>NW_006400005.1:781391-793406 GCF_000299155.1 Elephantulus edwardii
ATTGGAGAGATGAGATGGACTGGCATGGGGCATTTTGAGTCTGATGACCATATGATAATTTAAGCTATAGACATAGATATTAATAGATATTTGATACCATTTTAGTTTATCTAAATAGATGAAGTCTCTGTGTTTGCCCTGTGTTGTAGCCTGGGAGCTGCTGAAAATAGCACCTGAGTGAAAGGGCAGGAGGGCCCAGGAGTTTATGTCGGAAGTATGCACAGAAATGCAATAAGGGAATAAGGGAATCTCTGTTTAGGATACTTTCGGAGTTCGGCACTGCTGTTGTTGAAGACTTGGTGTTACTGGACCTCTTGGCAGCGTGTAGGACACTTACAGAATTGTCCATCAGAGAGATAAATAGAAGAAACTTCCCCATCCATTTGTTTGAGAGCTGTTTACTGGGACATTAAATCCCCTACATATTGCCATTAAAACATGTGAGAGATTGAGTGGTGGCCAATGCTAAACTCTGGAGCATGAAAAGCAAAGAGAGGTGCATTAGATGAGAGCTGGACAGAACCTCTCAGGAATTGTCCTCATAGTGATGATTGGATTTAGAGGTGAGGCTGCACAGGATGTAAGGTTGGATCCCGACAGGTGTAGGGTTTTTGTTGTGGTTGTTTGGTGCCTTCAAGGCAACTATGAATCCTAGACACCCAATGAACAACAGATTTGTGCCTTGCCTTATCCTGTGCCATTCTTAGTGGAATTTTTTTTTTAAGAAAAAAAGGACAAAATTATTTAAAAGGAAAACGATTCTGTGTGAAGGCTATATGCTTTCCTTGATTGCTAATATCTGCATCCATAATGGTAGAAAGATAACTCATCAGACTGCAGAAGAGAGCACTGAGTTAATTAAATATAATAAATCTGATGTTTTAACACTAGGTGAGATAATTTATTCTGTATTCCCGAATTTAGCCTCATTTAAAAGATACCCTTGGGATATTTTATTCTTACATTTTTAAATTATGAACTCACGGAACCTAATATTTTGCTGATAATGTATATATAATACATCATCCTTCATGCTTTAAGCTGATATTCTTCCTAATTCCAATTAAGATGTGAAAAGAAAGTCTTTTGTTTTGGACTATTGCTATTATCAGATTTTTTTAAAGCTAGCTAAGTAATTGTAAGATCATTAAAGCAATATGAATCTGACTTCCCTCTCCAGTGTAAACAAAATAATTATCAAAATGAAAAGAGTGGAAGAACAAAAAGAGTCAGTAAGTAAGAAAAATTAGCATTTTGAAAGAGATAAAAACAAAAGAATGAATTTGGAGGAAAGGATATAGAAATACCAGGAAAGATTTCTCTACATTACTTTGATTTTTATGACTTTTTTTCTGGATTGAATTGTATTTCCCCAAAATATTATGTTGAAGCTTTAATGCCTGTACCTATAAATATGATCATTTTAAAAAATATATAGTTTTCTTTTGTTAGGTTAATGAGGTCATAATGGTATTAGGTAGGCTCTAAACTTAGCTCTTTTCGAGTGGAGCCTTAAAAAAACCATGCACATTTAGGGGTGGGGAGAGAAGATAGAGGCAATGGATTCTCTAAGTCTAGAAATGCAAGAATTGCTGGAACAACTAGAAACAGAAGTGCTAAGGAACAATGATATAAATTTAAAGACTAAGGTGCACCTGATTGAAGCCGTGGTCCTTTCAATCACTTGCTATGCATCTGAGAGCTGGACTATGAATAAAGATGACAGAAGAAGAATCAATTCCTTTGAACTGTGATGCTGGAGAAGAGTACTGAGTATTCCATGGACTTCCAAAAGAATGAACAAACAAATAGGTCTTAGAAAAAGTTTAACCAGGGTGTTCCCCAGAGGCACGAGTAGTGAAATTTCATCTCACATATTTTAGGCATCTTAGAAGGAGTCAGTGATTGTAAAAGACATTATGTTGGAAAGATAGAGGGTCAGTAAAAGACAGGAATATCCTCTACAGGATAGACTGACACAGTGACTGTCGCAATGAGTCAAGTACATCACAGACAATGAGGCTGGCACAGGATGGGGGCAGGCTTCAGATCCATTATTCATAGAGTCACTAGGAGTTGTTTGTTTTTGATGTGGCACTTAGCAACAATAACAACAATAATACAGTCAAGAATAGAAAGAAATGAAGAGTTCTCTCAAATCCATGTCCTGAATCTTAACTTTTCAGTCTCCAGAACTGTGAGACAATAAATCTGTTTAATGGCACTCACTCACAATCATTATGTTGTGACAGCAGTAGAACAATGATGATACTATTCAATGTCCTGAATAGTTTCCTGTTGTTTTTAAGACCAAGACCAGTTCAAAGTATTCAAGAGTTCTCCAAGTGGATACCAATTTACCTGTGTCCAGTGGCTGTTTGCTAGTACTCATGTGAAATAGCACTCTACTCTGATCCATCTGATTAGAGTGTGTAGCAAATATTTAATCTCTTTGAGCCATGGTGCTGGAGAAGAGTTTTGAATGTATCATGGACAGCTAGAAGAACAAACAGGTTAGTACCAGAGAAGCTGAAACCAGGTTGATTCTTGGAGGCAAGGATTCGGAAGCGTCGTCCAAAATACCTGGGACATGTTACAAGGAGGGACCAGTTCTCAAGAGAGATGTAATTATTTCTTTTGCCATCTTTAGCCAACATTGAGCTCTCTGATGCATAGCAAGTAATTGTGAAGACCATGGCCTGAATCTGAGTACATTAGTTTCCAGAGTGACATCGTTGCTCTTCAGCACTTTGGAGAGTTCTCTGACAGCAGACTTCCCCAGGGGAATTTATCTTTTTATTTCTTGGTTGGTGATGTCAAAAGTGTTGATTGTGGAGCCAAGCAAGCTTAAATTGTTAACAATTTCAATCTCTTCTCCATCTGTCATGGTGCTGCTAATTGGCCCAGTGGTGGGAATCTTTGTCATCTTGATGTTGAGCTTCAATCCATACTGAAGACTGCAGTCCTTGACTTTCTTCAGCAAACACTTCAGGTCCTCCTCAATGTTGGCAAGCAAGTTTCTGTCATTTGCATAACATAGGTTGGCAAGTCTTCTTGCACTTTTTTTCCCATTTTCTTATTAAATAGCTTTCCATTTATTACAAGTATTTAGTACTGGCTTCCCATATTTCCCCCCTTTTGTTTTTATCATAATTATGTTATCATCTAGATTAACATCCTTTATACACAAATAAAAAAATGAAACATAATAAACTCAAAGAAGTACTTTAAAAAATCTTCTTATGATCAAAAGGATTCAGGTTGAATATTACTTGAAAGTCTGTTTTAATTGTCCAATTGCCACAGTGCTTGTCAAAACCAGTTCTGATTAATCTCCTTTGTCAGTGTGTCCTTTGCCATTCCCTATCACTCCTCCCTGAGAGAGATTTCACCCTGATTCATAAGGAAAAGGGGATGGCATATTCTCTTAGCTACTTCCTGCTGAAAAGGGACACTGTAGGTTTCAGGGTGAAGATCTTCTCTCACTACTCTAAAGGGCCCCTTTGGCAATAGGAAACATGTAGACTATTGTGGAGATTGATTTTGGAATTTAGATGCACTGTTATCAATTGTGCTTAGTCATACATGTTCATATCCTTGAAGATGCATCATGTAACTGTTGCAGCCTAGAAGACACAAATTTAACTAACAGGTTAAAAGTACATGAGTAAAACATTAAAAGCAATAAATTCCAAGTAGAGGTTCTAACAGTGGCACAAATCAAGTTACAGAGGGAAGATAGTTCTTAAAATAAAAGGCCTATTGACTAGCACTTTGTCTATTATAGTATAATGGTTAGGAACCACAAGATGTAGAGGCTCAACTATGTCATTTATTGTTCTTAAGTCCTGGACCAAATTCCATCTACCACTGGGTTGTTTGACAGCTCAGAAGTCTACATGCAAGGGGCAGAGGTGAAGTAAGGAACTGCTTATGAGGATTTCCGTCAATTCCAACAACTAAGAAATAATGAGAAGAGTTGGGACCTCGGAAGGCTTTTAGGACAAAATAATAGGCTCTTGTGTCCAGGAGAAAATAAATATACTTACCAGTAATGTTAATGCTCACCCACGGCTCTTCTGGGAGGATCTGAATCATTGAAGCATCCTCCTTTGTTTCCAGCTGGGAGCTGGGGCATGTCAGTCCTGTCAGCCACAAGGACCTGATTTGGGCCACCCTTGGCCAAGTGTCCTTCAGATCCACACTTAAATCAAGTGAGTGGGAGCTCTCATCTGTGACACGGTCTACTGAAGTGGCCCAGCTTTCCACAATGGAAGCAATTCTGATGCCACATTCCTCCTTATATAGTCCAGCCTCCCAAATTATGTGTTCTGCATACAGATTGAAAGGGGCTGGAGACAAGATATAACCTTGACCCACCTGTTTCCTGATTTTGAACCATTCAGTGTTTCCTTGCTCTGTTCTGACTACTGCTTCCTGGTCCAAGTATATATTTCTCATGAGCACAATCAAGTGTTCTGTGATTCTCCTTCTTCTCAAGGATAGCCAAAATTTGTTGTGATCCACACAATTAAATGCTTTTGCATAGTCAACGAAACACAGATAAGCATTCCTCTAGTATTTTTTTATTTCAGCCAAGATCCATCTGACGTTGGCGATAATGTCTTTAGTGCCATGTGTCTTCTAAACCTGACCTGTATTTCTGGTATTGTCAATGTACTGTTCCAATCATTTTTAGATAATATTCAGTGGGATTTTGCTTGTGTGTGATATTGTAAAAGAATTTCCACACTCCTTTGGGTTATCCTTTGTTGGAATAGGAACAAATGTAAATCTCTTCCAGTTAGCTGGTCAAGTAATTGTCCTCTAGATTTCTTGGCACAACTTGGTGAGCATGTGCAGGGCAGCATCTGTCTGTTGAAATATGTCAATTGGTATTTCATCAATTCCTGGGGCATTGTTCTTTGCCATCTCCTTCAGAGAAGCTTGAATTTCTTCCTTCATCACCATTGCCTCTTGGTCATATGCTATTTCATTAAATTCCTCTGTGTCAGCCAATTATTTTTGGTACAATGACTCTGTGTACTCCACTCACCTTCTCTTAATGGTTCCTGGATCATTCAATATTCTTCCCATCACATACTTAAAGTATCACAACTCAAGACTTGAATTTTTTTTCCCCTTCAGTTCTTTCAGAACTATGGGGGAGTGTGTGTGAAGGAAATGGGAAGGATCTTTTTTGTTGTTGTTGTTATTTTTATTGTGTATCATCAAATCAGATCCAACTGACACAGGAGGAGATTGCCCCTCCTTCTCCAGCAGAGCATCTGGTGGATTTGAACTGTGTGCCTTTGGGATTGCAGTGCAGCTTCTTGGCACTAAACCACCAGAGCTCCCCAGATTCTTCAATTTTCCTCATCCCCCCACTCATCAAATTATACAACTCCATGACTAAGTCCCCCTGCACATTCTCATCCCTCTGCTTCCACCCTTCCCACCCACTTTGAATCCTTACACTCATTCTACAATAATGGTTTTATACAATATTTATCCTTGTGGGAATGAGTTAGTTTACTCAGTATAATGAGCAATGAATTTATAAATTATTATCTAACTTGGGAGGGACTGAAAAGCACTATGCTCCTTAACTTTCTTGATTCTCTCTCCTTTCTTTGGCTTCTCAGCACTCTCATGCAATATTCAGAGTTCAAGGAGAAGATTTCCCATCTTTTTCATTGGTAGATTTGAAATGCCAGAGCTGCCTATGGTTTAGTAGAGCAATTCCCTATAGTCTATGGTGTCAAGTTGTTTTTATTAGATGTCATTGAGTTCAGTATGACTCATATAACCCTATGAACAAAAGACATGAACCCTGTCCTATCCTCATCAACTCTTACACATTTGAACACATTGCTGAAGTCACTGTGTCAATCCATCTCCTGGGGATCTACACCTCTTTTGCTGAACCTCCACCTTTCCAAGCATGATGTCCCTTTCCAAAGAATGACCACTGTGAGCAATATGTACAAAGTATGAGAAATAAAGCTTCACCATCTTTACCTCCAAAGACAACTTTCACAGCACTTTTTCTAAGACATATCTGTTCCTTCTTTTGGTAGTCCATGGAGTATTCAACACACCAACTCAAAGGCATCAATTCTTATGTATTCTTGTCTAGCTCTCACATGCATAGCAAAAGATAGAAAAGACTATGACCTGAACCAAACACTTCCTAGTCTTCAAACTGACATCACTGTTCTTCCATATTTTGGAGAGGTCCCTGACAGCAGACTTGCCCAATGATCTCCTAACTGCTGGTACCAAAGGTATTGATTGTATATTAAAGCAAGATGAAATCACTGGCAACTTCAATCCTTTCTTCCTCTATTATAATGTTGATTGTTGGTGAGGACTTTTGTTTTTTTATGTTGAGATGTAATATATATTGAAGGCTACAGTCCTCAATCTTCTGCAACACGTACTTCAAGTTCTCACTTTTAGCAAACAGGATTGTGTAATCTGCATAAGGCAGGTTGTTGAATCTTTCCCCAATCTTGATACCATATTCATGTTCTTAGTGTCCAAGCCCACTAATTATTTGCTCAGCATGAAGATTGAATAGCTATAAGAAAGGACACATCCGGGTGAGTATGCCACGGGCTCCACCACCCGGTCTCTCCTTCTCTCTGCCACTGGCTGCCGACCCTCTCGGGTCTTGTTCCAGCAACCTGCTCAAACATGGTGGATTACTGTGAAGTACTAGGTGTGCAGAAACATGCCTCACCTGAGGATATAAAAAAGGCATATCGTAAATTGGCATTGAAGTGGCACCCTGATAAAAATCCTGAGAATAAGGATGAAGCAGAGAGAAAATTCAAACAAGTAGCTGAGGCTTATGAAGTGTTATCAGATGCGAAAAAACGAGACATTTATGACAAATATGGCAAAGAAGGATTGAATGGTGGAAGTGGAGGTATAGGTGGAAATCATTTTGAAAGTCCATTTGAGTTTGGCTTCACATTCTGTCTTCCAGATGAAGTCTTCAGGGAATTTTTTGGCGGAAGGGACCCATTTTCCTTTGACTTCTTTGAAGATCCATTTGAGGACTTTTTTGGGAGTCGCAGAGGGCCTCGTGGAAGCCGAAACCGAGGCACAGGATAATTTTTCTCTGCTTTCGGTGGGTTTCCAGCCTTTGGAGGAGGATTCCTTCTTTTGACACAGGATTTACGTTATTTTCTCCACTGGGTCATGGTGGTGTTCTTTGTCTTCCACTTCATTTGGTGGCAGTGGGGTGGGCAGCTTCAAATCTATATCAACTTCTACTAAAACAGTGAATGGCAGAAAAATCACTACAAAGAGAATTGTTGAAAATGGTCAAGAAAGAGTAGAAGTTGAAGAAGATGGCCAGTTAAAGTCCTTAACAATAAATGGTGTGACTGATGAAGATGCCTTTGCAGAAGAGTGCAGACGAAGGGGACAAAATGCCGTGCCCTCCCAGCCAGCCAATATCCACTCCGTCAAGTCTCACAGACCTGCTGCCTTTGCCAGACTCGGAGCTACCTATATTTGTGAAGACGATGATGAGCAAGATAGACCAGGGTCACGAGCAACTGGGATCCCTCCGTTTTTCCAACAGGATTCAAAGAAGGTGCCAAGAGGAAGAAGCAGAAACAGCGAGAAGAGCAGCAGCAGAAGAAGTAGACCAAAGGGAATCACTAGCTGCGACTTTCAGGACATGCACACTTACATGCCAGATGCTCCCATATTTGAGCACAATCCCGTGTTCTGTGTGTTTTGGTTTTTACACACGCGTTAGGTAGAAAACCATCTTGTTGGATGCCGTAACATGGTTGTACCTTTTAGCAACAGGACTGTAGGAATTTGATCACTGCTTAGGCAGATTAGGGAGGCCAGAGGTGAGGTGATAATGATAATGGGAGCAATGGTGGCCATTTAGAACACATTCTGCTTTCATACCTTGCTTTCCCCAGCACTGAGTCTGTTAGTGTTAGTGCTTGCTTCTGGAGTTGGTCTGGATCTAATTCCATTTTCCCCAGGGTATTATTTTCAATGATCCAGCCACTCTGCAAACTACTGATACATTGATATTTTTAGACATTTAAAATGCCCTCCACACACACAAATGATATACCCAGGAAATGACTTTTTCCTTAATGCCTCCCTATAGCAATGAGAGTATTTGGAATTAGAATATAACTAATTGGATCTTAAATTTACAACAGTGTACACTGCATATTGAATCATGGCTTTTGGATATAAGGTGGCTAGACTGGAGTATGAATTCTTCAAATTCCTCTGAGTGCATAGGTGGTAGGACAGTGGTGAGTCACGTCCACATATTTATTGTGTTCATTTTTATCCTCTAAGTAGTCTAAATTACACTTACTGTTTCATTTTTGCTCAGTTACATAATTTCTGAGCAATAATCTTTTTAGCATGTACACAGAATTCTGCAAAATTTTGCTCTGTGATATCATCTCTAGCTGTTAGAATTTAGGGACATGTTGGGGGGTAAGGAGGTGCATTAACATCTATATACATACATGGACACACTCACCTAATCAGATCCCAAGCAGTTGGGTTGACTAGATACTTGGGTTGGCAAACTTTGGGTCTTGGGTGGGGGATAATTTTATTCTCTCAAGATTTTATTCCCTGGCTTTCTGTAATTGCTTCATTTGCATGAAAAAAAAAAAGAAAAAGAAAGGACACATCCCTGATGCACACCCTTCCTGATTTTAAGCCGTTCAGTGTTTCTTTGCTGTAAAACAATGGCTAGGACATTTCATTGGCCGGGAAGCACCAGGAGTTCAGGTGCATTCAGGGATAGCATTGTTGAAATCAGATGGATACTGGCTGAAAGTAGAGGATACCAAAAGAATGTCTATTTGTGTTTTATTGACTATGCAAAAAAGGCATTTATGTGTGTGGATCATAATAAATTATGATTGGTATTGAGAAGAATTTTCATTGTGCTCATGAAAAAGCTATACCTAGATCAAGAAGCTGTTATCTGAATAGAGTAAGAGAAAACACCAATATAACAATCTTTATTATTTGTCTCATACTCTTATATTCTTCACATACTCAGCTCTTAACTGTCAACATTCTTATAGGACTCAACTGGAAGTTAACTGTTGTATGCTAATTCCTCCAGTGTACTTATGGTGGAAATTCTAGAGTTTGTAGCATGGTTGGGGTGTGTTTAAGGTTAGGAAGGTAATGGGTGTCCATGTAGAGGGTGGCTTAGAGATCTCTGGCATCCTTCACTTTCAGCAGATACTTGCTTCATTCTCAGAAATCCACATACTTAGCACAGAAATACCTCAAAACTGTAAAAACAAAAGTGAAAGGAGGAAGAAATGCAAACAAAAGGGATTCAGGCATCAGGATTGTGAAGTCTCAATGACTCCATGTTGCAGGAATATGATTTCAGGGGCTGAGGTATGGATGAATAGACACATTTTATTTTTTAAAAATTTTTCTTTTATATTGATTTCTTACAAAGTTCATATGCTTTGTTTTTCATACTATCCTTCATACATATTGTGTTCCATATAGTGATTCCCATTCATTATGTTTTATAAAATTAATCACCATTGAAATATGCCCACCATTACACTGTCTTTCCAGATCCCACCAGATTTTTCCCATTTCTTTTACCCACTTTCCCCTTTACCCATCAAATTATATGACCTTATTATATCCCCCTACCCATTCTCAACTCTCTATTCCCATCCTCCTCCCATTTGGATCCTCATACAGATTTTACTAGTTATCTTTCTGTTTCTACCAAAATGGTTTTATGCAGTATTTCTTTACGAGACTGAGTTAGTTACCTAGTTCACTAACTCACTAACTGCTGTCCTTTTAAACTTTGCCACTGATCCTGGGGTGAGATAGTATCTCATTGTGGTTTTGATTTGCATCTTTCTTATTGCTAGTGATTCTGATCATTTTTTCATGTGTCTGTTGGCCATCTGAATGGGATAGTCATGTTAAAGAAAACAATGTATATGAATTTTTTAAGTAAACCAGTGTAAAAGAAATAAACAGATCATCCCCGGCATTATGCCACTTTAAAATGTAAATTGGATTTTTGTTTCAAAATTTGCTTTTAAGTTTTTATGAAACAGGAACATGTAGGCTTGCTATGATACATTTAGCAGTGTCTCTTGATCTTAATTGCTCTGTATCTAAACTTGAGAGGTACTTTTCAATTTGCTTCTGCTTCTCACCTCACAGGTCTTGATTGATTGAGCTTCCTTTTTCATTTGGTTAATAGGAATTGAATGGACTTGCTGATTCTCATTAGACCTGTTTTGACTTGGATAGCTTCATTTAAAATTTGGGGGTTTTTCTTAAATTTTTTTTTATCCTATGGTTTTGTCTCTTGGCATTAAGGTCAGCACTCAGATAACGAATTAACCATTATAGTTGAAAGTAGGTTTCTAGATTAACTCAAAACTCTAGCCTTTTAGTTATCAGCTTGTTACTTTTACTGTATTCCAGTATGAAGATAGAAAATGATTGTTTCCTTCCCTTTATAACTGTCAAGGATGTTCTGTGATATAGTTTGTAGAGAGGTGTAGATCTAAACCAAAGGCCACACCTCTCTGTTGCTATTGTTGTTGTTAAATGCCATTGATCCTATAACTCATAATGATCCTTTGAACAGCTGATCTGAACCCTGACCTGTCCTGTACCATCCTCATTATCTCTGACATACTAGAGTCCATTGTTGAAGTCACTGCGTCAATCCATCGCATTGATGGTCTTCTTCTCCTTTACTGACCCTCCATCTTTCCAAGCATGAGGTTCTTTTCCAAGGATGTCCAAAGTATGAAACATTTCCAAAGTATGAATTATGAAGTTTTACATTCTTGCCTCCAAGGAGAAGCCTGGCCGCACTTTTCCCAAGACATATCTGTTCTTTTGGAAGTCCATGAGGTAGTCAGTACTTGTCTCTAACAACACACTCAAAGGAATCCATTCTTCTGTCATCCTTATTCATCATCCAGCTTTCTGATGCATGGCAAGTGATTGAGTCAGGCACACCTTAGTCTTTAAACTGATTACATTAATCTTCAGCATTTTGGAGAGGTCCCTGAGAGTATACTGGTCAATGCAATACATCTCCTGATTTCCTAACTGCTAGAACCAAGAGTGTTCATAGTTGATTCAAGCAACATAAAATCATTGACATCTTCAATCTTTTCTACATCTATCTTAATGTTGAAAGTTGGTATTGTGCTGAGGACCTTCATTTTCTTGATGTTGAGATGTAATCCATATTGTAGTCCTTCATCTTCTACAGCAAGCATTTCATATCCTCCTCACTTTCAGCAAGCAGAGGTGTGTCATCTGCATAACATCTGCATAACACAATCTTCCTCCAATCCTGATGTCACATTCCTTCTCATAGAGTCTGGCTTTGTAAACTGCTCAACACACAGATTGAATAGGTATGGAGATAGGATACAACTTTGATGCACACTTTTCTTAATTTTAAACCATGCAGTGTCACCTTGCTCCATCTGGACAGCTTTTTGGTCTACACATTGTTTCTGCATGAGCACAATTAAGAGTTCTAGGATTCACATTCTTCTCCATGTTAGCTGCAATTTGTCATGACCTACACAGTCAAATGCTTTTGCATAGTTAATGAAACACAAATAGACATTCTTATGGTATTCACTGCTTTCAGCGAGTATCCAGCTGACATCAGCAATAATACCTGTGGTGCCACGGCCTCTTCTAAAACCAGCTTGAATTTCTGGTTGTTCTTTGTCAATGTACTGGTCCAGCCATTTTTTTTAAAGAAAACATTTTATACTGGATTACTTACAAAGTTTGTATACATTGATTTCCATACTGGACCTTTCTCATTTCCTCTCTGAAAATTGCACTGGAGTGCAGAGAAGCCAAAGCACAAGGAAGACTTCAAGATACTAAAGAGTTGAATAGAAGATTTCAAAAGGCAGCACGGGATGACAAAGCAAAATATTACAATGAAATGTGCAAGGAGTTGGA
>NW_006400005.1:794975-796465 GCF_000299155.1 Elephantulus edwardii
GATTGATTCAGTGACTGGGATAATTGGTATGGGAGGGTCAGAGACAGTGCGATTGGCACAGGACAAAGCGGAGTTTAGGGCTGTTTTACATCGGTTCGCTATGAGTCACAAGCGACTCGACGGCACATTACAACAACAACAATGCCCCTCCTTCCAACCAAATTGTGTGACCCTATGATTACCCCCTTTGTCTCCCAGCTCATCCTCTCTCCTCTGCTCCCCCCTCCCCCCTTTGGATCCTTATAAACATTTTACTAGTTATCATTTTATTTCTACAATAATGGCCTTATTCAGTATTTGTCCTTATGGGACTGAGTTAGTTCACTTAGCATGATGTTCCAGTCCCTCTCAAGTTAGGTAGCAATTTTTAAAATCTTTGCTCCTGCATGCTGCATGGTATTCCATTGTGAGAATGCATCATAATTTCTTAATCCATTTGATTGTGGCTGGACCTTTGGATTATTTCCATGTTCTTGGGAAGGCGAATAATGCTTCTAGCCAGTTTTTAATGATCTCCAATAATATTTTGCTTACATGAGATATTAATGATATTATTCTATAGTTTCCCCATTCTTTTGGATCATTTTTCTTGGGAATGGGAACAGATATGGATTTTCTTTCTAGCAGTTGATATCTACCTACAGCTTTGCAGGATAAAGATGGGCAATCTTCTCCAATGCAATACAGACTTGTAAACCTGAAAGTCAATTTTGTGTCAGTCTGACTTGATAGCAGTAAGAGTTACACCTGTTAAAATATGTCTGTAAAATGTTACTTACTTACTCAATGTTAAGCTCTCCCCCAATAGGAAGGTGTACTTGGAAACATTAAATAGACAAATAAAACAATAAGAAAAAGAAGCCTATCAAATTTTCAAAATAATCAGCCTTGGAAAATTCTATCATTTCTACTTTGATACATGTGGGATTACCTTCAGGCAGAACTAACTAGATGACAACTGTAAGTTTGGAAAGATAGTTCTTTAAGAAAAAAAATAATAAAATCTGCCTTTAGTAAGTACAAGATATATAGGTAAACCTGGAAGGTCAAATCCAGTTATTTTCATTTCAGTGATTTTTGTAATTTACTAGTGATTTTCAGTAATTTTTGTATTTACTAGGTACCAAAATGAAAAAAAAAAAAGTTTTTTATTTTCTGCAGCAGGTATTTCAAGTCCTTTCACTATCAGTAAGCAAGCTTGTGTCATCTGGTTGTTAACAAGTCTTGAGCCCATCCTGTTATCATATTTTTCCTTATATATAAAGTCCAGCTTCTCTTTGATTTGCTGTGCATACGGATTGAATAAGGATGGAGAAAGGATATAGCCCTGAAGTACACCTTTCTTGATTTTAAAACAGACATCCTTTGTTCTGTTTGGACAATACCTTCTTGGTCTAGGTATAGGTTTCACACATGCATAATTAAGTATTCTTAGATTTCCGTTCTTCTTAATAATGTCAGCCACAATTTTTGTTGTTGTTGTTGTTGTT
>NW_006400005.1:799455-812307 GCF_000299155.1 Elephantulus edwardii
ATGCGTTCCATTTCTTCCTTAACAATATCTAATTTTCCTACATTCATGGTTCTCACATTCCATGTCCCAATCACCAGTGTCTGCTTACAACTGTTCCTCTAGGGTTCTATGTACAACAGAACCCTGTGTACAACAATTTTTTGTAGTCCACTTAATCAAATGTCATTGCATAGTCAAGAAAATAAATATTCTTCCGATGTTCTCTCCTTTCAGCTAAGATCCTTCTGACATCAGCACTGATATCCCTTGTGCCATGGCCTCTTCTAAACCCAGCCTGAACTTCTAGCAGTTCTCTTTAGTAGTACTATTTTAACTATTTTAAAAAATCTTCAGAAAGATTTTACCTACATTTGATATTAGTGTTATTCAGTTAATTTCCACATTCTTTCACATCATCTTTTTTTGGAAGGGGAACGAATATGGATCTTTTCCTGTCAGTCGGCAAGGTAACTCTCCTCCAAATTTCTTGGCTCAGCCTTGTGAGCACATCTAGGGATTCATTTGTTTGCTGAAACATGCTAATTGGTATTCCATCAATTCTTGGAGTTTTATTTTTCTGCTGATGCTTTCAATGAATTTTATCCTTTATCACCATTCGTTCTTGATAATATGCTACTTCCTGAAGTGATTCTGCATCCAGCAACCTCTTTTTGGTATTGTGATTCAGTGTATTCGGTCTGCTTTTTAAAAAATATTTTTTAAAGTATTAATATTTTAATCATTCTATATATTGTGTCCCACACAATCCTTCATTTACATTATACTGTGTTCATTTGTATTGTGAGCTTTACCATCACTTAAAATCATCCTATTAAGACCTACTTTTGTGAAGAGATGGAAGGCAGATACTTCATGCCTCATGCTCTAATATCCCCCTTTTAGATAGCCAATTGCTAATTTATCCATCCCAATAAAGCCAGTGGTAAGAATTTTTGTTTTCTTGACGTTGAGATGCAATCCACATTGAAGGTTGCATTCCTTGATCTTCGCAACAAGTGTTTCAAATCCTTCGCACTTTCAGCATGTAAGTTTGTGTCATCTGCATAATGCAGATTATTGATGAGTCTCCCTCTGATCCTGATGCCACATTCCTCTTCACAGAGTCTAGCTTCTTGGATAATTTTCTCAGAATGCAGACTGAATAGATGTGGAGACAAAATACAACTGACACACTCCTTCTTTATTTTAAAGCAGGCAGTGTTTCCCTGTTAAGTTTGCACAATAGCCTCCTGGTCCAGATATAGGTTTCACAGGAGCACAATTAAGTGCTCTGGGATTCCCATTCTTCTCATTGTCAGCCATATCATGTTGTGATCCACACAGTCAAATGCCTTCGCATAGTTAATAAAGCACAAGTAGACATTCTTCTGTTATTCTCTACTTTCAACCAGGATACATCTGACATCAGCAATTATATCCCTGGTACCACAGCCTCTTCTGAATTCTGCTTGAACTTCTGGCAATTTCCTATCTATGTGCGATTCTGGCCATTTTTGAGTGCTCTTCAGCAGTAGTTTGCTTGCATGTGATATTTTATAGTTTCCACATTCTGTTGGATAACCTTTCTTGGGAATGGAAACAAATGTAGATTTCTTTCCAAATTTCCTGTCATAGACTGGTGAGTGCAACGAAGGCTGCATCTGTTAATTGAAACAAGTCAACTGATACCCCATTGATTCCTGGGGCCTTATATTTTGCCAATGCCTTCATTGCAGGTTCCACTTCCTCCTTAATTACTATTGGCACCTGCTCATATGATATTTCCTGAATTTTTTCACTGTCAATCAGTTCTTTTTGATACAGTGATTCTTTAATTTTATACTGGTTTACATACAAATTTCCTCCATCTTCTTTTGGTGCTTTCTGGATCATTCAATATATTGCAAATAGCATCTTTCAATATTGTGACTTGAGGTCATGGTGGATGAAGAAGAGATTGAAACTGTCAACAACTTCATCTTACTTGGATCCACATTTAACATCCTTGGTACCAGCAGTCAGGAAATCAGAATACAGTTTGCATTGGACAAGTTTCAGTTAGTGGCCTCACCAAATTACTGAGGAGTAATGATGTCAGTTTGAGGAATAAGATATGTCTGATTCATACCATGATTTTCCTGATAACTTGCTATGCATCTGAGAGCTGGACAATGAATAGTGATTACAGAAGAATTGACGTCTTTAAATTGTAGTATTCAGAACTTTCCACCGAGTGCCAAAAGAAAAAATAAATATGTCTTGGAGAGGGTGCAGCCAGAGTGCTCTTTGAAGGCAAGGGTGATGAGACTTCATCTCACATCCTTCGGGCACATTGCTGGGAGGGGCTTTTCTTTGGAGTAGGACATGATTCTTGGAAGGGTGGAGAATCAGTGAAGGAGAGGAAGATGCTCAATCAAGTGGGTTGACATGGTGACTGCCTCAGTGGCTCTAGTGTGTCAGTAAGTGTGAAGATGGCATAGGATAGGATGAGGTTCAGATTTTATATTTTCATAGGCTTGCTATGAGTTATACTCAACTCAACGATGCCTAACAATAACAAAAACAATCATGTCAGTGTTCTGATGAAGCAAACACATCCCTTTTGCTCACAGATCCTCTGTTCAATTTGGAAACTTTGAGCATTTGCATCCATAAGCAAAATTGAATTCAGGGCAAGCCATCAGGTTGCAGCAATCAACCCTAGTTCATAGCATGGATCATCATCTCTTCATCTGGTTGGCTTCTGGTCAACTTATCCCCAGTCATCCATGGCTAGGTTTGACTGGGCATCTGTTGCAATCTCAGGAGTCCACACTTCTCCCTGCACTCCAGACCTGTTGGTATCATCACTCAGCTCTAGCCATACATGGAACCAAGTCAAGTTGACAGGCCAGAGGTCCTCATGAAGACCTGCTCCTCAAGTCGACAGTCTTCCCTGCTCATCCACGTATTTGTGCATTCTAGATGGGCCACATAAAAGGAACACATCCAAGTTAAGCCTGTTTCTCCATTGTATTTCTCCCACTTCCATGCCTGTGAATCCATGTGATGGCTATGAGTGAGCCACTCCAACTTCAAGTCTTGAACTGATTTGAAGGCATCAACTTTACCCTGCCTCAAAAGCCAACCATCCTGTTCCAGTTATAAAAAAACTGGATAAATTATGTATACTACATCGAAATGGATGAGGAAGAGGACAGTTCAAAAGCAATATATTATAGGGTATTATGATTATCATAAGAGTCCGGAATGAAGGTTGCAGAGTGGAGTATACTCGGGGCTGAGGGTGCGGGTGCGGGGTAGGGGATTGTATACCAATGAAGGAATTTTTCTTTTACTTTTCAAAGAGAAGAGAGAAATGGGGGTGGGGGGTGGGTGGGAGGGGAGAAAAGTACAACAATGAATGAATGGAAATCCAAAATCTCTGTAAATGTTCAATAAAATTAATTTAAAAAGAAAGACAGTCTCTTCCTTTTCTTTTCCTTTTTCCTTCTGTCCTTTCCAACCTGCCCTTCTTTGAAATGTGAATCTTTTCAATCAAAAGTCTAATGTGGGTCCACAAACCCATTCTAATGCAAATCTCTTTAGAGTACTGGGTGGGACTCAATCTTTCCCCTTATCAAGCTCCTTACTATAGGGGAGGCTTACTATGAGATTCTACTTTTAACAAGTTTAACCCTAGGGCAAGTCTTCCCTTTCAGCACTCCAAATTAAGAAATGGCCAAAGGTAAAATTCACTCTTTCTAAATATCCATATTTATTCATATCATACATTTTTTCCATACCCTTGTACCTTAAATTGTTTTAAAATTTCCCCCCCTTGCACTTTTTAAAAAAAGTTGATTTGCATGGAGGGACAGTGCAGAAGAGAAAGACCCCAGATGAGATAGATTGATACAGTAATTGGAGCAATGGGGGTAGGTGTGTCAGAATCCATGAGATTGGCTTAGAACAGGGCAGTCCTCAGAGCTCTTGTGCATAGGGTCCCTGTTAGGGACTCAATGGCACATAATAACAACAACATATAACCACCTTACACACCACACTTGATCCATGTACATTGTGTTCCACACAATGCCTCATTCACACTGTACTTCATACAATTATCCATGTCTTTTATCACATTGTCCCCCACCACGATCCCCTGACCCTCCCCTGACTCTGACTCCTCCCTCATCAATCTCCACCATCCCATCTTCTTTTGATATTTTCTGGATTATTCAAGATTTTGCCCATGACATCTATCAGTATTGCAACTCAAGGCTTGAATTTGTTTTAGTTTTTTTCTGTTCAAGAAATACTGGGGAAATTCTTCTATTTTGTTTTCCAAGTCTACTATTTTGTATGTTGTCATGTGCCATCCAAACCCTGTCCTATCATGAGCCAATCTCATTGTCTCTCACACAACTACTCCCATTACCCCAGTAATTGTGTCAATTCATCTAGGATCTTCCTCTCCTTTATTGTCCCTCCACCTTTCCAAGCATGACCTCCTTCTCCAAGGGCTGGTCCTTCCTGGCAACATGCCCAAAGTATATAAGATGGAGCTTCAAAATCCTCACTTCCAAGGAGCACCTTGGTTTCAACCTCTCTAGGACTGAATTGTTTGTTCTCTTGGCAGTCCATGGTATGTTCAATACTCTTCTACAGAACCACAACTAAAGGCACCGATTTTTCTTCTATCATCCTTATTCATTGTGCAGCTATATGATGCATAGTAAATAATTACGAAGATCATGGCTTGAACAAGGTACACCTTAGTTTCTAGACTGACATCATTGCTCCTCAGTACTCTGTAGAGGTCCTTGACAGCAGACTTTCCCAATGCAATTTGTCTTTTGACTTCTTGCCTACTGGTGCTGAGAGTGTTGATTGTGGAGCAAAGGAAGCTGAAGCTATTAACGATCTCAATCACTTCACCATCTATCATGATGCTGCCAATTGGCCCAATGGTCAGAATCTTTTGTTTTCTTGATGTTGAACTTCAATTCAATCCATACTGCATATTGCATATATATTGTACATCAGTTTTCATTTTTAATTATAATGCTTTGCTTTATCTTCTCAAACTACCCTTTGAAATCTTTTGTTCATCTCTTTACATCAACAATTCCTATCTTTGTTTTAGTTTCTGAACATCCTAGTGAAATTTTCAGAGCTTCTTCTCACATCCATTTTGGTCTTTTCTTTCTCCTTTGTCTTTGTGACGAGCTTTTACATTTTTTACGGATGATATCCTTGATGATATTCCCCAACTCACCTATTGTTGTTGTTGTTATGTGCCATTGAGTCATTTGTGACTCATAGCCACCCTATGTACAACAGCCCTAAACTCTGCTCTATCCTGTGCCAATCTCACTGTTTCTGACACACCCACCCCGATTACCCCAGTCACTGAATCAATCCACCTCATAAGGGGTCTTCCACTCCTGTGCTGTCCCTCCACTCTCCCAAGCATAATGTCCCTCTCCAAGGACCTGTCCCTCCTTACAACATGTCCAAAATATGTCAGACAAAGCCTCCAAGGAGCAACCTGGTTTAACCCACTCTAGGATCAATGTCTTTGTTTTCTTAGCAGTCCATGGTACATTCAGTACTCTTCACCAGCACCACAGCTCAAAGGCATCAATTCTCCTTCTATGCTTCCTCATCATTGTCCAGCTCTCTGATGCAAAGCAAGTGATTGCAAAGACCATAGCATGTATTAGACACACCTTAGTCTCCAGAGTGACACCATTGCTCTTCAGTACCCTGGAGAGGTCCCTAACAGCAGACTTTCCCATTGCAATATGTCTTTTAATTTCCTGGCTGCTGGTGCCAAGAGTGTTGACTATGGAACCAAGCAAACTAAAGCTGTGAACAATCTCAATCTCTTCACCATCCATCATGACTCTGCCAATTGGACCACTGGTGAGAAACTTTGTCTTCTTGATATTGAGCCTTAATCCATATTGAAGGCTGCAGTCTTTGACCATCTGCAGTAAGTGCTTTGACCATCTGCAGTAAGCGCTTCAGATCCTCCTCAGTTTCAGCAAGTAGGGTTGTGTCATTTGCATAACAGAGATTATTGATGGATTTTCCACCAAACCTGATGCCACACTTCTCCTTATACAGCCCAATCTCTCAGATAATCTGTTCTGAGTATAGGTTGTAAAGGTATATAGGACGCATCCCTGACATACACCCTTCCCAATTTTGAACCTTGTAGTGTTTCCTTGCTCTGCTTTGATGACTGCCTCTTGGTCCAAGTACAGGTTTCATGGCTAGTCTTTGATAATTAGCTTTCAATGTCTCAAATCTTTTCTTGAGATTATTTTTAAATTCAGGCAAGATAGATTCAAAATTGTATTTTGAATCTTGTGGGCTTATTAACATCCTTTTCAGTCTCAATTTGAATTTGCACATGTGTAATTGATGACCTAATCCATAGTCAGCACTTGACTTCGTTTTGACTGCTGAGATTGAGCTTTCCCAATGATTCTTCCCATTGATGAAGTCAGTCAGATTCCTGTGTAGGTCATCACATGAGGTTCATGTGCATAATTGCCATTTGTGGGTTTGGGTTGGTTTTTTTTTTTTAAGTATTCACAGTGAATTTTTACAAAATTCAATCATTCTATCTCTAGCTTATTTCTGTCCCCAAGTTGATAATTTATGACTACCAGTCATTCTGTTTTCAACATGAATTATATCTCAACATCAAGAAAACAAAAATTCTTAGCATTGGGTCAATAGGCAACATCATAATAAATGGAGAAGAAAAATAAATTGTCATGGATTTTTACTTACTTGGATGCACATTCAGCATCCTTGACATCAGCCAGCAGTCAGGAAATCAAAAGACGTGTTGCACTGGGAAAATCTACTGTCAGAGACTCTCCAAAGTTGCAAAGCACAATGACATCAGTTATAAAGCTAAATTGCACCTGATCCAAGTTATGGTCTCATCAATAACTTGCTATGCATCTGAAATTTGGACAACGAGTAATGAAGACGAAGAATTAGTGGCTTTGAGTTTTGGTGTTGGAGGAGAGTACTGAATATTTCTTGGACTATAAAAAAACAAAACAGAACATAACACAACATGTATGTCTTAGAGAAGGTGCAACCTGGCTATTCCAAAGAGGCAAGGCTAGTGAACGTTCATCTCATATGCTTTGGGCATATTGTTAGGAGGGGCTAGTCCTTGGAAAAAAACACTGTGTTTGAAAAGGTGCAGTATTAGCAAGGAGGACAAGACCTTCATAGAGATAGATTGAGACAATGACTGTTACCAATGGATTCAAGTACAGGAGACTTTATGAGGATGGCACAGGATAGGGCAGGGTTCAGATATGTTGTTCATAGGGCCAGCATGAGTCCTAGTTGACTCAAGAGCACCCTATAATAAAAAAATTCAGAGATTAATTTCCTGTTGGAAAGGCAGTAAAATTCTGAATTGAAATACTCAAAGGTTGATTAATGATCTCTCTTTCCCTGACATTGCTCCTTCCTCAAACCTCACATGTACCTCTTTTTATACATACACACATGAACCTATAATGTTTTACCTTGAAGAGAAGTTGTTTTATAGACAGAAGAATTTGGTATTTTATGACAATTAATGTTATGAACTTTAGATTTATGATATGAGTAAAAGTATGCAATAATGGTTTGTCATGTAATCTCAATACTATATAGCATATGTCTATTCTCTCTCTCTTTCTCATGCATGTGGTGAAAGAATTTCAATGCACAAACTCATTTTTTTATTTGAACTCTCAGAATGCTGGGAGAAGATAGAAAATGTTAACTACTCTTAGGTTTCCATCTCTACACAATTCTCCTTTGTTTTGTTTCCTAATTCCATGTTCCTTCCCAATAACATGATGTTAAAGTTGTGTATGTGTGTGAGTGTGTTATGATTGGCTCCAATCTTTTTTTAATGTATCATGGCCCCTTTGGCTCCTCAGGCTCCCTTTTGACTGATTGGTGTCATGCTCAGACATAGAAATATTTTCCTGCCTTTCTAGAAATACAACACAGCTCTTGTGTCTCAGGTCTGGCTATCTCTTCATTGTGAAAATCTTGTGCTTTCTCTCTCACTTCCTATGAACTTTAAGTAATCTCCTAATCTTAGAGAAATACACTTTTCTCTACACTTAGGTGTCTCTTCTTAGGTTTTTGGGAGTGAATGGGTAAGATACAGACATAGAAGGATATTTCAAGTAGAGGAATAACCCCTTGAAATTCTATCTTTGTGTACATTCTAGGATTTAGTTATGTGTACTTCATTTTGTAAGAACTATTCCAAGTATAGTGCTAATGTCTTTTCTTCAAGTTGAAGAGTGCAAGCAATATGAAACCACAAAGTATTCATCTGCTTTCTGTCACTTATCAAATAGTAGAAGAGGCACAAATTGTAAGCTGTGCAGAGAAATTATCTTTTTATTATGAGTTTCTAAGGACAATTAATTTTAGGTGGCTGGAAAATTTACTGTGAAAAGAAGTGGATTGTTAAGTAGCTATACAAGACCAGTTCCCCCACCCCCTCCTAATAAGGCATTTAAATGCCTTATCTTTTAAATACACTCTTTGATTAATGTGAATTGTATCTACAATGTGGCAAATATTTTTCAAAAACAAAGAATTTCCATGGAGGGAAATCAAATCAGAAGCAAATGGATGGGTGTGAAATCTTTTCATTGCTATAATAATAGGATAATTTATGTAATACTTCATGCATCAAAATCTTTTAATGGCTTTTTTGAAATATAAAAGACTGAAAAAAATCAGTTATGCCTGTTTCCTCCTTCACTGAGTGTTTATTTTTTTAAAAAACTCCCTTGTTCAGTTAATGTTCTTTTGAAGAATAATAGCAACCCTGTCTGGAATGGAGAGGAAGGGATTCTTAGTGTTGTTGGGGTTTTTTTCCCTCAGAAATTTCTGTAGTAGTTTTTTAGGAAATGTTTTTCTAGTGATAATATGAATCCTTTTTTCCTCCAGTATTCTGTAATAGTTTATGATATTGCATCCTATTTAAATTTTTGATCATGTCTTTAAATCTGGTGGTCCAACTTTGATCAGATTTTATTGTTCCTTAGATTATCTATTTTCCAGACCTTCGATATCTCATCTCTAGATGTCTATGCTATTTTGTAAAACAGTAATTCTTACATTATTTGTAGTAAAAGATCAAATTTCTAAACCCATGCTCTAAATGCAGGTATTGATCCCGAGTGAAAATATGAAGAGAGAAATATGGTTTAAGATCATATTTCAGATGGTCTAGAATTTTGTGCCCTTCACTGATACCATCCTAGACATAGATGTTGTAGAAGTTCTCGACATAGACTCAGATGCTCAAGAGTCCCCTTTGCCCATGCTGTTGTTGTTGTGTGCCAATGAGTTGCTTGCAATTCATAGCAACCCTATGTACAATAGCTCTGAAGCTTGTGTTATCCTGAGCCAATCTTACTGTCTCTGATACACTTACCCCCACTACCCCAATTTATGAGTCAATCCATCTCATCTAGGGTCTTCTGTGCTGTCCCTCTACCTTTTTAAGCATGATGTCCTTCTGTAAGGACTGGTATCATGTGGTCATGTGCCCAAAGTATGTGAGATGTAGCTTCAAAATCCTTCTCTCTAAGGAGCAGATTGATTTCACTCTCTCTAGGACAGACCTGTTTGTTCTCTTGGCAGTGCGTGATATGTTCAAGACTCTTTTCCAGCATCACAACTCAAAGGCATTGATTCTTCTCCTATCATCCTTAGCCACTGTCCAGCTTTCTGACACATACCAAGTAATTGTGAAGACCATGGCTTAGATTAGGTGCACCTTAGACTTTATACTGACATCGTTGCTTTTCAGCACTCTGGAGAAGTCTCTGACAGCAGATATCCTAAGCACAATTAATCTTTTGTTTTGCTGATTGCCAGTGCCAAGGATGTTGACTGTAGAGCCAAGCAAGCTGAAATTATGAACAATCTCAATCCCTTCTTCATTTATTATGATGGTGCCAATTGCCCTAATGCTGAGAATCTTTGTTTCCTTGATGTTGAGCTTCAATCCATATTGAAGACTACAGTCCTTGACCTTTTGCAGCAAACACCTCAGATTATCCTGTTTCAGCAAGCACTGTTGTGTCATCCACGTAGTGCAGGCTCTTTATGAATTTTCCTCCAATCCTAATGCCACATTCCTCCTCATAAATTCCAGCCTCCTGAATGAATTGTTTTATGAATAGGTTGAAAAGGTAAGGAGATAGGATGCATACCTGGCTCATACTTTCTGATATTCTAGTGTCATTCTAGACAAAATTGTTGTTAGGAGACATAAAGCTGGTTCTGACTCATAGTGAACGTGAGTACAACAAAAAGAAATACTGTCCAGCCTTACATCATCCTCATAATGAATGTGGTTCTTAAACCCATTTTTGCAGCCACTGAATAAATCTGTTTGTTTAAAATCTTCCCCCCCCTTTTTTTATAATACTGCTCCAGAGGTTGGCCTTTGCTGATAACATGTCCAAAATACATGAGGTGAAGTCTGATGATGTTTGCCTTCAAGAAGTGTTCTGGCTGCACATTTTCCAAGACAGATTGTTAGTAATCCATGTTATTTTCAATATTCTTTGCCGGCACCACAATTTAAAGGGCAACAACTTTTCTTTGGTCTTCTTTATTCACTGTCAACTTTTTCATGTTATAAAGTTATTGTAAAAACATAGCTTGGGTCAGCTAGATCTCAGTCCTCAAAGTGACATCCTTTCTCTTTAGCACTGTATTTATTTTTATTGCTTTTTATTTCCCGCTCTTCCAATCGTTTAGTACTTTAAAGGTTTGTTGGGGTTTTTTAAATACCACATTTGCTTAATGCATTATATCATGTAATTATTTTTTCTCACTGCTGCTTCCTTGGATGTCGATTGTGGATTCAGGTAAAAAGACATTTTGGCTACGTCAATATTTGATCCTGGATGCTATTGCATTAAAATTAACCTCCTTCAATTAATGCTTTCTCAAATGAAATCAATCTAAAAGGAAGATACTGCTAGCAAATGGTTAAATGATTGGCTGCTCACCAAAAGGTTTGCATTTTGAACTCAGTGGACTGAAAGTGAAGCTACCAAGCCAAAGGTTTGCATTTTGAACTCAGTGGACTGAATGCTACCAAGCCAAAGACGGGTGATTCTAATCAGCCGCCCTCAGTCCTGTTTTTCATTGTTCTTGATCAAACATTTTTCTAGGTCATATATAGCCCTGGTGGTATGCATAGGAATTAGATCAATTACATTTGTGGAAGGAACCACTGGAGAAGCTCAATATCAGCTGTGAAAACTAGGCCCGGAGCTGATTGTGGAACAGACCACCAACTACTTATAGACAAGTTCAAGCTAAAGCTGAGGAAAATTAAACCGAATCCACGAGAACCAAAATAAAACTTTGAGTCTATCCCACCTGAATTTCAGAACCATCTCAAGAACAGGTTTGAGTCAGGATGAGTGTGTCAGAGGCAATGAGATTGGCACAGGACAGAGCAGAATTTAGAGCTGTAGTACATAGGGTCGCTATGAGTCGCAAGAAACTCGATGGCACATAACAACAACAACGTAGCCCTGGTGTGTCCACTTGCTGTACAGAGGTAACTCATGGTTGCTGTGAAGCTGAACACTATGACACTGATGTGTCAAATGTGATAACGGTTACCCGTAGTGGACGGTGTTGGGTGGAGCTCCCTGATTAAAACAAGCTTGGAAACAGGAGTGGCCTCCGCTTCCATAAATAGCTTGCCTCTAGAAACCCTATGAACCTGGAGAAAGGATGGAAGTCAGGCACACAAGTGTCAAGGACTTTCTTGCATAAGGTCGCCATGAGTCACCTACAACTCGACAGCACTTAACAACAACAACAACAACAACAACAACGACATTATCTTTTCAGGAGAGAAAATCTAACAATCTTCTCCGGTAAAAATTACAGTCCCCCCCAAAAAAAATTACAGCCAAGAAACCCTTCGGAGCAGTTCTCCTTCATACAGAGTTGCCAGGAGTTAGAATGGACTTGACAGCACACAAGAACTGTAGGGACTGGACAGATCAATTTTTCCTCCAAACATTTCTATTACTAACCACATTTTTAAGGTTTAAGATCTTGAGCGTCTTTTTCTTTCTTTCCCCTTGCATTAATTAGACTGTCACTAAAGTGTAAAGCTCTTCCCTTGAAGTGATTTTGGATTCATTGCCCTCAGGCTGCCTTCATCACAAACCTGCCAATATCCCATTTTCCCTTCTCCCGTAGTTCCAACTTAATATTGTGATCACTCCATGATCATTGTGGGATGGCACCGAGCCAAAAATATTGAATTCATGCCAACACTTACTTGAAATCATAATGAAGCCCAACCTGCCTACGTATCATTGCCTTTTCACAATGCCTCAAATGATAAGGTATGGAAAAGTAGTGTGAGTAAAGAAATAATAACATTGTAATTTAAACGCGGCCTGTGGAACTATCTACACAGCAGTTCTACAGGATGCATCACCTTTGCTCGGGAAACTTTACGACTAAACTTCAGAGACATTGGTCCCAACATAAGCAGCTGATGTGTTTGGACTCACAGAAGCCAAGGAAGCTTCATATATAAATTATTAGATGAAGGGATGGTCAATGGGAGATAGATGTGAAGGGAGTGGGTGGAAGTGGATGGGTATCCTGGTGGATGGTGGAGCAGGGAAATAAGTGGGTAAAGACACGTGTGACAAAGGCAGGGACAACACTGATACTAAAGGTTAACTCCATAATAAGGGATATACCTTTAACTTGCTGGTCTGTCTGATACTTCTCTAAATCTGAACATTCACATGAAGACAGACTAGGAAGAAGGATTGG
>NW_006400005.1:815207-826340 GCF_000299155.1 Elephantulus edwardii
TGCTAAGAGAACAAACAGATTCATCCTGGAGAGGGTTAAACTCGGCTGCTCCTTGGAGACAAGGATTCTGAGGCCTCATCTGACATACTTTGGTCATGTTGTAAGGAGAGATCGGTCTGTGGAGAGGCACTTCATGCTTTAGGAGGGTGGAGGGCAGATGCAGAAGGGGAAGGCCCTCTGGGAGATGGATTGATTCAGTGACTGGGATAATCTGGATGGGAGTGCCAGAGACAGTGCGATTGGCACAGGACAGAGCAGAGTTTAGGGCTGTTGTGCATAGGGTCGCTATGTGTCGCAAGCTACTCGACGGTACATAACAACAACAACAACAATTTGTATGCTTAGGAAGTAAACAAAAGTTGAATATTATGACAATTTTTTGGTGCTCATGATTGATTCTTCCAGAAAAACTGCTCAGAACTCTTACTCAGAACTATTATTCAGACTGCACAAAAGTAGCTTAAGCAGATTTGTGGATGTGTGAGTGTACGTACATCTATTTTGCATTAACATATTGTTGGGAACTTCTCACAACACAAGCAATGATAGTTTCCGTAAAACTAGCACCAGAACACATAATGCTTGACAGTTATAAGGTGGAAATTTCTAATCTATCCAATAATTATCTCACATAGCTTTGAAATACTTAAATTCCTATAAACACGTTAATTCATCAGAGAGCCATCTATCTTGAATGAAGGAGACAAAGCTTCTATTGGACCAAATGTTCTTTTTTTTTTTTTTAAATCTTTTCTAAATCCAAGTTCTTGGGAATCTACTGCTAAATGACTTTCTCTTTTATTAGTCATTTATCTCTGCAAGTTCTGCCCACATACCACATTTCCTTGCAAGCTGTTCAGCATTAAAGAAATTCTTTCTAATAGAAATCTTAACCAAAATGTTTTATTTCAAGAAGACCAGTTGTCTGTCAGTTTGTGGTGCTGTGGTGATTTGCTTGTTGTTATTGACGCTGGAAGCTATGCTGTCACAATTTTAAATGTCAGCAAGGTTATTTATGGTGGACAGGTTTCAACAGAAACTTATCTAGACAAAGACTAAACTGAAAGACCTGGAAATCTACCTCTGAAAAACTGAGTAGTGAAAAATTTATGAAGAGCAGAGAAACATCTACTATAGTCCTAGAAAACTGAAATCCTCGGGTTAGAAGGCACTCAAAATACAGGTAGGAAAGAGTTGCTTCTTCAAGATAGACCTTAACGTGATGATGGATGGAGTAAAGCTCTTAAGACCTACATTTACTGATGTGGCTTGAGCAAAAAGGAGAAGAAACAGATGTAAACATCCATTAATAATTAGAATGGAATGTACAATATATGAATATTCGAAAATTGTCAGTCATTAAAAATTAAATGGAAACATAAAGATTGAGAACTTATGCATTAGTCAACTGAAATGTGCCAGTAATTTTGAGATAGATTAATTACATCGTCTTCTACACTGGAATGACAAAGTGAAGAAGACTATTGTCACAATTATCCAAAAAGAATATTTCAAGATCTATCCTGAAGTACAATGCTGTCAGTGATGACATAAAACTCATATGCCTACAAGAAAGATAAGTTTTATGAGTGCTATTCAAATTTACATACCTACTTCTAAAGCCAAGGATGAAGAAATTAAAATGTTTTTAACAACTCCTACTATCTGAAATTGATCAAAGGTGCAATCAAGATCCATTGACAATTACTGGTAATTATAATGTGAAAGTTGGAACTTAAAGACCAGTAAGTAGTTGGAAAATAGGGCCTGCATGATAGAAATAATACTGGAGATAACCTGACAGAATTTTACAACGTCAATAGTTTATTCATTGAAAATATTTTTTCCCCAACAACATAAATGACAATGTGGAGTCCACCAAATGGAATATAGAAGAATCAAATGTACTCTCTCTTTCATTGTTGTGAATTGGAATAAAATCATTGCTGACTGTCCAATGGGTTTCCAGAGGCTATAAATCATATAGAAAGAGATTGTTGAACTTTATCCTACAGAGCAGCTGGTTGCTCTGAGCCATTTCCTTTTTGTTTTGAAGCACAAGTCCTTATTCTTCAGGTCATTGTCTATAGCTGTGCAAATTGATGATGGAGAAGTTCAGTACCATCAGTAATAACAATAACATCAACAGCAATGGAAGAAGTTCATAACAATGCCATGGACTGACTGTGAAACAAACCACCAAGTAATCATATTCAGGTTCAAGTTGAATGTGAAGAAAATGAAAACTAATCCACATGAGACAAACCTTGAATATAGCTTACCTAAACTTTGTTGTGATATGCCATTGAGTTGCCTTTGACTCATAGTGACCCTATGTACAACAGCCCTAAACCATGCTCTATCGCTTTCTTATCTTATTGTCTCTGACAGACCTATCCCCATTTTCCCAGTGACTGAATCAATCCATCTCATCAAGGGTCTTCCTCTCCTGCTCTGTCCCTCCACTTTCCCAATCATGACGTCTCTCTCCAAGGACTGACCCTGCCTTTCAACATGTCCAAATTATGTCAGACGAAGCTTCAGAATCCTTGCGTCCAAGGAGCAGCCTGACTTCACCCTCTCCAGGATGAACTTGTTTGTTCTCCTAGCAGTCCATGGTATACTCAATAATCTTCTCCAGCACCACAGCTCAAAGACATCAACTCTTCTATCATCCCTAGTCATTGTCCAGCTCTCTGATGCATAGCAAGTAACTGCAAAGACCATGGCTTCTATCAGGCGCACTTCAGTTTCCAGACTGAATTCTTTGCTTTTCAGTACCTAAACTTACCATTGCTGGGATCAAATGCATCTTAGTCTTGAAATTGACATCTTTTCTCTGTAGTAATTTCAAAAGGACTATGACAGAAGGATTACCTAATGTAGTATTGTCCTTTGATTTCCTAACTGTGGATCGTTGTTAGTGATTGTGGATTCAAGTAAAATAAAATCCTTCACACACACAAAAATTATTAGAAAACAGACTCTATCTATTGAATTTTAACAACCAAAGAGCAGATAAATGGTAGGTTGATGTCAAGGACATAATACATGAAGGAAGCAAAAGGGCATTAAAAAGACAGCATAGAAAGAAGGAAAAAATCAATAGTGATGTCAGAAGAGATTCTGAAACTTTTTCTAGAAAATAGAGAAGCTGAAGCAAATGGAAAAATAAAAATAATGAAGCCAAAGAAATTTAGTGGATTTCAAAGTGTGGCTTGAGAAAACAAAATAGAACATGAAATTGACATGCATACATGTCTGAATTAAGAAAATGAGAAGGGAAGAAAAAAAACCACAATAGAATAGAAGAAAAAGCCAAGTCTTCAGTTGCAACATTGAAGTATTCTATAGGCAAAATATTGAACAAGACAACAAGCATCAAATGAAAATGGAAGGAATACGTAGTTACTATACCAAAAATAATTGGTAGATGCTTAAGCTTTCATGAGGTATCATATGATAAAGAAGTCATGACACTGAAGAAAGAAGTCCAAGCTACATTGGAGGTCTTGACAGAAAAACACAGCACCAGAATTGGTAGAATACCAATTGAAATGTTTCAACAAATGGAATCAATGTTAGGTATGCTCACTTGTCTTGGTCAAGTATTAGGAGAGATACTGGCCAATAAACTGGAAGAGATCCATATTTGCACACAGTCCAAAAGAAGAGATCCAATAGAATATGAAAATTGTTGAACATTATTAATACATAATTCCAGTAAAATTTTACTTTAAACAATAAAAGTAATTGGAGTATTACACCAATAGGAATGGCCCTATATTCAAGCTAGATTTAGAAAAAGACATGAAGCATTGCTTATGAGTCTTCGCTGAAGGTAGATAATACAAGAATGATATTATGTTGTGTTTTATTGACTATGTAAAGACATTTAACTATGTGAATCATAATAAATTGTAGATAATATCATGAAGAATGGGAATGTGTAACCTGTAAATAGACAAAAAGGCAGCCATTTGAACAGAATTAAAGAAGTTCTAGTGGTCTCATTAATTGAGACCTGTGCTGGTAACTAAAAATGCTACATCTATCTGGCAATTCAAATCAGAGACTGCACATGAGAAAGGTGAACAATCTCCTCCTGTGTCATTTCCAGCTTCAAAATGATAATGTAATGTCACCTATGAGTCAATTCCCATTCAACAGCAATGAGTAAGGGAAGCCATGTGGTTTCAAAATTGGGAAATGTGTACATCAGGGTTGTATATTTTCACCATATTTACTCAATCTTTATACTTAAAAAGTAATCTAAGAATCTTACCTATATGAAGAAGAACGTATCAGGATAGGAAGAAAACCAGTAACTTGACACAACATGGCTTGCTGAAAGTAAAGACTTGAAGCGCTTGCTGATAAAAATAAATTAGATTACGCTAACAGATATTGCACCAGACGCTGAACCCACATATTGGGAAGCACAAAGGGGGAGACACTAGTGATTGGAACATAGAATGTGAGAAGTATGAATGCAGAAAAACTGGAGATTGTTAAGGAAAAAAATGGAATGCAAACTCACTCAGCATTTCTTAAGCTGAAAGAACTGCAGAACAAATTCAAGTCTCAAGTAGCAACACTTAAAAATGCAATGGACAGAATACTGAATGATCCAGGAAGCATCAAAAGAAGATGAAAGGAGGCCACCAGCTGCTCTGCAGGAGACGAATGGACAATCTCCTCCTATGAAATTAACTGCCTCTGAAAATCCACCGAAGGGTCAGCTAGGGTTCAGTTTCAACATGATGATGCATAGCAATAACATGATTAGTATGGGGACTCCCGTGGCCTTAGTGGCAAGAAACTGCACTGCAATCCTGAAAGCATGAAGTTCGAATCCACCAGAGGCTCTGTTGGAGAAGGAGGGGTAATCTCCTCCTGTGCCAGTCGGATCCAATTCAACGGTATACAACAAGGGGGAAAAAGGGGGAGGGCGTAGGTTTGGGGGAGGAGTATAATCCTCAAAAGAAGATGGAAGAAGTACACAGAGTCACCGTATCAAAAATAATTGGCTGACACTGAAGAATTACATGAAACAACTTACGATTAAGAGGCAATGGTAATATGAAGGAGGAAATTCAAGCTGCTCTGAAGGAATTTGTAAGAAACAAGGCCTCAGGAGTTGATGGAATACCAATTGACTTATTTCAATAAACAGATGTAACACTAGACTAACTTACCAGGTTGTGCCAAGAAATCTGGAGGATAGCTACCTGGCTGACTGACTGGAAGAGACCTGTATTTATTCCGATTCCCCCAAAAAAGATGATCTGTCAGAGTGTGGGAATTCTTGAACAATATCACTAATATCACACACAAACAAAAGAAAAAGATTATAAATATATAATATCACACACAAGCAAAAAAAAATTATAAAAAAAAAAATGCCTGGAATAGTACATGAACAGAACTACCAAAAATACAAACTGAGTTTAGAAGAGATCCTGACACTAGGGACATTATCACCAATGTCAGTTGGTGGCTAACCTTGAGAAGAATGGGAATCCCAGCACACTTGATAGTGCTCATGAGAAACCTATATTTGGCCTATACTTGGACCAGGAAGCCATCTTCAGAAAAGAGTAAGGAAACACTGCATGGAAAAGAGTGAGTCCGGGATGTGTCCTATCTCCACAACTTTTTAGTCTATATGCAGAACAGGTCATTCGGGAGGCTGGACTTTATGAAGAGGAATGTGGCATCAGGACTGGAGGAAGACTCATCAACAACCTGCATTATGCAGGTGACACAACCTTGCTTGCTAAAAATGAAGAGGATTTGAAGTGCTTGTTTTAGAAGGTCAAAGACTGAAATCTTCAATATGGATGGAAGCGCTCTCTCTATAGATAGATAGATAGATAGATAGATAGATAGATAGATAGATAGATAAAGATGATATAGATATAGATATTTATACCTATATATAGATATCTATCTATCTATCTATCTATAAACCAACTTAATAGATGGAGAAGAGATTGGGATAGTTAACAATTTCAACTTGCTTGGTTCCACAATCAATACTCTTGGCACTAGCAGTTAGAAAATCTAAAGACAAATTACATTAGGAAAATCTGCTGTCAGGCACCTCTTCAGAGTAATGAAGATCAGCAATGTCAGTCCAGAGACTAAGGTGTGCCTGAGCCAGGCCATGGTCTTTAATTTCTTACTATGCATCAGAGAGCTGGACAATGACCAAGGATGACAGAAGAAGAACCGATTTCTTTGAGTTGTGATACTGGAGAAGGATATTGAACATACCAAGGACTGTCAAGAGAACAGGTCCATCTTGAAGGAGGTGAATCCAAGTTTCTCTTTGGAAGCAAGGATTTTGAAGCTCTGTCTCACATACTTTGCAGATGTTGCCAGTCCTTGGAGAAGGACATCATGCTTGGTAGGGTGGAAGATTAGTCCAGGAGAAGAAGGCCATGGATGAGGTGAATTGACCAAGTGACTGTGGTAACAGTAGTTGGTGTATCAGAGTCAGTGAGATTGGCTCAGGATGGGGCAGGGTTCAGATCTATTGTGCATAAGATGCTATGACTCAATGGCACATTACAACAACAATAACAATAAAAGTCTTGGTATAGATTACATCTCAACATAAGGAAAACAGAATAGCTTTACAACTTGATTATTAAGAAACAGCATTGATTAATAGAGACAAGACTGAAGTTGTCAAGGATTTCATTTCACTTAGATTCACAATTAACATTCAGAAGTTAAGAAATCAAAGGCATATTGCATTTGCCACATCGGGACAAAAGACATCTTTAAAATGTTAAAAAGCAAAGACAGATCATTTTTTTAAAAGTCTTTTTTTTTTTTTCTTACAAAGTTCATATACATTGTGCTTCACACTATTCTTCATTCTTACTGTGGTTCATACAGTCATTTCAATTCATTATGTTTTATAAAATTAATCACCAAGTGACTTTGCCTATCATTATCATGTCTTTTCAGGTCCTTATTGGTTCTTGCCTGTTTCCTTCATCCCTTTCTCCACCCACCAAATTGTGCAACAGAACATGAAAACAATCCAAATGTCCAACCAAAACTGAATGGATTGAGAAATTGTGGTACATTCACACAATGGAATACTACGCAGCACTCAAGAGAAATTATTTAGAAAAATACTATATAACTTGGGAGAGACTTGAGAGCATTATGCTGAGTGAACTAACTCCGTATCATAAGGACAAATATTTCATAAGACCACTATTATAAAAATAAAAGGATAAAATATGATGTATGGGTACCCAAGGGGGTAGGAGTGGGAGCAGAGGGGTGTGGATAGGTAGGGGTAAAACTAAAGATAGATCTTTGAGGACTAAGGTATGCCTGAACCAAGCTATGATTTTTTTCAAAGGCCTCATAAGTATATGAACTAAAGAAGAATTGGGATTAAAACATTTGAATTATGGAGTTAGTGATTAATGTTAAATATACTACAAAATGCCAGAAGAATGAACACATCTGTCTTGGAAGCTAGAATTCCCCTTAAAAGAGAGGACAGACCAATATCTAGATAAAGACATCATTCTTGGTAAAGTAAAGCTTTAGATAAAAAGAGGACTATCTTTAAAGAGAATCATGTGGCAGCTGCAATAATGGGCTCAACCATAGAAGTGATTACGATGATGGCACAGGACTGGCTATTGTTTTCTTCTCTTGGACATAGAGTCCCTATGAGTCAGAATTGACTTGACAGCACCTAACAAGAGCAACAGTGAAATGAGACGAACTTCAGTGTCAACAACGTGAAATAATACAGAACTGATTGAGTTGTAACTTATTTACACCCCACCCTTCAGTGGGTCTTTGATGCTGTAAATTACACAGAAGGATCTTGTCCATTTTTCTCCTTCAGAGCAGCTGATTTAAACTGCCTGTGTTTAGTTTGGTAGCACAACTTCTTACCACTAAGCCACTAGAACTCCCCTAGGTAGATGAGGCATCAACTGGAAATTACAATATAGAGAACAGAAGATTTCAAAGAACAGTCCAGGAAGATAGAGTTTTACAAGGGAATGTGCAAAGAACCAGAGTTGGAGAATGAAAAGGGGAAAATTCACTGGCATTTCTCAAGCTGATAGAACTGAAAAATACATTCAAGCCTTGATTTACAATACTAAGAAAGGCTATGGGGAAAATCTTGAATGATCCAGGAAGCACCAAAAGTAGATGGTAGGAATACCCAGAGCAACTGTACCTCAAAGAACTGCCTGACACTGAAATATTTCAGAAAGTAGCATGTGATAAAAAGCTAATGGTGTAGGAAGAAGTTTAAACTGCATTGAAGGCATTGACATAAAATAAGGTCTCATAAATATTTGGGATACCAATTTACATGTTTCAATTAATAAATCCAACTGAGGATGTGCTCACATCTGTGTCAGAAAATATGCAAGACAATTATTTGACGAATTGACTGGAGGAGATTCTATATTTCTTTCCATTCCCAAGTCAGATGAATCTGGTCTGAAAACAGAGAGTATTACAAGAGTCTTTATCTGTGTTTTATTGGCTATGAAAAGATATTTGACTGGTCTTTTGCCTCTTTGAACAGTCCCATGGCAGTTGGCAAGAATAAGTGCCTTACAAAAATGTGGCGAAAATAGGAGCAAAGAAGAAAGTGGTTGATCCATTTTCTAAGAACATTTGGTACTATGTAAAGGCACCAGCTATGTTCAACACAGGCTTCTGGTGGCCTAGTGGTAAGAATCTTCACTGTAAATGTGAAGGCACACATTTCAAATCTGCCAGCTGCTCTGCAGGATAAGGATGGGCAATCTCCTCTTGTGTGAGTAACTGCCTCTGAAGACCGGCTAGAGGGTCAGCTATGTGTGAGTTCTGATGCAAAGATACACAGCACTAACATGTTCAATATAAATATATTGGGGACAATATGAAAAATAATAGTTCCAAAGACTCCAGGAACCAAGATTCTGTCTGATGGCCTCAAGGGTTGCATTTTTGAAGTGAGCCTTGCTGATCTACAAAATGATGAGAGTGAATGTAGAAAATTAAAGCCAATAACTGAGGATATTCAAGGCAAAAACTACCTCATTAACTTCCATGGCACGAATCTTACTCATGACAAAATGTACTTCATGGAAAAAAAATGGCAGACCATGTTGCTGTCAAGACTACCGATGATTATTTGCTTCATCTGTTTTGTGTTGATTTACAATTCAAGAATACAAACATCCCAAAACAATTAAATTTGGAAGACCTCTTATGCTCAGCACCAACAGATCCACCAAATTAAGAAGAAAATTATGAAAATTATATTCTAAGAGTAGCAGACCAATGACTTAAGAGAGGTAGTCAATAAATTGATACCAGATAGCACTGGAAAAGACATAGACAATGCTTGCCTGCTTGCTAGGGCAATGTGACAAGAGAAGGAAATAAAAAGTATACAGGTAGGCAAAAAGATGGTTTAACTATTGCTATACGCAGATGATATGATAGTGTATACAGAAAACCTGAAGGATTCAGCAAAACTGTTAGAGCTGGTGGGCCAGTTTAGTAGAGTGGTAGGATATAAGATCAATATCCAAAAATCAGTGGGATTCCTCTACATTAACAAAGAGAACTCAGAGAAGGAAGTCAAGAAAGCAATTCCATTTATAATAGCCAAACATAAATGGAGGTACTTGGAAGTGAACCTAAAAAGAGACACAAAAGACCTGTATAAAGCAAACTACAGAATATTTTGGCAAGACACAATATAAGACCTAAGGAAATGGAAAGATACTCCCTGTTCATGGATAGGGAAAACTCACTACTATAAAAATGACAATCCTACCAAAAGCATGTTCAGTGCAATTTCAATACAGATACCAAATTCATTTTTCAAGTAGATCAAAAGGGAAATTGTCTAAATAAGCAAAGTACTTCTGAGAAACAAAAACAAAGAGGGAGGCAAAGCACTCCGTAACCTCAAAACCTACTACATAGCGGTGGTAACCAGACCATGATGGTATTGGTACAATGACAGGCACATAGAACAATGGAAAAGAATTGAGAACCCAGAAATAGACCCAGCTATCTATGGTCAACTAATATTTGACAAGGAAATTGAGCAAATACAGAAAAGACAACATTTTCAGTAAATGGTGCTGGCAAAATTGGACAGCTACATGCATAAATCTGAAACTGAATACACATCTCACACCACACACACAAAAATCAACTCAGGGTGGATCAGAGACCTGGGAGTAAAGACTGAAAACATAAAGTTCATCAGAGATAAACTGGGATCAAGTATAGATGGCCTAGTCTGTGGCATAGATTATCAAATACAGCCAGAAATGCAAAATCTGGAGAGTATAAAATTGATGAATGGGACCTTCTAAAGATTAAATTCCTGTGTGTATAGGAAAGCTTTTTTCAACATAGATAAAGAAATCTTACTGATTGGGAGAGGGGAACCCCAAAACACCAAACATTTGGAAATACATTTTCAGACAAGGGTCTCATATCAAAAGTTTACAGAATCTTACAGGGCCTCCACAAGAAAAAGACTGATAACCCAATTACAAAATGGGCAAAAGACATGGAAAGAAGTTTTACAGAGGAAGATATTCAGATGGCCAACAGACACATGAAGAAATATTCAAAATTACTGTCAATAAGAGGGATGAAAATCAAAACTGCAATGAGATATCATCTCATTCCAGTAGCAGTGGCAAAGTTTAACAGGACAGCAAGTAATAAATGTTTCAAAGAATGTGGCCAGATAGGAATTCTTATACGTTGTTGGTGGGATTGTAAAATGGTACAACCATTCTGGAAGGCAGTTTGGTACTTCCTCAGAAAGCTCAACATAGAAATTCTATATGACTCAGCTATTCCACTGCTTGGACTATACCCTGAGAAAATGAGAACCAAGGCACAAACAGAGACTTGTATACCAATATTTATAGCAGCATTAGTCACCATTACAAGAACATGGAAACCTCCCAAATGGTGAATCACAATGGAATGCATTGAGAAATTGTGGTACATTCACATTATGGAATACTAGATAATATACAGGAGTAATGATTAAGTAAATTACTACCTTACTTGGGAGGGACTGGAGATCATTATGCTGAGTTAACTAAC
>NW_006400005.1:826715-828142 GCF_000299155.1 Elephantulus edwardii
AAAAAAAGAAAAGAAAAGGCTTGCCAGTCTGTTTATCCTCTTCATGATGTATTTGTTAGAAAAGTAAAAATACCGAAGAAGCCCATGTTTGATTGGGAAAACTCATGGAGCTTCATGGTGAAGATGGTAGCTCTCGAAAAGCTACTGGAGATGAGACAGATGCTTAAGTTGAACAAGCTGAGGATTATAAGTCACCAGTTCAACAATCTGTTTAAAATTCAGATTTTTTAATAATAACAAATTAAAGTTAATTATTTTTGATGTAAAAAAAATCTTTTGACTGAGTAGATAACAACAAATTATGTAGTTAGAGAAGAATAGAAATCCCAGAACATATAATCATGCTGATACTATACCTAGAAGAAGCTGTTGTCAGAACAAGAGCAAGGGAACACCACATTGTTTAAAATCAAGAAAGGTTTGCCTCAAGGCTGTATCTTTTCTCCATATCTAGTCAATCTATATGCTGAGAAAATAATTCAAGAAGCTGAACTTGAATAATGTGGCATCAGAATTGCAAGAAGATTCATGTATAACTTGTGCTATTCAGAAGACACATCTTGCTTGCTGATAGTAAGAATGACTTGTGATGTTTGCTGCAAAAGATCAAGGAATATAGCCTTCAATGTGGATTGTATCTCAATATGAAGTAAATAAAAAATCATCACCACTAGTGGCCAATAGATCATGATAGATGGAGAAGAGATTGTAATTGTCAATAATTTTATCTTATCTGGATCTACAATCAACACCCTTGGTACCAGTAGTCAGGAGATCGATCAGGAGACATATAGCCTGGGGAAAGTCTGCTGCCAGGGACCTCTCCAAAGTCCTAACGTGCAATGATGTCTATTTAAAGATTGAAAACCCAAGAGCCAACATTGTTCTAAATGGAGAGAAGTGAAAGTCATTCCCTTTAAGAACAGGAACTAGGCAAGGATGCCCACTATCACCTCTCTTATTCAATATTGTTTTGGAAGTCTTAGTGATAGCAATAAGACAAGAGAAGGGAATAAAAGGTATCCAAATTGGCAACGAGGAGGTAAAATTATCCCTCTATGTGGATGGCATGATAGTATACTTAGAAAACTATAAAGACTCAGCAAGAAACTATTGGACACAGTGGACCAACTTAGCAAAGTGGCAGGATACAGGATCAACATACAAAAATCAGCTGGATTTCTCTACAGTGACAAAGAGAATACAGAGCCGGAACTAAGAAAAACAATACCTTTCCCAATAGCTAATCACAAGATTAAATACTTGGGGATAAATTTAACCAGAAGCACAAAGGACCTATTCAAAGAAAATGACAAAACATTACAACAAAAAAACAAAAAGAGATCTTGAGAAGTGGAAGAATATCCCTTGCTCATGGATAGGAAGACTCAATGTTGTGAAAATGGCAATACTACCAAAGGCAATTT
>NW_006400005.1:831443-842523 GCF_000299155.1 Elephantulus edwardii
GCGGGGGGGGGGAAGAAGAACGAACTGGGGAGGAGGATAGAGAAAACTGCAACAATGAATGAATGAGAACCTAAAATCTCTGTAAATGTTCATTAAAATTATCTAAATTTAACAAAAAACAAAACAAACAAACAAAAAAAGACTAACGTATGCCTTATTCAAGACATGGTCTTGAATGACTTGCTATTCATCTGTGAACTGGACAATGAATAAAAATGATGACAAAGAAGAATTGATGTCGTTGAGTTGTGGTGTTGGGAAAAGGTACTGAATATCCTACCGGCTGTCAAAAGAAAAAAAAACCACATAGATATCTTGGAGAAAGTGCATCCATAATGCTCCTTAGATGCAAAAATGGTGAACCTTCATGTCACATACTTTGGGCATATTGTTAGGAGGGGTTATTTCTTGGAAAGGGACACCATGCTTGGAAAGATGGAAAGGTCAGTGAACAGAGGAAGACACCCAACAAGATAGATTAACACGGTGACTGCAGCAATGGACTCTAATATTTTGGATATGATCAGCATGGTGTAAGATAGGACAGAGTTCAGATCTGCTGTTCTTAGCATCACTATGGGTTATACTGCACTCTGTATCAATAACAAAAACAGCAACAAGTGATTTTCTCAGTCATGCAGCTAAAATTTTTCTACATAGCTAATGAGTCCTACACATGTTAATGTTCTATAGTGTTAGTGTTGTTGTTTTTTGTTGTTTTTTTTTTAAATAAATGTTAAACTTTCCTCAGGATGCTATACATGAACAGAAACTACTAATTTCTAATGAGAATATTAGAACATTTCAAGGGTTTTTAAGTGCAGATCTGTGTTAAGCAATTTATTATTTATACAATAATATTCATTCTTTGCTTACTAATATGTTGTAATATGTAATAAATATGAGTATGGTACAGAAGTGTAAAGGAGAAAAAAAAATAATATAGACGATGCTACTTTCTTTTACAGTATTTCTTTTCAGAACCAAAGAAGTTACTCCCCAAATATAAATTTCCATTCTAAAAGCAAAGCACTTGTAAATCACACATTTTACCTCATTTCTTACATTTTAGATTCCTTTGTATAAGATATTGAAGTTCAATGTCAAGTGCTGTCAGGAAAAAAGATCTGAGTATGACTAAGATCTGTAAAGTAATTAAATCCCTACCTTTTTATACTAGGCAGATTACAGTACTTATAGTTCTTGTGTTCTCATATGTTTCTCATTTTATCCTGTTGTGCTCAGATAAAATTATTGTTGGGTGCATTAAAGAAAACTGTAGACATCAATTCTGATGTCTGGTAGACATAATTCATCACATCTCTGAGCCTACTGGCAACAATAAGGGGCTTGCTTAGCATGTGGCTTATAATATGCTGTAGATTTGACTTGAAAAAGGACTTAGTACAAAAAAAATGATGGAATAAGAAATGTGAGAGTGAGAGAGATCATTGCACTTATAGAAAATAATGGTAATGAAGTGAGGCTAGACCAGTTTTTGACAAAAATGGCTTTCTACTGTTTGACTTCTTATCACTACCATTACTGAATGACCTCTTGGGCATTTCAAAATGTGCACAAATTTAAAAGGAGATAACAGGGGGATGAGAGCAATCTAAAAATACTTACGCCTTACATCTGCAATTTGAGTCTGTATTCTAGTAAACAATCTTTACCAATGATGTCAGTCACAAAACCAGGAGTCAGATTGTATTGGGCAAGGCTGCTATCAAGGACCTCTTCAAAATACTGAGGAACAATGATGTCAGTTTAAAGACTAATGTATGCCCGATTCAGGCCATAGTCTTCTCAATCACCTCCTAAACATCAGAGATCTGGACAATGAATAAGGATAACACAAGAATTAATGCCTTTGAGTTGTGGTGCTAGAGAAGAGTACTGAATATCCCATGGACTGTCAAAAGAACAAACAGATATGTCCTGGAAAGGGTGCACCCATAGTGCTCCTTGGAAGCAAGATTAAGAGGTTTCGTTTTTCATACTTTGGACATGTAGCTAGGCAAGGCTATTAATTGGAAAGAGACATCATACTTGGAAAGATGGAGGGTTAGTGAAGAAGAGAAAGACCCTCCCATGAGATAGCTTGACTCTGTGACTTCTGCAGTGAGCTCTAGTGTCTCAGAGATGATGAGGATGGTACAGAATAGGGAAGATTTCAAGTTGGGTGCTCATAGAGTCGTTACGTGTCATGCTCAACTTGACATCACCTAACAACAACAACAACAACAACAACAACCCTATAGAAGGGACTCTGGTGGCCTAGTTGGGAAGGAGTTGTGCTGCTAACCCAAAGAAAGGCAGTTTGAATCCATTAGCTGTTCTGTGGGAGAAAGATGGCCAATCTCCTTCCTGTGCAATTTACTGAAAACTCACTGGGAGATCAGCAATAACTTGGTTCTGACTTGAAGGCTAAGAGTTTTGAGGCAATTTCAACCCTATAGAGCACACTGAGAAATTTTCAGAAATTTTTCTCTGGGGCTTGAGAGTATGCAAAGTGTAGGAAATCTCATATGTTGCCAGAAACTCCAAGAAGCTCTATAGGCATATTTCAGACAATATAATTGATTGAAGTCTAAGCTTAAGGGATCAGTGTTGAGGAAGCTTACAGAAACTTTTCACTTTTAAATTTGCAGCAAATGTTTATAGTAGTAGGACTACGCACACTTAGGCAAATATGATGAAACTGTCTTACATCCATTGGGCATGTTGTCAATCCTTGGAAAATGACATCATACTGAGAATGGTAGCAGGTCAGTGAAAGAGAGGAAGATCCTCAATGAGACCGAGACGGGTTGACACACAGCAATGACCACAGCAATGGGCTTGAGCATGGCAGGCTGTGAGGATAGCACAGGACAAGGCAAGGTTTAGATGTGTTGTTCACAGGATTGCTATGAATCATAGTTGACCAGAAGCACCTAACAATGACAATATATACATTCAAAGGGTCTCAGTGCTGCAATGTTTAAACACTAGGCTGCTAACTGAAGAGTTGGCACTTTGAGCCCAACCAGAATTTCTACAGATTAGAAAAATCCTGTGGGGGAGTGTTACTGTATTACAGGGGTCACAATAACTTGGCATCAACTGGCTACCACTAGCAATGACAAGAACATGTACACTTATGTACAGGTTTTTATACAAACATAACTTTGTGTTCATATAAACTCATTTGAGTCCCAGAGCACTTAATTGTGCTCATTTGAAATATATATATATATACACACACACACTTGGACCAGGAGGCTATTGTGGGAAGAGAGCAAGGGAACACTGTTTGTTGTTATTGTTGTTGTTAAGTGCCGTCGAATTGACTATGACTCATAGCAACCCTATGAACAAAAGACCTGAACCTTGTTCTGTAACTATCATAGTTTCTCTATGTTCATAGAGTTTCCAGAGACATGCAGTTTAGGAAGTGGATGCCATTCCTGCTTCTAAACCTGACTCAATCTGGGAGGTCCACCAAACACTGTCCACGATGGGTAATCTTTATGATATTTGATACACCTATGGCACAGTATTCAGCACCACAGCAACTCCAAGTTACTTCAGTACAGCAAATAGACCCTGCTGTACCATTTAAAAGGACGTTCATCCTAAAATCAGTTAACAGCCCCCACAGGCTGCAGTCCATGTACAGGGTCAGGAGCCCCTAACTGCCTCAATGCTGGCTGCAGCACCCCCACAAGAACAGAAGCAGATGCTGGGAGAACGTCTGTTCCCACTCATCCAATCAATGCATTCAACCCTAGCTGGAAAGATTACAGGGATGTTGCTGGAGATAGACAGCTCTGAGCTGCTGCACATGCTAGAGTCACACGAATCTCTCCGCTCCAAGGTGAATGAAGCTGTGACGGTTCTACAGCCTCATCATGCCACGAAAGAAGCTGCCCAGAAGGTGGGTGCTGTTGCTGCTGCTACCTCTTAGACAAGGAAAAACGATTCAAAAGCCAAATAACTCCCTTCTGGATTTCAGCTCAGATGAAGACTTTCTCACTTGTCCTATGGACCTCAACATCAAGAACTACAAATTGCAAGTTTAATATGTCATTTTGTATCAAAAGGTCAATTATGAAACCTCTAGAATTTTTCAATTATATAACTATTGTCTGGGTTCTGCTGTAGCCCAGGAAAATTTTTTTTCTATTGTGGGTTTTGGTTTTTCCACCCCACAAAAAAGTGATTTTATTTGATGTACCCAAATCTTAATAAAAAAGAAAAAAAATAGGCCCTCAGGCCCTACTACTTTTTTTAAATACAGGTAAACCCACCAAGTGCTGGTTGACTATAAACCAGGAGAGTTCCAGCCCACAGCTCATTGTTAGCTAAATCTCACAAGTCCAATCAGCTGACACACAATTGTGGACGAAAACTCCCCCAAACAACCAAATGTTCCATAGTCAACCAGCACTTGGTGGGTGTGTCTGTATTTAAAAAAGCAGTAGTGCTGTATTAAGTCTGAAGCTTGGAGGTTCTTGTGAGGTAGTTGGATTCTGGAAGATGGTTTCTTGAGTTTTGATGAAGATCAGTATGGAAAGTTTATTTGTTTTTGGGGTTTTTTTCCCCCCATCCACAATCATGTGTCAGCTGATTGGACTTGTGAGATTCAGCTAATAATGAGTTGTGGGTTGGAAATCTCTTGTTCTATGGTCAACCAGAATTTGGTGAGTGTGCCTGTATTTAAAAAAGTGGTAGTGGTATGCAGCTGGGAGGCTCTTGTGAGGCAGTTGGATTCTGGAAGATGATTTCAGGCATTTTGATGAGGGTTAGTATGAAATGTTTGGTTGGGTTTTTGTTTTGTTTTTCATCAACAATCATGTATAAGGGAATACTACATGGTTTAAAATAAAGAAAGGAGTGTGTCAGGCTTGTATTCCCTGTTCATACCTATTCAATCGGTATGCTGAGCAAATTATTCAAGAACTTAGACTCTATGAAGAGGAATGTAGAATCAGGATCAGAGGGAGACTCATCAATAACCTGTATTATGCAGATGACACAACCTTGCTTGCTGAAAGTGAGACAAACTTGAAGTGGTTTTGCAGAAGATCACATAATACAGCCTTCAATTTGGATTACATTGCAATGTCAAGAAAACAAAAATTCTTATCGCTGGACCAATAGACAACTTCATGATGGATAGAGAAGAGACTGAAACTGTCAATAACTTCATCTTACTTGGATCCACAATTTACATCCTTGGTACCAGCAGTCAGTAAATCAGGAGACATACTGAACTGGGAAAGTCTACAGCTAGCAACCTCTCCAAATTATTGAGGAGTAATGATGTCAGTTTGAATACTAAGGTGTGTCTGATTCAGGCTATTGTCTTTCTGATCACTTGCTATGTATCTGAGAGCTGGGCAATGAATAGGGATGACAGAAGAAGAATTGATGCCTTTGAGCTGTGGTGTTGAGAAGAGCACTGAATATCTTATGGATGGCCAAGAGAGCAAACAAATATGTCTTGGAGAGAGTGGAGCAGGAGTGCTCTTTGGAGGCAAGAATGATGAGGCTTTGCCTCACATACTCAGGTATGTTGCTAAAACTAGCTATTCCTCAGAAAGGGACATGACGCTTGGAAGGGCAGAGGGTTGGTGAAGGAGAGAAAGACCCTCAGCCAGGTAGATTGACATGGTGACTGCTGAAATGGCTTTTGTGTGTCAGGAATTGTGAAGATGACACAGGACAGGACTGGTTTCAGATCTTTTGTTCATAGGATCACTGTGAGTAGAGACTCAACAGCACCTAACAATAACAACAAACTGTATTGTCTGCCATTTTTTGCGTCCCCCATTTGTCAGTTTTGTTACAATCTTTTCACTTTTATTGATTTTTCAAGGAACCAAATCTTTGATTTTATTTGATCTTAGTTTCTCTAGATGCTTTTGAGTTGTGGTGTTGGAGAAGAGTCTTGAACATACCATGGACTGCCAAGAAAACAAATAGGTCTGCCTTGGAGAGGGTGAAATCAAGTATCTCCTTGGAGGCTAGGATTTTGAAGCTCTACCTCACTTACTTTGGAAAAGTGGCCAGGATATATCAGTCCTTGGAGAAGACATCATGTTGAGAAGGGTGCACAAACAGCTCAGGAGAGGGAGACCCTGGATGAGATGGATTGATACAGTAACTGGGGCGATGGGAGTTGGTGTGTCAGAATTAGTAAAACTAGGTCAGGACAGGGAAGGGATCAGAGCTGCTGTACATAGGGTCGCATTGCAGGCAACTCAATCAATAACAGTCAAGTAGGAGGGTCATCCACTTCCTAAAGAACTTACCTCTGGAAACTCTATGAACTTTGACAAATGTCCATAGTTGTAGAGGTGCTTCAGGCCTTTTGTTCATAGGGTTGCTATGAGTCATGCTCAACTCAAAGGCAATCAACAACAACAACATTGCATTTTATAATTTCATTGATTTCTGCTCTTATATTTCCTTCATTTTGTATGCTTTTCATTTATTTTGTTTATTGCTGGCATGACAACTTAAATTACTGATTTAAGGATTTTCTTTTTTTCTAATGTATACATTAAGGATATTAGTTTCATTCACTGTTGCATTAAGTATACACTTTTGGTTTTCTGTATCATTTTCATTAAGGTTAATGCATTTAAAAATTCTTTTCATGTTCCTCTTTGAGTCATGAGTCACTAAAAAGTGTGTTGTTTAGTTTCTAAGTGTTTTAAGGTTTATCTTACTATCTTTTCTTATTCCATTTTAATTTTAGCTCATTGTGTTTGGTGAAGACATTCTGTGATTTAAATTATTTTTAACTTTGTTTAGTTCTATTTTATGGTTTAGGATATGATGTATCTCGGTATACAAAATCTGTGATCACTACTTGGGGAGAATATGAAATGTCCTCTTGTTGGGTGGGCTGTTCCATAAACAACAATTAGATCCTGTTGCATGACTGTGCTGTTGAATTCTTTTATATCTTTGCTGATTTTCTGTGTAATCCCATCAATTGCTGAAAAGGAATGGTCAAGTCTCCTATGGATTAGAGCTGATACTTGAAATTTAGACATGAGATACTTTTTGTCAATTTGTTGTACTGGGGATTGATCTGCATAGTGTTAATAACTTCGTAGTTTAGGTGTTTGTATTCTTGCCTGCTTATAATTGTCCTAATTAGTACATTTGTCTATCAGTTTGCTGTACTGATGTAACTGGTGGGTTTCTGTGATGTTGAAAACTGTGCCACTGGTGTGTCAAATGCCATAGAGGTCACCCATGGTGGACAGGTGTTAGTGAAGCTCCAGATTAAGACAAACTAGGAAGCATATTTGATCATTCACTTCTGACATAGCAGGCCTCTGAAAACCCTATGAACAATAGAGGAGCACAGATAGATTTAGGCTTAGAGGAAATACTCAGATTGGAAATCAATCAAAATGAGAAAAACGGCTTCAAACAACCTTTAATAATTAAAACATAGACTGTATGGAGTAGAAAAGTTGAAAAACTAGAAAGTATGAAAAATGGGATGTAGCACATGTACATCAATATTTTAGACATTAGAGAGATGGGATAGATTTGGCCACTTTGAGTGGTATACCATGTTGAGAATGAAAAACTGAGCAAGAATGGCATTGCATCCACAGTTATAAAGACAATTTCAAGTACAATGAAGTATCTTGAAGTACAAAGTTGTGAGTTACAGGACATTATGCATACACATACAAGGAAGACCTGTTAGTATGACTATTATTCAAATATAAGCAACATCACATAAAGTAGAAAAGGAGGAAATTGAAGATCTTTGTAATATTTTGAAGTCTGAAACTGACCAAACATGCATTGAAGATATGTTAATGCTATCTGGTGACTGTAATACAAAAGTTGGAAATAATGAAAAAGGAAGGGTACTTGGAAAGTATGGACTTGATGACAAAAATGAGGCCAGAAATAGAATGATCTCATCTTGTATATTAAATTATTTATTTATTGCAAATGCCTTTTACAAAAGCACAGATGATTACTTTATACATGGGACTCACCAGATGGACTGCATAGGAATCACATTGTCTACATCTGCCAAAAAAAATTGTGGAGAAGCTCAATGTCAGCAGTCAAAACTATGATTGATGCTGATTGTAGACGAGACAATCAATTACCTATGTAAAAGTTCAAACTGAGGCTGCAGGAAGTTAAAACAAATCCATGAGAACCAAAATAGGATCTTTAGTCTATGCCTCCTGAATTTAAAAATCATCTTAAGAATAAGTTTGAAGAATTTAACACCAATGACCAGATGATTTGTAGGATAATATCAAGGATGTTATCCATGAAAAGAGCAAAAGGTTACTACAAAGACAGAGAGAAAAAAAGCCAACCAAAATGGATGTTAGAATAGACCTTGAACATTGTATAGAGTGTTGAGAAGTGAGATCAAAGGGAAGAAATGTTGAAATAAAAGTTGTTGTTTTTGTTAGGTGCTATCAAGTCGAGCACCACCCATAGCAACCCTATGAAAAACAGATCTGAACTCTACCCTATCCTGTTTCATTCTCACACTTCCTGATGCACTGGAATCCATTTCAGTACTCACGGCGTAGCTTCTTGCCACTAGGCCACCAGAGCTCTCTGAATCTTTGTCTTCTTGATGTTGAACTTTAATCCATATTGAAGACTACAGTGCTTTACCTTCTGCAGCAAGTGCTTCAGGTCCTCTTCTCTTTCAGCAAGCAAGGTTGTGTCATCTGCATTACATAGTTTGTTGATAAATCTTCCTCCAATCCCAATGACACATTTTTTCCTCATAAAGCCCAGCTTCCTGAATGACCTGTTCTGCATAAAGATTGAAAATGTATGGAGACAGGATGTATCCCTGACACACTCCTTTCTTAATTTTTAACTAGTAGTGTTTCCTTGCTCTGTTTTGAGGACAGCTTCTGGGTCCAAGTATAGGTTTGGCATAAGCAAAATAAAGTGTTCTTTGAATTTTCATTCTCCCCATTGGCCACAATTTGTTGTGATCCACACAGTTAAATGCCTAATTTCAAAAGGAACAACATATGTATGATTAGAATTCCTGAACGCAAGAGGGAAAGTATTTAGAAAATTGTGGAAGAAATACTAGAAGAAAAATTCCCTGGTATCAGAAAAAGTAAGGAAATCCACAGTCAAGATGTTTTACAGACCCACAAACAGACTAGACCCCAAAGAAAAGCACCAAGGTATAATAAAATTCTTTAAAATAAAAATGAAATACTAAAAGCATTGTGTGAAAAATAATGAGTTGCCTACAAAGGAGAACCAGTTAGATTAAGCTCTGATTTCTCAGAAAAATAGGGAAAGCAAGAAGACATATGGCATGTATAGAAGTCTGAAAGAAATTAATTACTAGCCAAGGATCCTATACTCATCAAAGCTTTACATCAAATACAAATAAGAAATTAATCAGTTGCAGAAAAAGAGAACATAAGGAATTTGTCAGAACAAGACTGACTGTGCAATAAATTCTAAGAAAAGTCCTTCACACAGAGATTCCAAAGGAAAATGGATGAATCACGGTACTAAGAAACAACAGAAATAGAGAGAACCAAGATGGCGGGGGTGGAGGAAACAGGGTAAGGAACTGGAGGAACAGCAAGCTGCATAGAAACTATTCACCATGGCCCTCCACAGTTCTGTTTATTGATAATTGAACAATTAAACAGTTGATATTGGATTGAGACTCAACATCAAGAGAACAAAGATTCCAAAAAAAGAATGAGTGAGTCCCACGGCTCCCAGGCCCTCTCTGCTGAGCTCACGTCTCCGTCACAGCTCCATGGGGCCTCTGTGGTCAGAACCCAGGGATCCTCTCATCTGAGATGAGTGGCAGGCACCAGACCCTGCAGCTGATATGATGGAACCTCCACAGTGCTATAGAATAAACTTATTCTAAAATAAATTCTTGGAACCAAGATGGTAGTGGCAAGAGATTCATCTTAAGGAGCAGCTCAACATCAAGACGACCTTCGGGCCTGGTTTTGATTGTTTTTGGTCAAACACTCTTCTAAGTGATATATCACAGCTCTGCCAATTGGCTATGCAGAGGTAACTCTTGGTTGTTGTAAGTCTAAACACTATGAGACTGAAGTAACAAAGAGCATTTTGCCTTTACCCTCTCCAAGACATATTTGTTTTTTTCTTTTGCTGTCGATGGAATGTTCAGTGCTTTTCTCCAACACCACAGCTCAAAGGTGTAAAATTTTTTCCCTGTCATCTTTACTAATTGTCCAACTGTCAGATGCATAGCAAGTGATGGGAAATACTATGACCTGAATTAGAAGTACACTGGTCCTCAAACTGACATGATTACTCCTCAATAATTTGGAGAGGTCCCTGACTGAAGACTTACCAGTCCAATACATCTCCTGATTTCCTAACTACTGATACTAAGGGTGCTAATTGTGTAAGTACTGGCTTGGAAAATCTGTGTGATCCCTGTGAATGTCATAAATGACTTTTTTTAAATGACTTTAGTTTTTTGATCAACTGTGCTTTTGTTTTATTTATGTAACATGACTCTGTTTTTGGAAATTTTCTTTGTGCTTAAGACTATTTTATTTGATTCTAATGTAGCCGTTCCTGCTTTCTTTCATTAATATTTGCACAAGATAATGTTTCCCATTTTTTGTCATTTACTTTATATCTACCTGTACTGTTATGTTTGAAGTCTATTTCTTAAATAGTGCGTTTTGGAGTCATACTTTGAAACCTACTCTACAGATAGATCTTTTAATGGCTGTTGTTGTTATGTGCCGTTGAGTCACTTGCGACTCATAGCGACCCTATGTACAATAGTCCTAAACTCTGCTCTGTCCTGTGCCAATCGCACTGTCTCTGACACTCCCATCCTGTTGATCCCAGTCACTGAATCAATCCACCTCACAGAGGGCCTTCCCCTCCTGCGCTGTCCCTCCAACCTCCCAAGCATGATGTCCTTCTCCAAGGACCCGTATCTCCTCACAACCTGTCCAAAGTATGTTAGACAGAGCCTCAGAATCCTTGCCTCCAAGGAGCCACCCGGTTTAACCCTTTCCAGGACAAATCTGTTTGTTTTCCT
>NW_006400005.1:843792-846991 GCF_000299155.1 Elephantulus edwardii
CCATCTTCTTTTAATACTTCCTGGATCATTTAACATTCTGCCGAAAGCATCCTTGATTATAGCAACTCTAGGTTTGAATTTGTTCTTTGGTTCCTTGAGCTTAAGATATGCTGAGCGAGTTCGGCCCTTTTGATTTTCTGACTCCATCTCTTTGCACATTTCATTGTAATATTTTGCTTTGTCATGCTGTGCTGCCTTTTGAAATCTTCTATTCAACTCTTTAGTATCTTGAATTCTTCCTTGTGCTTTGGTTCTTTGTGCTCCAGTGCAATTTTCAGAGTCTCTTCTGACATCCATTTTGGTCTTCGCTTCCTCTTGTCTTTGCAATTAGGTAATTTATATTTTAAATTTTTTTATATGTTGGACTTAGTTTGTGTTTGTTCTATTTTTCATTTCTCAGCTTTCCTTTTCTTGCCTTCTTGTTTGTGACTTCAACATTATTTAGAATTTCATTTGAAGTAATTTATAGTAAATCTCTTTGTGTAGTTTTTAAAGAATTACTGCCCTAGGTTTTACATCATACGTGTATAGATTTGCCACACAAGTTGTGCTACAATCCCAAAGGCACACAGTTGGAATCCACTAGTTGCTCCACGGGAGAAGAAAAGACAATGTCCTCCTGTGTGATTAACTGCCTCCGAAAACCTTCTAGGCAGTCAGCTGTGGGTTAGTTCTGAAATGATGGTACAAAACAACATCATCTCCAATTTCATCTCTTTATTTTCCCATTTTATAATTATCTTCAATATTTCATATCCATATATTTAGAGCCCTACCTAACAATGTAACTATTTTTTGCTTTACTTGTTGACCACAGTTGAGAAACTTAATAAAAAGGGAAAACTTGATGAATTTTTAAATTATGTCATTTCCCCTCCTAATAGTCCAGTCTTTATATTTACTCTCTTTTCAGAGACTTGTCTTTAGTCTTTATTAGAGGATTGGTCTACTGGTGACAAATACAAAATTATAAAAAGATGGTTTCTAGAGCTTTTTCTAGTTCTGTTATTCTCTTTTCTCTGAACATCAGAGTTACCGGTTTTTCCTCTAAGAGGATTAAATTAATGACTAGGGATAGGAGTGGAAGTATATATCCACTGTTTTCCAGATTTACAACACTCTGCATCTCGCCAGGACTTCCATTTATGCTCTCTACTGCAGCAGACCTTCTTTTCCCAGAATTTCTAGAGTCATCATTTTTTTTCTGTACCCAAATTGTACATTTGTCCTCAAAACCAGTATTCCTTCGCCAATCACTGCTACCATTAGCTAGACCAATACTGAAATTACTATTAGTGAGAATGTGATAAAAAGAATATATTTTCCCTGATGGTGGTCATAAGTGGAGCAACCTTATCTTGTTTGGCAGGTAATTATCAGTTCTCTTTACCTAGATTTAAAGTTCAAAGTAAAAGGGCACTGACTCTGGAGGCTGAAGACTTGCTTGAGGACTAGCTGAATAATCTTGGATCACCATTTTTTAGCCCGAGACTGGCTTTCCTTCTTCTGAAACGGCACCAATGCTAATGCCAATATCTACTTTATTGTACTCATGTATGGATCCAAGCTTAATATGTAGGAAACGGCTACATACATTACAAAAACTTAGCAAATGCAAGATGTTATAGAAGACAATTGATGAGTTTTATGATTGAGGATACCTGTGGCTCATGGAACAGTAGATTGAAACATGAACTAGAAATTCACAGGCTGTGACTGTTTATGAAAAAACCCAAACCAACCTCAAACAACTAACCCAAGAGATAAGGAAGTTTATCTATTTTATCTTGGACTTTGTCCCTGCCTCCCCTTTCAGAGGGAGCCCTAGTGGCCTTGCCAGTAAGGAAGATATTGCACTGTCAAAACATACATAGGTGGTTTCAAAAGATGGGATAGAGATGTTCCATCTCCTCCCATGTAACTTCTGAAAACTGTTGAAGGGTCAGTTAAGAGTTAGTTTTGAGTCTGTGGTAATGAGATTTCCCACTTACCCCGCTCACCATGTTGTCTTTTTAATTTTGAAGGAAAACATTGAGACCTAAACAGAAACAATAACAACAACCAAGTCATAGAAATTTCTAAAAAAAATAAAGCTTACAGAAAAGATGAAGCTACTTTAGTTTAAGACATACATGTGCACACATTTATTTCCAGTTAAAAATTTTCTTAGTCTTATTTTATTCAGAAAAATAAACTAAGGACCAAGAAGTGAAAATTTGTATATCCTCCTACTTACTCTGGTGCGTCATTCATTTCTAGTTCCTTTGTGAATTCATGTAATCCTTTGCCAATGAATTAATGAATAATATTCTTCTAAATGTGTTCCTTTGATAATAGATTTTTTCCTGTGTGTACAGCTTATGCAATCCTTATTAATATGATTTTTATCATATTAATGAAAGTTTCAAAGTTATGTCCTTGAAATATAAGAAAGTGTTAACAAAACTTTTACTCAATATTCAATATCCTTTCTTGAAAAATATCATACTACAACATTCTGTCTTGTGAAAATAACGACTAATAAAAATCCAATCCATCAGGCTGTTATGAATGTGGTTCAGGACCGAAGAACCCTTTGAAATGGTCATAGTAAATGTTGCTTTCTGAAACTCTTTCCATTTTAAGAAGAGAAACTCCAGTAAAATAAAGAGAATCTTCCCTAAAAAGACTAGGCCACAGCTTGGAACATTTCACAATGGTGTGATTTAAAATGATAGTTGAAACTATCTGATTAATAGGTCTACATGATAAAAGTATGAATTGAACTTGAACTGTGAATAGCAACTGAGAATATCTCAAATACAGGTTATAAAGCATCAGGATAATGAAGGGCACTTCACGTCCATGGCCAGCTTATATTGTAGACTTTCTGCTATTTCATTTTAAAATTTCAATTACTATTGTTGTTATGTGCCGTTGAGTCACTTGCGACATATAGAGACCCTATGTACAACAGCCCTGAACTCTGCTCTGTCCTGTACCAATCGCACTGTCTCTGACACTCCCATCCTGTTGATCCCAGTTACTGAATCAATCCACCTCACAGAGGGCCTTCCCTTACTGCGCTGTCCCTCCACCCTCCCAAGCATGATGTCCTTCGCCAAGGACCGTTCTCTCCTCACAACATGTTCAAAATATGTTAGACAGAGCCTCAGAATCCTTGCCGCCAAGGAGTCACCCGGTTTAACCCTTTCCAGGA
>NW_006400005.1:851932-901381 GCF_000299155.1 Elephantulus edwardii
CCTTCAGAAAATATCTTCCATTGTCCAACCCATGATCTGACAGCTTGTATCTTAAGCTTTCTTGGCTTCTGTGATTTCAAAAAACATCGACTGCTGACATTTTTCTTTTGGCCAGTGTCTCTTAAGTTTAGTTGTACTGTCTCCAAGGGAAGTTGACGTGTCCTGTAGAACTCCTGTGTAGATTATGTTCTCCTTTCTGCTGGTTCTCACCTGGAAGATGCCTCCTTTTGCTGTTATCTGAGGTGATCTTGCCCAGTGACGCCTCCTGCCCTCCCTCTCTGGCCGGGTTTTGCTGGTTCTGACCTGGAAGATGCCTCCTTTTGCTGTTATCCGAGGTGACCTTGCCCAGTGACCCCTCCTGCCCTCCTATTAGTTCAAAATATTAGGGAGGTACCATTTTTGGAAAATTTATGTTACAAAATAGCTAAGAAACATCTTTTCTTTGCCTAACATATCTCATATTCTCTTTTGGGCTGCCTGGGAATTGAGTTGCCAAACCCAGAATAAGTGTTTCAAATTCATCATTTGTTCCTTTGGAAGAAAGTTGGGCAATTTCCTCCCGTATGATTTACAGCTTCTGAAAACAAGCTGGAGAGTTAGTTAGGAGTTGGTGCAGACTTGACAGCAGTGAAACAGAAAGAATTTCAGGAGTTCTTGGTTCGTATGACTGATTAGTCATTAGGCTATCAATTGAATGGCTCACAGTTGGAATGTATCTAGAGGTGCCCTGGAAGAAAGGCCTGGTGACTGGCTTCTGAAAGAGCACATTCCAAATGAAGGTAATTTGAATTTCAAACTTTTTGTCCCACTATAAATTCACCTCAGGTGAATGACAACTGGTTTGGCTTTTATGAGGCTACTTGTGTGGGAAGCCCAGGTTCAATTTCTGGACAGTATATTTCATCCACCGTCACTGGCTGGAGGCTTGTATATTATTATGACCCAGACTAAAATGGAAAGGTCTAATGATTTAATTTTGAAAATCAGCCAATGAACACCTTATGCCATCACAATAGTCTGATTCATAAGTGATTGTAAGGCTGGTTTGTAAGGATGGTATAAGACTAGCATTTTCTTCTCTTGTGCTTGGGGATGTCATGAACTGGGGACTGACTCCATGAATAACTCAGACTTGCTGCTGTTGAGTTGGTCTTGACTCAGTGATTCTCCTCCAATGGGTTTCTAAGGCTGTAAATCACAAGGGGAAGAGACTGTCCAACTTTCTTCCGTGGAGCCACACAGCTCCATGTAATAGCACAGCTTACCACTAACTACATCACCAGAAGATTTTACCATGACTAATAGTATCAATTCACACTTAATCTTCTAGATATTGGCTTTGATATTTTCTTCATTAGAAGTAATTTCTGGACCTTGTAAATGGATTCAGGTAACATCCTTTGAGTTTGAATAAACTTTTGTAGCACTTAATAACACAAGGCTATTGAAATTCTACTTACCTGTCTCAAACCCAAACCCAACTAAGACTGTTCAATAGAAAAATCTGTAATTATGGGAAAGTTATGATCTGTATTGTCTCATATGGTAGGTACTAACTGCATGTGTATACTAGGTCCTCAAATATGTGCGGTGTGACTGAGAAGCTGAATTTAAAATTTAGTTTTAATCATTGTGATATCAAACTGATTAGGATTTAAAGCAATCTTCTGAAGAACTATTAGAAAGCTTGCCCTATTCTGTGTCATCCTCACAATCTTTTGCCATGCTCAAGCCTATTTAAATTTGTTTTTTCCTTTTTAAAAATTATGATTTTAGTAAAAGTTTACAGAAGAGATTGGTTTTGATTCATTCATATATACACATTTTCCTCCTTCCTTCTCCCCCAATGCTTGTCCAGATTTTTAATTGGCATACAGAAAATGTCCATTTGTCCATTCCTTTGAGATGGTCCTCCCTTTCACCTATTCCAGTGCAGTGTTAACTATTTAACCATTTATTTCCTGTTCCCTAGCCATATCCATCATAGTGTTTGGGCTTTATGCAGTATTTGTCCTTTTGTGACAAATATTTCACTCAGCCTATGTCTTCGAAACTCAGTCACATTGTGTGTAGTGTTTCACAAGTTCATTGTTTTTCCAACACTGTGTTATATTTAAAGGTGTGGATGTAACACAATTTCTCTGTCCATTCAATTTGTTGATGAGTGTTTGGGCTGCTTCCTTCCTTTTGCTATTGTAAATAAATGCTATAATAAACATGGGCATGCATACAACTGTTTGTGTCACAGTTCTTTAGATGTCTTTAGAGTTTGTTACCTAGTAGTGGTATGGCTGGTTCAAATGGTGTTTCTATTTTCAACTTTTTGAGGAAGAGCCAGACTGCTTTCCATAGTGATTGTAATATTTTACATTTCCACCAGAAGTGTATGAGAGCTCCAATCTCTTCACACTCTTGCCAACATTTGTTATTTGCTGTCAGATTGAACTTTGATGTTTTTGCTGGGATAAGTTGCTATCACATCTGTTAATAATTTTAGACATTTTTTCATATGCTTGCTGGTCATCTGACTTTCTTCTTTTGTAAAGCATCTATCTGTTCATATCTTCTGCCAATTTTGTGATTAGTCTGTTTGTCTTTTTCTTGATGTGTTACATTTAATACATTTTAGATATTAATCCTTTATCAGAAAGTCAGCTAGCTAACTGGCAGGATGGCTGGCATCTCGATGGCAGCTTGTCTTGGTGGCAGTCAGGCAAGGGAAGTTTCTGGGGCCCTTTTCCTTGTGTGTTACTGTTCTTTGTGCCTTTCAAAAGTGGATGGGCTGCCCTGAGCCTTAGACTAAGGATAAGTAAGAATGGAGCCTGCAGAGCCTACTCCAGACAGTAGCTTAAAATACTGCAGGGCCCAAGGGCCTTTAACTGTTTTTGGTGAAACGTTCTTCTGTCATATAGTTCTGCTCTATCTCTTGCTGTACAGAGGTAAGTCTTGGTTGCTGGGGGAAGCTGAACACTGTGACCCTGATGTGTCAAGTGCGAGAATCGTTACTCATGGTGGACAGTGTTTGGTGGAGTTCCCGATTAAAACAAGCTTGGAAGCAGGAGTGGCCTTCACTTCCAAAATAGCTTGCCTCTGGAAACTCTATGTACCTGGAAAAAGGATGAAAGTTATACAAGTGTCCAGGTCTTTCATTCATAGTAAGTCACCTATGACTAGATTGCACTTAACAACAACAATACTTTTTTCTAGTCTATGGGATTCCTTTTCACACTTTATCTCTTTTATCATCTCTCAGTGGTGGTGGTTTTTGTTGTTAGGTGCCGTCGAGTCATAGATAACTCATAGTGACCCTATGAATGAAAGGCCTGAACACTGTTCGTACATAGAGTTTCTGGAGGCAAGACATTTTGGAAGTGGATGCCACTCCTGCTTCCAAGTTTGTTTTATTGGGGAAGCTCCACCAAACACTGTCCACCATGGGTAACTGAAGGGATGGCAAAAAATCCATTTTTTTAATAAACCTCCATTAATGCCAGAAGCAGAAGCAGGCCATAAAAATTCTTAGCTTAAGGCAAACACGAATGCCCTGGGTAGTCTTGTCTGTCCTTGCAAAGTAAAGAATTAACTAGTGTCTACATGACACAGAAGGAGTAAAGGCGGGCAAAGTAGCCAGCCCATCAAAAGCCAACCCATATGACTGATCCCCCGACCCACCAACCATGATCTCAATCCCCTTGCCCCGACAGGGCACCCAAAGAAAGCTATAAAAGCAATTGGGAGGGAGGACTTGGGGCTTTTCCCCTTGCCACCATCTTATGGATGGAAAAAGTCTCCACATGTGGAATTAATAAATGCTCTTGAAATTTTCAGATGTGTGATTGGATCTCCTTTGAGGGGCATTTCGTGGGCAGAACATAACCATTATCAAATTTGGCACATCAGTGTCCCAGGGTTCAGCATCACAGCAATCACGAGTTACCTCTTTACAGCAACACACAGACCAGTGCTATACCACCTAGAAGAATGTTTGACAGGAAAACAATTTGAACGTGGTAATGGTTACCCATGGTGGACAGTGTTTGCTGGAGCTTCCCGACTAAAACAAACCTGGAAGCAGGAGTGGCATCCACTCCCGAAATGACTTGCCTCTGTAAACCATATGTAGGAACAGTGCTCAGGCCTTTCATTCATAGGGTCACTATGAGTTGTCTACAACTCGAAGGCACCTAACAACGATAACAGGAAAGACCTAGAGAGAGCTACGTTGGCCTAGTGGACAGAAAGTTATGCTACCAAGCTGAAGGTAGGTGATTTTAATGCAACCTTCAGGCTGGGTTCAAATTGTTTTCCTTCTCACACTAGGCTTTGAAATTATGACCAGAGGTCTATTCCATGCCATATGTTAGTGCTTTAAGATTTATTCCTATATTTTTCTCTTATGATTTTTACAGTGTTTAGTTTTACCCAATTGGTCTCTGGTCCACCTTAAGTTGGTTTTTGTGTACTTTGTTCAGTTTTCTGCAGATCAATACCAAATTTTGCTAGCACATTTGTTAAAGAAACTATTGTTTTCCCACTTAATTGATTTTACCTCCTTGTCAAAGATCAGTTGACCACTGTTAAAGGGTTGATTTCTGGGATCTAGATTATATTCAATTTATCTATGTGTCTGTTTCTTTAACAGGACCATGCTGTCTTGATTACTATGGTTGTGTAGGAGGTTTTGAGGACAGGACGTTTAATACCTCCTACTTTATTTTTATTTTTCAGTAGTGCTTTGTTTCTCTGAGGTCTTTTTCCATTTCAGACAAAGTTAGAAAATGCCTTTTCCATCTTGTTGAAGAATGGCTTCTGTATCTATATTGAGATTGCACTGAATTTATAGATTTGTTTTGGTAGAATTGTCATTTATATATTTGGTCCAATTGTCATGCTATTGAATCTTCCTATCCATAATCATACCCATTTATCTGTGTCTCTTTTTGTTCCTTTTGGTAGTGCCTTATAATTTTCTTTATAGAGGTCTTTTGTATCTCTAATTAGATTTGTTCCTAAGTATTTTATCTTGTGGTTAGCTATGTAATTGGTGCTGTGTTTCTGATTTCCTTTCACGTCTTAAGTTGCAATGCTTAAAGATACTATGGGCAGAATAAGGAATGATTCAGGAAGCATTAAAAGAAGATAAGAGAAGTATACAGAGCTAATGTACCAAAAAGAATTGGCTGACACAGAAGAATTTCTAGAGACAAAATATGATCAAGAGGCAATGGTGATGAAGGAGAAAGTTCAGGCTATACTGAAGGACTTAGCAAAAGATAAAGCCCCAGGAATTGATGGAATATTAATTGATCTATTTCAATAAACAGATGCTGTCCTGGACATGTTCACCAGGTTGTGCCAAGAAATCTGGAAGACAACCACCTGGCCAATTAATTGGCAGAGAGCCATATTTATTCCTTTTTTTAAAAAGTGGCCTGTCAGAGTATGGAAATTATTGAATAATATCACTCATATGTCATGCAAGCAAAATCCTGCTGAAGATTATCCAAAAATGACTGGAATGGTGTGTTGACAGAGAACAACTAGAAATATAAGCTGAGTTTAGAAGAGGTCATGGCACTAGAGACATTATCACCAATGTCAAGTGGATCTTGGCAGAAAATCAAGAGTACTAGAGGAATATTTGTGTTTCATTGACTATACAAAGAAACTGTGTGGAACACAACAGATTGTGGCTAACCTTGAGGAGTATGGGAATCCCAGAACACTGGATCACGCTTATGGAAACCGACACTTGGACCAGGAAGCAGTCCTCAGAACAGAGCAAATAGACACTCATGCATTTTGAAACTGGTTCAAAATTAAGAAAGGAATGATTCAGGGATGAGTCCTGTTTCCATAACTTTTCAATCTATCTGCAGAACAGATCATTTCAGGAGGCTGGCTTTATGAGGAACCAGGAGAGAATAAAATAGATGAATGGGGCCTTCTAAGAATCAAATCCTTATGCACATCTAAAAACTTCTCCAACAGGGTAAAAAGGGAAGCCACAGATTGGGGAAAAAGCATTTGGTAATGATATGTCAGATAAGGGACTTATATCTAGAATTTGTAAAGTACTCAAACACCACAACAAAATAAAGGTTAACAACCCAATTGCAAAATAGGCACAGGATATGAATAGACACTTCACTAAAGAAGGCATTCAGATGGCAAACAATTACATGAAGAAATCTTCAAAATCCTAAGAGAGATGCAAATAAAAACAACTATGAGATATCATCTCACCCCAATAAGAATAGCAAAATTCAACAGAACAACAAACAACAAATGCTGGCAAGGTTATGGAGAAAATGAAACCCTTATTCACTGTTGGTGGGAGTGTAAAATGGTGCAACCACAATGGAAGGCAGTATGGCACTTTATTGTCACGACAGGAGTCCAGAATGAAGGCTGAACAGTGGAGTGGACTTGGAGGGATGGATTGCATAACAATGAAAGAGCTTTTTTTCACTTTTCAAGAAGAGTGAATTAGGGGGAAGAGGGATGGACAGGGAGAAAAGTGCAACAATGAAGGACTGGAAACCCTAAGTCTCTGTAAACTTTCATTAAAATGGGAGGGAAAAGTTGCAAATAGAAATACCATTTGACCCAGCAATTCCACACTGGAAATATGCCCCAAAGAAACCATAACTGCCATCTAAGAAGATATATGCACACCCATGTTTATCGTGGCTCTGTTCACAGTAACAAAGAGTCAGAAACAACCTAAGTGCTCTTCAACAAACAAATGGATTGAGAAGCTGTGGTATAGTCACACAATTGAATACTATGTTGCTTTGAAAAACAAGTAATTAATGAAACATTATACAAAGTGGGTGACCCTGGAGGAGATCATGCTGAGTGAAATATCTCAGTCACAAAAGAACAAATATTGTACAGTGTCACCGTTGTAAAATGGGACTGACATCAGGGTTGGGGGGAGACTTAGAAAGATGGGATAAATTATGTATACTGCATTGAAACAGATGAAGGAGAAAACTGTTTAAAAGGAATATATGATTAGGTATTATTGTCATGACAGGAGTCCAGAATGAAGGCTGCATAATGGAGTGGACTTGGGGGGAGGGCTTGCATAACAATGAAAGAATTTTTCTTTTACTTTTCAAAGAGAAGAGCAAACTGGGGGTGGGGACAGGGAGAAAAGTGCAACAGTGAATGAATGGAAATCCAAAGTCTCTGTAAATGTTCATTGAGATTAATAATAAATTTTAAAAAAAGAATGACAGACTAGCAAATCTAACAATAAAAAAAGAAAAAGAATAGATTTGAAGCACTGAACATCAATGATCGAAGACCAGATGAGTTGTGGATGACATCAAGGATATAATCCATGAAGACAGCAAAAGGTCATTGTAAAGACAGAGGAAAAAGAAAAAAGAAACCCAAACAAACTGAAATGAATGTCAGAAGAGACTCTGAAATTTGCACTAGAGCATCAAGAAGCCAAAACAGGCACACATGCAGAAGTAAAAGAGTGGAACAGAAGATTTCAAAGGGCAACTTGAGAAGACACAGAGCAAAGTATAATAATGGAATGTACAGAGAGATGGAATTGGAGAATACAAAGGGAAGAACTATGCTTTTCTTCAGCTGAGAGAATTTAAAAACAAGTTTAAGCCTCAAGTCATAATATTGAAAGATGTGATGGGCAATATGATTGACCCAGGAAGCATCAAAAGAAGATGGAAACACAGAGTCATTGAGCCAAAAATAACTGACACGGAAAAATTTCAGGAAACACCTTATAAGCAGGAGCCAACGGTGATGAGTTAATGAAGGAGGAAGCTGAAGGTGCACTTGAGGTATTGGCAAAAAAGAAGGCCCCAGTAATCAATGTGATATTAATTGACTTGTAGAAAATTTGGAGGACAGCTGTCTGGTCAATGAATTGGAAGAGGGCCGTATTTATCCCCATTCTCAAAAAAGGTGATCCACAAGAATGTGTAAACTATTGAACAATATCATTAAAATCACATGCAAGCAAAATACTGCTGAAGATAATTTTAAAAAGGTTAGAACAACACATAGATAGGGAACTACCAGAAATTCAAGCAGAATTTAGAAGTGGCTGTGCCACCATGGATATAATTTCTGATGTCAGATGGATTCTGGCTGAAAGTAAAGAATACCAGAGGAATGTGTATTTGTGCTTTATTGACTATACAAAGGCATTTGACTATATGGATCATAACATGTTATGGGGTAACACTGAGAAGAATGGAGCACTTAAAGGTGCTTGTGCAAAACCTATACCTAGACTAAGAGGCTCTTGTGCAAACAGAGCAAGAGAATACTATATGGATTAAAATTAAAAAAGGAGTGAATCGGTGTTGTATTCTCTCTCCATACCCATTCACTCTGTATGCTGAGCAAATTATTTGAGAAGCTAGACTCTGTGAAGAAGAATGTGGCATCAAGATCAGAGGAATACTCATCAATAACCTGCATTATGCAGATAACACAATCTTGTGTGCTGAAATTGAGGAGGACTTGAAGCATTTGTTGCTGAACATAAAGGAATTCAGCCTTCAGTATGTATTGCACCTCAGTGCCAAGAAAACAAAAATTCTTACCACTGGACTGATACATCATGATAGAGGGAGTAAAGTTCAAAATTGTCAGCAACTTCATCTTACTTGGATCCACAACCAACATCCTTGGTACTAACTCAGGAAATAAGGCATTATCAATATATTGAAGAAATATTCTTGCAAAGTTTTCACTCAGGAACCTCTCAAAACTCTTGAGGGATAATGATGTGAGTTTGAGGACTAAGGTGCATCTGATTCAGGTCATGGTCTTAATAATCATTTGCTATGCATCCAAGAGTTGGAGAATGAATAAGGATGACAAAAGACTTGATTCATTGGAGCTGAGGTCTTGGAAGAAAGTACTGAACATTCCATGGACTGCCAAAAGAACAAACAAATATGTCTTGAAGATAGTGCCGCCTGAGCGTACTTTGGAGGTAAAGATGATAAAGCTTCACCTCAAATACTTTGGGCATGTTACTAGGAGGGCAACATGTCCTTTGGAGAAGTGCATGATGCTTGCAAAGGCAGAGGGTCAGCGAAGGAAAAGAAGAGCCTCAAGTAGATAGAATGACAGTGACTGCTGCAATGGTCTCTAGTGTATCAGGAAGTGTAAGGATATCACAGGACAAGACAGATTTCAGTTTTGTTGTTGATAGGATCTCTATGTGTCACACTCTACTCAATAGCAATAGGACTTCCAAATCATATTGAAGTCATGATAATAGGCATCCTTGACATCCTTGACTAATCTCTGTTCATAGAGGGAATGCCTTTTAACTCTCTTCGTTGTAAATGGTGTTAGCTCATTTAGAATGTATGTCCTTTATTATGTTGAGGAAATTCCCTTCTATTCCTATTTTATTAAATGTTTTTATCAGGAAAGAGTGTTGGAGTTTGTAAAAAGCCTTTTCACGTCAACTGAAATGATCATGTGGTTCTTGTTCTTTGTTTTATTGATGGATTACATTTATTGTTTTTCATATGTTGAGCCATCCTTGCATGCCTGTTATGAATTTCACTTGGTCATGATAGATTAATTTTTGTTATGTTGTTGGATTCTATTGGTTAGTATTTTTTTGAGAAATTTTTGTGTCTATGTTCATGAGAGATATTGGTTAATAATTATCTTTCCTTGTTACTTTATCTGGCTTTTGTATCAGGGTTATGTTTGCATCATAGAATGTTTTGGAGAATATTTCTTCTTTATTTTCTAAAGTAATTTATGTGGACTTGGTGAAAGCTCTTCCATGAATGTTTATTAAAATTCACTTACAAAGCCATATAATCTAGGGCATTTTTGTTGTTGTGAGTTGTTTTATTACCTTCTCAATGTCTTCTTTTGTGATGTATCTGTTAAAGTATTCAATTTACTCATAGCAACCCTATTGAAAATAGTTCTGAATCTTTCTGTCTTCAGCCAATTTCACCGTCTCTGACATTCTTACTCCAATTGCCTCCAATTGTGTCCTTCTATCTCATCCAAGTCTTTGCTGACCCTTCACTCTTCCAAGCATTATGTCCTTCTCCAAGGATTGATCCTTCTTGGCAACATGTCCAAAGAATGTAAGATGGAACTTCACAATCCTTGCCTCCAAGGAGCAACGTGGTTTCATCCTTTCCAGGGAAAACTTGTTTATTTTCTTGGCAGTCCATGGTATGTTCAATATTCTTTTCCAGCACCACAACTCAAAGGCATCAATTCTTCCTCTTCCATCTAAAGTCATCATCCAGCTCTCAAATGTCTACTAAGTAATTGAGAAGACCATGACTTGGACTAGGCATAACTTAGTCTCTATATTGACAACATTACTCATTATCACCCTGGAGAGGACATGAAGCAGATTTTCCCAAAGCAACTCTTTTTTGTTTGTTTGTTTTGTTTTGTTTTGTTTTTTATCCTGACTGCTAGTCCTAAGAGTGATGATTGCGGATATGAGCAAAGATGAAGCATGATGAAGTTGTTAACAATCTCAATATTTTCTACATCTCTCATGATGTTGCCAACTGACCCAATGGTGAGAGTCTTTGTTTTCTTGATGTTGAGTTGCAATCCATATTGAAGACTGCAGTTGTTGACCTTCTGTAGCTTTTGCTTACAGTGTCCTACAATTCTTGTTTATTTATTTGCTTCCGTACAGTGAAAATACTTGATCATTGTCCTTTTAAATTCTTTGTCAAGAAGTCCCATCAGCTTTTTTGTGTTTTGGTAATGTTTTTGGATGACATCTTGCTGTGGCTTTGTGGGGGGCAGGATTTGAGGTAGTTTGTGTCTTCTGTGTCATTGCCGTGATAGGTTTTTTTGTTTGTTTGTTTGGTGTTTTGTTTGCTTGTTTTTTGTCTTGTTCTGAGTTGGACAATTTGCCTTGCCTGGGGTCCTAACTGGTTTAGTTATGGGTGGGTTGACTGGCCCTCCCTGAAGTCCTCTCTGGTTCTGAGGAAAGCTGAAAAACTTGTTTGGGTTACAAAGGTGTATGCAACATGTCCCCGGCTTTCCTCTGCTAGTCTGTCCTTTGAAAGGACAGAATTTTGTCACACAGTCTATCATGACGTTTGTAAAATTTTATAACTCTTTCCAATTTCAGCACCTTATTCCTGTTGCAAGAATCCTAAGACATTCCATTTCACCAAACCTGCATTCATTGAGAGCTTCTTTTTAACCTTCTGCTGCACACATTTACCACATTTGAAGATACTTCCCTTTTCTCTCCAGCTGAAGCTGTATTGTCCATCCTCTAGAGAGCCTTCAGGTTCAAGGTTGAGTCTGCTGGAGGTCATATACTATTTTTAAGCCTATTTATATTTAAATTGTCACTTGATTGCTTTTTGTAATTATTTTGGGTAGTCCAGCAACAGATTAAACTCCTTGAGAGCGGGAATTGTGTCTTACTTTTCTAATTCATTCACCATATTATTGGATATTGAGTGAATTAATGCAGGACATGTACATAGACCAAGAGATAGTCATTTGAATAAAACAAGGTAATGGTTTAAAATTAGGAAAAGTATTCACCATACTTACTTAATCTCCATGCTGGACAAAAAGAAGAATGTGGCATCAAGAGGGAGGAATGACAACTCTCAGCATGAGGATGTTACAGCCTTTCTTGCTGAAAATGAAAAGGAGTTGAAACACTTATTGATGAAGATCAAATACTACAGCATTCAGTATTTATTATACTGCTACATAAAGAAAACCAGAATCTCTACAACTGGATCAATAAGCAACATCATGAAAAACAGAGGGAAAATTGAAGTTGCCAAGGATCTAGTTTTACTTAGATCCATAATCAACTCCTATGGAAGCAGCAATTAAAAAATCAAATGATGCATTGCATCAGGTGAATCTACTACAAAAGATCTCTTTAAAGTGTTAAAATTAAAAATAGGATTACTTTGAGGGCTAGGTTTGTCTGACCAAGCCTTGATATCAACAGTGTCATATACATATAATAGCTGAACAATTAATAAGTAAGACCAAAGAGAATTGAGATCTTTCAAGGCATAGCACTCCCTGACTTCAAAACCTACTACATAGCAGTAGTAACCAAAATAGCATGGTACTGGTACAATGGCAGGCACATACACAGATCAAATAGAATTGAGAACCCAGAAATAGATCCAGCTATCTGTGGTCAACTGATATCAAATGAGGAAATTATAACCTCTTCAACAAATGGTGCTGGCAAAACTAGGCTGCTACTTGTAGGAAACTGAAACAGGATCCACATCTCACACCAGATACAAAAATCAACTCAATATGAATCAGAGACCTGAGAGTAAAACCTCAAACCATAAAGCTCATTAGAGACAAACTTGGATCAAGCTTATATGGCCTAATCTGTGGTATAAAGAGACTACCAAAGATAGCCAGAAATGCACAATCTAGAGAAGATTAAATTGATGAAAGGGACATGCTAAAGATTAAATCCCTGTGCACATCAAAAACATTTTCCAACAGAGTAAAAAAGAAAATCCACTGATTGAGAAAAAACATTTGGCAATACCATTTCAGACAAGGGTCTCATATAAAAAGTTTACAGAATACTACAGGGCCTCCACAAGAAAAAGACTGATAATACAATTACAAAAGGGGCAAAAGACATGAAAAGACTTTTCACAGAGGAAGATATTAGAATGGCCAACACACATGAAGAAATGCTCAGAATAACTGGCAAAAAGAGAGATGCAAATCAGAACCACAATGAGATTCCATCTCACTCCAGTAACAGTGGCAAAGATTAACAGGACAGCAAGCAATAAATGTTGGAGAGGATGTGGCAAAATAGGAACATTGTTGATGGGATTATAACATGGTACAACTACTCCAGAAGACTGTTTGGTGCTTCCTCAAAAAGCTGAACATGGCAAACTTTTAATTAAAAATATGAAGAAAGGATCAGATTTATTTTTCTTTTGCAATATTATCATGAGTACTAAAGTTAACAAAAATATGGGAAAAGTCTATAGCTTTTATTTTATCAATGTTAGCTCCCTGATTTTGCTCATTGTGCTATGGTTATTTAAATAAAAGAATCTTCTTGCTTTTCAGAAATAAATTCTCTTTGGTCTTACTTATTAATTGTTCAGCTATTATATGTATATGACACTGTTGATATCAAGGCTTGGTATGGGAGTAGTCAGTGATGATGGGCAGGGGATGAAGTTTAATCATAGGGTTGCACAATTTGATGGTGGAGGGAGAGGTGAAGAAAATGAGAAAAATCCTGTGTAAAAAATAATGTATATGAACTTTGTAAATAAACCAGTATTAAATAAAAAATAGTATTGACAAAGAATATTAAATTCACCAGCGACTGCTAGAAAAATTAATAAATTTGTCTCACAATATGTCATTATTGTTATATACCACTGAGTTGGAACTGACCTGGAACTGACCCTTTAGTGGGTTTTGAAAGGTATTAAACCTCAGGAGGAGATTAGCATCTTTCTTTTGTGAAGTAGCTGGTGGATTAAAACTCTATACCTTTGGGTTAGTTGGCAGCACAGTTCCTTACCACTAAACCACCAGAGCTCCCTTGTAACATGTACATCCAGAATATTGCTTAGAAGCAAAGATGGCAAGACGTAATCTAACATGTTTTGGACAATGTATCAGGGGGCACTGGAGAAGGATATCATGATCAGTAGAGGGTCAATGTAAAAAATAAAGCTCCTACGGAGATGGATTGACTAAGGAAAGCAACAATTGTGAAGATAGTAAAGGACCAGGAAATGCTTCATTCTGTTGTATACAGAGGTTGCTATGAGTCACATTTGACAGGCCACAACACCACCTCTGAGTGAACCTTGGTCTCCTATCCTGATTTCACTTTCATTCCATTGTATTTTATAGCTGAGATTCAGAATCCTGATATTTTAAACATAAACCCTCGATATATCATTCATCACTTAAACCAAGTATGATTTACTTAAATGTTCTGAGCCTCAGTTCCCTCATAGGGTTATCAGTAGTCCTCATCTCATAGTATTGTTCGTTGTTTCACTGTTGTTGTTATGTGCCATTGAGTTGCTTGTGACTCAAAGTGACCCTATGTACAACAGCCTTAAACCCTGCTCTATCCCTTGCCAATCTTATTGACTCCGACATCATTATCCCAGTGACTGAATCAATCCATTTCATCAAGGGTCTTCCTCTCCTGCGCTGTTCCTTCACCCTCCCAAGCATGGCGTCCCTCTCCAAGGTCTGATCCCGCCTTGCAACATGTCCAGAATATGTCATACGTAGCTTCCTTGCCTCCAAAGTGAAGCCTGGCCTCACCCTCTTGAGGATGAACTTGTTTGTTCTCCTAGCAGTCCATGGTATATTCAATACTCTTTCCCAGCAGCACAGCTCAAAGGCATTAAATCTCCTTCTATAATCTTTAGTCATTGCCCAGCTTTCTGATGCATAGCGAGTAATTGCAAAGATAATGGCCTGTATCGGGTACACACCTTAGTCTCCAGACTGACATTGCTCCTCAGTACCTTGGAGATGTCTCTGATAGCAGACTTTCCCAGTGCAATTATTCTTTTAATTTCCTGGCTGCTGGTACCAAGAGTGTTGATTGTAGAGCCAAGCAAACTAAAGCTGTTAACAATCTAAATCTCTTCATTATCCATCATGATGCTGCCAATCAGCCCAGTGGTGAGAATCCTTCTTTTCTTGATCTTGAGCTTCAATCCATATTGAAGACTGTAGTCCTTGACCTTCTGCAACAAGTGCTTCAGGTTCTCTTCAGTTTCAGCAAGCAGGTTTGTGTCATCTGCCTAACACAGATTATTGATGAGTCTACCTCCAATCCTGATGCCAAACTTCATCCTGGTCCAAGTATAAGTTTCACATAAGCACAATCAAGTATTCTGCGATTCCCATTTCTTCTTAGAGTCAACCACAGTTTATTGTGTTTCACACAGTCTAATGCCTTTGCATAGTTAGTGAAACACATATAGAAATTCCTCTGGTACTCTCTGCTTTCAGTCAAGATCCATCTATAATATCCGTTGTACCATGGCCTCTTCTAAACTCAGCCTGCACTTCAGGCAGTTCTCTGTTGATGTGCTGTTCTAGTTGATTTTGGATAATCTTCAGAAGACTCTTGCTTGCATGTGATATCAATGATATTGTCTGACAATTTCTACACTCTGTAGGATTGCCTTTCTTTGGAATGGGAAAAAATGTAGATCTCTTCCAGCCAGTAGGCCAGGTGTTTGTCCTTCAGATTTCTATTTGTTGAAATGTGTCAATTGGTATGCCATCAATGCCTGAGGCCTTATTTTTTGCCAATTTGGTTATGAATAACTACTACTCCAGAAGACAAAGGGTCAAGCACTCCTTCAAATCTTAGAACACAGAGCACAGTGCGAGGGCAGAGGGGAGGAGTCAGGGGCACAGTGCATGTGGCAGAGAGTCTCTCAGAGGACTTCATACCACTGATATATGTACATAGTATTGTAGAGTATTAAACGAATTAGTACATATAAAGTGGTAAATAATATGTTCTCACTAAATAATATTAGCATTGCATTGATTTTGAGGTGGTACATCTGGAGAGAAGAACAAGAGGAGGAAAAGGAGGATGAAGAGGAGAAAGAAAGAAAAAGAAAGAAGATAGGGAGTAGCAAGAAATGAAAGAGAGAGAGGACAAGACGGAAATGGTGAAAAGTATTTTCTTAATAGAAATATTGACTATTGTTCAAGATCATAAACACTGTGTAGGCCTTTATAGATACACTATTCTATTGATATTCTTGACCATCAAAAGGGTTGTGGCTCTGATGTGTCCCATATAGAATTATCTATAATAGTTGACATATTACAAATAGTAATAAAATGAAGTAATTTTAGAATACAGATAAAGTTGCTGCTTTTTAAGGTAGTATTCTTTCTATCATTTATGATATGAATTAAATTTAATGTCATTGCAAGAATATATATCTTACAGAGAATGTCAGTAAAATGCTTATAGGAATGACTTTATTCAAGAACAGTCTTCCACTGCTGTCACTCTGGCACCAGCATGAATGGTAACCACTGGATCTCTTCTCTACAATGACAAAATAAATCACATTTTCCTTTCCTGGGTTGACATCTTTTTCAATAAACAATTGACGAGTGAAATGAGAAAATGTCCTAACTATGAAATAGTTTATCTCCTTATATTTATATTCTTATTTTTATTTATTGCTGTGTCTAGGTAACTCGTGGTTGCTGTGAACCTGAACACTGACACCGATATGTCAAATGTGATAATGGTTGCCCATCATGGACAGTGTTTGGTGGAGCTCCCCAATTAAAACAAGCTTGGAAGCAGGAGTAGCATCCACTTCCAAAATAGCTTGCCTTTGGAAACCCTAGGAACCTGTATAAAGGATGAAAGCTATACAAGTGTTCATGTCTTTCATTCATAGAGTCTCTGTGAGTTGCCTATAACTTGAAGGCACTTAACCACACAACAACCTATCTATTTAAGGAAGCTCTTGTGGCCCTGGTGGCAAGAAGCTGCGCTGCAATCCTGAAGGCATTAGGTTGAAGACCACCAGCTGCTCTGTGGGAGAAGGATGGGTAATCTCTTCCTGCCTCTGAAAACCTGCTGGAGGGTCAGCTATGGGTTGGTTCTGACTCAAAGGTACATAACAGCAACAACAACAACGATCTACCTATTTAGGGAAAGAAATCAGATGATGGCTCTTAATTTTGGACAACTAGGGCCATGCATTTGTGAAGAATTTGTGACTCATTACTAAACATTTATGGCAATGAGAAAATTAAAACTTGGAGAAATACAATTTGCCCAAGACAGCACGGCTAGTGAATAAACTAACTGGAAGCCAAACCATGTGTATCTAATTTCTGGCCAATGTATTTTTCAATTAATTACAAGGTTAGAAGACACTAACAGAGTTGAAAGAAGAGACAGAAAGGCAATGTCCATATGGAGGCTCTATTTACTCCGCTTTTAATGAATCACATTAAGAATCTGATTCAAGCCACCCATCAAGTCCTCAGAAAAATAAACACACACACACTCACCACACACACAAACACACACACACGACCCCACATACCCCCCACATACCTCTGAGAATTTTTTATTGTTAATATTCTCTTATGTTCACTAATTGACTTATATGTTTAAATGTATAGTGCAGAACGACCCTCGATTCATGTTATGAAAATATGTATAATCTCTCAAAATCACTGCACACACGGAAATGGATGTTTTGAAATGTCTGCTTGAATAGGGCACCCTCTCATGGAATGAACGTAGATCCAGAATAGATTTTATCATCTGTTAGTATGGAAAACAATAGTTTGAGGTTGACACTTTTTTTACTTTCATATATGATCTGATCATGCCAATAAGCTATGAAGCGAGAATGTCAAAAACCTTTTTTGTTTGCAAGAAGGAAATATTTCTTTTGACTACTAACTTTCAAAGTCAGATAATGTTACCAGTTATTATCAGAGTGTATATATATCAAAGACATTTGCTTCCTAAGAAGTAAAATAGTCTAATTTCAAGAAGGGGGGGGAAAAAAGAAGAAATAATAGCTATTTGATGCTTTCAAGTTTTTAAAATTTTACTAGAAAAAAATCCAGACAAGAGAGTATTTAAGATTTTTTTTTTTGTAATTGTGATGCCTTAAGCATTTAAGTAAGTTGCTAAAAGGAATAAAGAAATTGTGTTAGGCAACCAGAGATCACTTTAAACGTGGATATTAATGCAAAATATTCAATCCATTAATTTCAGGCTGCTAATGGGAATGATATAAAAATTTAAAGAGGCATCATGAAGGTTTTATTTCTGGTTTAATACCTGATTTTATTTCTCATTGGGAATATATAAAGCCACTTCTCCAAACAATAATTTTAAATAGTGTAACTTAAGAATAAAATAGATACAGAGAAATTACAGTTAAGAAATATGTCTCTTTAGTATCTCTTTAGAAAATAGAGTAAGCCAAGTATTTCTTTCATATCTTCAAAAATATGTAAGAAATAGCTCTAGGACAATTTGGATAAAATTTATCTTCTCTGTCACTGATGCTTTCTATTCATTTTAGAGGAACAGCTAGAGGCTTCTGAAAATTTTTTCATTAATAGACTCAAGACAGTCTTTGAGTGAAGCTATTTTTGCGCTTAGGGTTAATTCTGTACATTCATGTACATTGTTACACAAATATATTCCAATAACAATACAGTACAGCACCAATGTCACTCTTCCCTAGAAACAGAAATGTATAATCAGAGTTTCCCATTTCTTTTAAATAAGGTTACACTCTGGTTACCCCCAATCATGGTCTTACTTTCTTTTTTTTTTAGCATGATTTGATCCTAAGCAAACATCTTCTAGTGAATACTTATAAAATAGCTCAATTCATGTGTGAAAATATATAGTAGGGCTTTAGTTGTAGTAGCATTAATCCTACATAGTAACAGAGAACAACCATGCAGGATTTCACCAGTTTTTCTTAGCGATTAATATAGTCAGTACAGTTACCTTTTTAATAGCTTTTTGCCGTGTCTTTTTATGTGTCAGGTCTTGTGCTTTGTACTGAGCACAACAAAATGAATAAGATAACATCTGCCCTTAGGAACCTCACAGAGGAAAGGCAAGAAGTGACTCATAAGGATGTAATTTCAATACAATTGATGCTTTGACAGATGCGTGCACTGAGGATAATGAATGTGGGAAGGCACCAAGACCAGCCTGGAGAAACAGAAATACTTAGCCTAAGAGATGTGATGGGAGTGTGAGGGTGTTCCTAAAAGGAGAGCCAGCATGAGAAGAATCATGGGGCTAGAAATAACATTCATAGAGTCTCTGGCTGGTACAGATAAGCACTTGAAATTTACTTGAAATGTTGGCAATGTGAATCCATTTGGACGCAAAGGGGCTCAAAATAAAGCCCATTTATACCGAAGGCAAGGGCTTGTAAATTTGGTCTTATTTTGTCTTTTATGATCTTTACAATTTGGGGATTTACCTCTAGGTCTCTGATACACCCTGAGTTGATTTTTTAATAGGGTATGGGATATGGATCCAGCTTCAGCATTCAGCTGCACCATTTCTTTTAGCACTATTTGTTGAAAAGGTTCTCATTTCTCCATTTGATAGGTTTTGTTTCCTTGTGAAATGCCAATTGGACATAGATAGATGATTAATTTTTGGGCTCTCTATTCTGTTTCACTGGTCAATGTATCTCTCATTGTACCAATACCTATGTTATTTTGGTTACCACAACCGTGTAGTAGGTTTGGAGATCAGTGAGTAACATGCCTCCCACTTTATTTTTAGAAAATATTTACATATACTGCATTGAAACAGATGAGGGAGAGAACAGTTTAAAAGTGATATATGATAGAGTATTATGGTTATCACAACAGTTCAGAATGAAGGTTGCATAGTGAAGTGTACTGGGGGTGGGGTTGGGGGATTGTATACCAGTGAAGGAATTTTACTTTTCAAAGAGAAGAGGGAACTGCGGGGAGGGGTAGACAGGGAGAAAAGTGTAAAATGAATGAATGGAAATCCAAAATCTCTGTAAATGATCATTAAAATTAAAGAAATAAAATAAAAAAGAAGAGCTTTACTTCTTCATGATCTCTTTCCTTTCCAAAAAAACTTGTCGATTGCCCTTTCTATCTTTTTGAAAAATGAGTTTGGTGTCTGTATTTGGAGGCAGTAAGTTTAAAATGCCTTGGTGCAGGAATATGGCGGTGTTTTTAGGAATCAATGAGGAAAGTTTGAGTGAAAGTAAGGTAAGAAGGTAAGAAGTGGGAGATGATAAAAAAAAAATATTACGGAGGCAACCAAATGGTAATTTTTGTGGTATAACTATCTGGTATAAGTTAGCAGATTTCAGATTTTATCCTGAGTGTGGTCTCCTTGAAGGAATGATATTGGTATAAATACAAGATATGTGGCAATCTTGTTAAAATGCAGGTTTGATTTATTAGGTTGCAGATGAGATTTGAGATTCTGTATTCCAACAAGCTCCCATGTAATGTGTCTGTTGCTGGTCTGCAGTCCACACTTGAGGTGCAATGATCCACAAGCAATAAAGAGGTTGTGCGTCCTGCCTCAAGGACCTGTGGTGTGAGAGAAAAAACTGCTACCAATTGAACTTAAACACAAAGCTGTGTGCTAGTTTTGGGACAAGAAAGGAGGTACAGCAATATCATGAGGAGAGGTTGAGATCACAGGTGATTGTGCTAACATGCAACTGATTTTCTAAGGACACGGTGAAGGAGTTTATTATTATTGTATATTTAGGGGCTGTCTGCTTGACTGTGACTCATAGCGACCCGATGAACAGCAGATTGAAGAAAGAAGCTTAGCCAGTATTGAGTGGTTTTGGGTCAGGAGAGTGAGTAGACCATTGAAGAGGTAATGGTTGGAACTTTAAATTTCTCATGGTGACTAAAATGAACAAAGGTGCATTTACTCTTGATATTCTCTTGGGTGAAATATACTCTCAGACTAAATTGTTTGTAAGTGATTTATTTTTTACTTATTAATTTCCTCACAGAATCAGTATCTTGAACAGACTGCAACAGGTAAATAAGGGACATGAAACAACTATGTACAAATTATAAAAAAAAATACATTATAACCAGAGTATGATTATGTTAGAATCTAATAACAAACATAACTAGCAAATGTCTATATGGTTGAAAATTAAGAAATAATATTCTTCATATTTTTTTACCTTAAGCATCAAGGAGAGATTATAAAAAATTAGAAAACAAAATGAAAGGAAAATGTTTTTATGAAAACATATTGCATGTAGCTAAATCAGTGCTCAGAGAAGTTTTAGCTTTCAATGCTTGTGTGCTATGGAAACAAAGAAATTAACAAATTAGTCATTTAAACTCAAATTAAGAAAAATTAACCTATTAAATTATAATCCAATGCTCATTGTCATCGAGTCAGAATAGGTGATCTTCTAGTGGGTTTTCAGACTATAAATTGTACAACAGAAGATTGATCATCTTCCCCCTCCCCCATAGAGTCATTGGTGGATTTGAACTGTCAGAGAGGTACCATCTTTGGGTTAGTAGCATGATTCCTGGTGCACTAAACTACCTGAGCTCCCTAATCCAAAAACAGAGAGAAGGAATCTCATAAACACTACTTGTTGTTATGTACTGTTGAGTCACCTGCGACTCATAGTGATCCTATGCACAATAACACCTCTGAAGCCTACCCTGTCCTGACTGTCCTGATACAGACTCACTGACTCCAGCTAACCTATCTCAATTGCCCTAGTTACTGTATAAATCCATCTCATCAGGGTCTTCGTCTCCTACACTGTGTTCCTCAACCCTTCTGAGCATGATGCCCTCTCCAAGGACCAATCCTTCCTGGACAACATGCCCAAAGTATGTGAGATAGAACTTCTAAATCGAAACCTCCAAGGAGAAACTTGGTTTCACCCTCTCTAAGACAGACCTATTTGTTTTCTTGTCAGTCCATGATATGTTCATGACTCTTCTCCAGCACCACAATGCAAAGACATCAAGTCTTCTTCTGTCATACTTAGTCATTTTCCAGCTCTCTGATGCATAGCAAGAAATTGTGAAGACCATGGCCTGGATCAGGTGCACCTTAGTCTCTAGACTGACATCATTGCTTCTCAGTACTCTGAAGAGGTCCCTGTCAGCAGATTTACCTAACACAATTCATCTTTTGATTTCCTGAATGCTGGTGCCAAGAGTGTTGATTGTGGAGCCAAGCAAGCTGTGTTGTTAACAACTTCAAGCTCTTCTCCATCTATCATGATGCCACCAATTGACCCAGAGGTGAGAATCTTTGTTTTCTTCATGTTGAGCTTCAATCCATATTGAATACTGCTGCAGTTCTTGACTTTCTATAGCAAGTGCTTCAGGTCCTCTTCACTTTCAGTAAGAAAGTTGTGTCATCTGCATAATACAGGTTGTTGATGAGTCTTCCTTCAATCCTGATGCCACACTCCTCCTCATACAAGAGAGCCTCAAGAACTATCTGTTCTGCATATGGATTGAAAAGTTATGGAGACAGGATACATCCTCGACACACCACACTCCTTTCCTGATTTTTGAGCATTTTAAGTTCTCATGATGACTGAGATGAACAAAGGTTAAGTTTATTCTTGATGTTCTCTTAGGAGAAAATATACTATCAGACTAAATATTTTGTAAGTTATTCCTTCTTACTTATTAATCCCTCCACAGAATCAATATCTTGAGCAGACTATGACTGGTATATATTGGAATATGAAGCAACTATGTATGATTGATAAAAAAATTGTATATTATAATAAGAGTATGATTTTGTTAGAATCTAATAATAAATATAACCAGCACATGCCTATGTGTTTGAAATTTTTTAATTGTTCCTGGTCCAAGTATAGGTTTTGCATAAACACAATCAATTGTTCTGGGATTCTCATTCTCATCAAAGTTAGCCACAGTCTGTTGTGATCTATACAGTCACATGCCTTTGCATAGTCAATGAAACACAGATAGACATTCTTCTAGTACTCTTTGCTTTCTGCCAAGATCCGTCTGACATTGGCAGTCTTGTCACTAGTGCCAAGACTTCTTCTAAACTCAGCTTGTATTTCTGGTAGTTCTCTGTTGATGTACTGTTCCAGTCATTTCTGGATAATTTTCAGCAGGATTTTGCTTGTGTGTGTATTAGTGATATTGTTCATTTTTTAATGGAAATAAATATGGATCTCTTTTAATCAGTTGGCCAAGGTAGTTCTCCAGATTTCTTGGCACCACCTGGTGAGTGTGTCTGGGCAGCATCTGTTAAGAACGCAAAAGAGAGAGAGATCACTTGACAAACCATATTCTTTTAGCATTATTTTGATACCAAACCTCATATGAACAATTTGAGAAAGAAACATCTAACTTATGAAATTAGAAGAAAATAGTAGCAAAATTAGTCCTACAGAGTGTGAATAGAAGAGATGACATTTTTTAGGAAATAATAAGAAAAGAAAAATGTGTGAAGAAAAAGATGTCACAGGTGTGTTAGTAGTTGATGTTGTTGTTATATGCCATGAAGTTGAGTGCAACCCATATCAACCCTATGAACAACAGGTCTGAACCTGTCCTATCGTGTGCCATCCTCATTTTCTTTGACATACTTGAGTCCATTGCTGCAGACACTGTGTCACTTAGGGTCTTCCTTCACATACATTTTGTTGTACCAAATATAAACTGATCCCTTTACGTTTTTAGCATCCCCTCCCCCTTACATGACAAAATGTCTGAAGAAAATTATGTTTCTATCATTGAAATTTACTTGTTTGATAGTGAATGAACCTTTTTTTGTACAATGCATCCTGAGCTGGGAAATGAAAAAGGTAACTCTGAGGCTTCTGTGATAATGGGAGTGACATTTCCCTAAATTCCTTTTTTGAAACCCACAGACCAACCAAGTCAGAACATCTACAAAGCTAAGTGACAGGACATCCCATCATCACATACTGAATTATGAGCAATGGATGACAAATTTCCAACAGCTACATGACCTACTTGCTAAAGCATCTGCCCAAGAGGAAGTGCTGACAGGCACGAAAATGTCAAAACAACACACACATATTTACCTGGAAAACTCAGGAAGCCACAATGAGAATAGCCGGGGAAAAAGGAGAATGATTCCATGAACCAAAGACTCAGAGCCTGCATCAGGACTGAAGGGGATTGCGTAGTCTGAACCAATTCAATTTAAAAAATGATCCAACAAAACTTCTATCCAACACAGAACTAGAGAGAACAGAACTGAAAGATCTTAGGATCTGATCATTCATATTTTTTAAACACTTTGCAAAAACAACCAGAAGAGGGTGGCCTAGAGACATTAAACTAGAAAAACTATTCTAAGCCAAACCTCCTTTCTAAAAGTTCAGAGGAGCTAACATTATTTTTAAAATGAGAAGCAAAAAGAATGGGGGTTGAAGTATATTCAAATTTATTCTGGGATAAAAATTTAAAATAAGGAGCAGAATCTCTATAGATAGTAAAAATGGCCAGAAAGATACTTCCACAAAAAATGAAAACTGTGCCCTACTAGTTCAAAATAAGCTAATAGATAGAAGACATGAAAGAGAAATCAGACTAAAAAACTTGGAAAGAAGGAAGAATCAGAAGAAAAAGGAAAAAAATATACAAAAGGAAAAAAAACCCCACCTAACTAGAACTAACACAGGAGCAACTAGACAAAACAGATAATGTAATAAATAGAAGAAAATGAGAAAAAAATTTAAAATTAAAAAATATATGTCAAAAGAGAGAAAAACTATAGAATGTGCTAAATTCTGAAGAATAGTGTAGAAATTGCAACACATATAAGTGCGTATTAGACAGGGATCCATGAATGAGAACTCAAATAAGTTGTTTTTTGTTGCTGGGTACCTACCTTCAAGTTAAGTAGGACTCCTAATGGCTGTATGAACAACAAATCTGAACCCTTTTCTATCCTGTGCCATCCTTGTTATCTCTGACACACTTGAATCCATTGCTGTAGTCACTGTGTTACTGGGGGTCTTCCTCTCTTTCACTGAACCTTCCCCTTTCTAAGCACGATGTCCCTTTCTAAGCAACGTCCCCTCCTAGCATGCCTGAAGTGAGATGAAGTTTCATCATCCTAGCCTTGAAGGAGCACTCTGGTTTCGCTTTCTCCAAGGCTGACTTTTTGTCAGTCTATGAGATATTCAAACAAGTTAGAAGGAATTAACTTAAACTAAAAGAAGATTTGGTATATTAAAAGAATACACTGGTTACCTGGAAAAAATGACGAGGAAAATAAGAAAGTAGAGTAACATATTTTAGCCTTTGAAGGAACTGTGAGACAAGAATTTTATACTCAGCCAAACTTAACTTTTAAATAGAAGGGCAACAAACAGCCATTACTATGTAAAAACTCAGGGAGTATTGTTTCTATGAGTCTTGGGAATATGATGGAGAATGGACTTCAGACCAAGTGACTAGAGAGGAATTAACAAAATGACTAGTGATGATATGTATATTTAAGTATGGCACAGGATATTTCTACATACATATTGCATGTGATACAACTATATACCCAAGGATACTATAAAGCACAGAGAGGGCAACGTTTTGAAAAACTTCTTAGCCATAACCTAATACCTTGAGGAAATGCGTCATTGAACATAGGATTTGGGATGACAGTCATAGCAGATATCTAAATCAAATGGCATAACAGCACCCCAAATAATGTTCTACAGCCTACTTCAGTAAGTAGTGACTGGATCATAAAAGTTTCAGAGTGGCCATCGAAGATGAAATTTCTGGTCTGTCCTCATCTGGAGGAAAGAAGAGTGAATAAAACCAAGGAAGTAGTTCACACGACCCACATCCTGCACTACACTTAGACCAGAAGAACTAGATGATGCATGGCCACTACTACCAACAGTTCTGATCAATATCACAACACAAAGTCCTGGACAGAAAAGGAGGAAAAAAGTAGAATATATTTTAAAAATTATAGAAAAGACCAAGCTTACTGCAGTGTTAAAACCTCTATACCTTGAGTAGGTGTAGGGAAAGGTTACAGGAACATTTTCTGAACTTAAAATGTGTGGTGTTCCCTTCTTCTGTTCTGACAACTGCTTCTTGGTCTTGGTATAGTGTTGGTTTTGATTTTGGTTTGGTTTGTGGTTTTTTTTGTGTGTGAGAACAATTAAATGTTATGAGATTTTAATTCTTCTCAATGTTAGCCATAATTTGTTGTGATCCACACAGTCAAAAATCTTTGCCAAAACAAACATCAACAAAACACAAGTAAACATCTTTCTGGTATTCTCTGCCTCCAGCCAATATCCACTTGACATTAGCAATAATATCCCTCAAACCATGAACTCTTTTGGATTTGACTTGAATTTCTGACCATTCTCTGTCAATGTACTGTTTCAGCTGTTTTTGAATAATCTTCAGCAAGATTTTATGTGCATTTGATATGTTAGTTAATTTCCACTTATAATAGATGACCTATTTTGGTGATGGGAACAAATATGGATTCCTTTCAGTCATTTGCCCAGGTAAGTTATCTTCCATATTTGTTGACAGAGGGGGGTAAGCACATCTAAGGGTTCATCTGTTAGAAAATAAAAAAGGAACATGCTCATCATTTCTCAAGCTGAAAGAACTGAAAAACAAATTCAAGACTAGTTGCAATACTGAAGGATTCTATGGGCAAAATTTTGAGTGATGCAGGAAGCATCACAAGAAGATTGGAGGAATATACAGGGTCACTGTACCAAAAAGAATTGATCAGCACGGAACCATTTTAGGAAGTAGAATATGACCAAGAATCATAGCATTAAAAGAAGAAGTCCAAGCTAGACTGAAGGCACTGGCATAAACAAGACCCCAGGAATTGCTGGAATAACACTAACTGACCTTTTTTAAAGGAAATGGATGGAACCTCTGGTGTCTAGAAACCCTTCAAGTCCAAAACAGAATCCATGGCACCATTCCCGTGGGGAAGAAAACGCAGAGGAGCAGGCTCTTCTGCACAGTCATTCATATGTGAACAAAAAAGCATTATGTACTCACAAACAAAATCTAGAAGACAGAAAAGAGCAAGAAAGTCAGACAAATGGAAATGGTGACTCCAGGGAGGAAGTGCAAAGAGTTGCTACTTTGAGGGGACTGCAACCGATATTACAAAGTAAAATGTGTATAGTTCTTGAATGGAAAAAAAGTAATTTGCTTTGTAAACTTTCACTCAATGGAAAAAAAATACTAGAAATGAGCATTGAAGGTGTGTGCATAAATGTAGCAAAGGAAGAACATGAGATCACATGTAATATGTAATAATTATTGTATATACAGTATAATTCTTAAAAATGAGAGAATAAAAACAGGTTTTTTAGTACTTACAACGGTAGTAGTTTCAGTATTGTTATCTGTCAATGTTTTGTGTGACATGGAGAAATCCCTCAAATAATCCCTGTTGGCCTTAAGAACTTGAATTCTTACCATGAGCAGAAAGAAGTTTGAATGTAAGTTAGAGAAATTTATGTAAGTGTGACACTCTTAGGGACTGGTTCCTCCTGGTAGTGTGTGAGACATAAAAGTATGCAAAACAAAATCTTACCATTCTTGTCTCTAACAAGTACATAGGCTAAACTTCAAAACAGATGTGTTTGCTCTGTGCTAGTTCGTAGTATATTAAATATTCATCATCAATACCACAATTCAGAGGCAGCAGCTCTTTTCCAGTCTTTCGTCCATTGTCCAACTTTCACAAGCATATGGACCATTTTAAAATACTGTGACTTGGTCAGGCACACTTTAGTCTTCAAACCTATATCCTTACCCTTTAGCAGTTTAAAGAGTTACTTGATAGTACATTTTCCTATTGTAATACAGTTACTATCTTGCTTGACTGCTGTTTCCATGGATGCTGATTGTAGAACCAAGTAAAATGAAATTTTTTGACAAATTCAACATTTTGTAATGTAAATTACCATTCTTCGTTGTAGGTTTTGGTCCTGAATTACCATTTTCCAGTAAAATAAACTAGGGCATCTTGAAGATATGATTGCTTATTATGGGACAAGAAATAATCCAGGAAAATGTTTGTGCTATATAATAAGAAAGCTATCAGACTATTAGGATTTGTCAAAAGGATTGGGAAATCAGCATAAAGGTAGAAAATGAGTTCAAAATTACTATTAGACCCCAGCTAAATGGTTACTTTTTAAACCAAAATGTATTTTAAATTATGATAAATAAAGAACTAAATACCTGTTAAAATATGATATATGACATTAGACACCAAATAGTAGATTAGGAGATGTTTTTCTTTTTTAGATGTATCCTGAAATAGAAATGAAAAAAATACAGTATCACCAGTTTGCAGCTCCAACAATGAGCACTAATGACCACTGTATCACAAAGTAAAAAATAATGAAATCACATGTGCTTCTTGGAGAATTAAACACTTCTACAAAGGAATTTTACAGAAATTTTGTAGCAACCAGTCCTTGGAGAGGCTGAAGGGACAGAGAACGAGTGGAAGACCATCGATGAGATGGATTGATTCAGTGACTGGGTTAATCAGGGTAGAAACAGTAATGAGTGTCAGAAACAGTAAAGTTGGCACAGGATAGAGCAGGTTTCAAGGCTATTTGTACATGGGGGCGGTAAGTCACCAGCAACTCGATGGCATACAACAACAATAACAACAAACTAATCTTATTAACTATACTAAACTGGAGTCTAATTGACTCTTGCTTTGACCACTGTTTTTACTGATCGTAAGTGCCTCTGAGTTGACCACAACTGATAGCAACCCTATGAACATCGTCCACTCTGGGCCATCTTCATGATCTCTGCCATGCCCAAGCCCATTGCTATAGTCACTGTGTCAACCCATCTCTTTGAGTGTCTTCTTCTCTTTTACTGACTTCCCACCTTGCTAAGCGTTGTATCTTTTGGCCCAGGACAAGTTCCTCCTGACAACATGCCCAACGGATATGACAAGTTTTGCCATGTTTGCCTCTAAGAAGCACCCTGGTTGCATTTTTGCCAAGAGAGATTTGCTTGTTCTCTTGGCAGTCTGTGGCGTATTCAGTACGTTTCATCAACTCCAAAATTGAAAAGTATTGATTATTTTCAGTCTTGCTTATCCATTGTCCACCTTTCTGGTGCATATGAAACAACTGAAAATCCCCCGGTTTTAGACGAGGTGCATCTGAGTCTTTAAACTGATATCTAGCTTACAGGAAATACAAAGAATGCAATTCACTGCTGAACACTCTGTAAGAGAAATGATCTTGTTTCCTCAAGAAAACACTTTAGAGAAAAAAAAAAGAGACAATAAGGAATGCATCAAAGATAGGTATTTTTAAAAACAAAACACGAAACAAGAATGCTCCTTAGGTAATAAAATATGAAGGGAAATCAAGAAGTAATTACTGTGAACTAAGCTGTACATTTAAAACAGTATCTGCTGCATTTATACTACATTTAACAAACAGTTTTTAAAATAAAAAGGAAATTGTCCTTCAGGAATTTACCCTCTAATAGGAAAGAAAGAATAGACAAAAGGACATTTGGAATATACAATAATGCAGATAGGCCTCTGAAATATTGTAGGTTTGATTCCAGACCATTGTAATAAATACTGCGATAGAGTAAGTCACACAAGTATTTTTGTTTCCCAGGGTATATAACCTGCATTATGCAGGTGACACAACCCTGCTTGCTGAAACAGGAAAACCTGAAGAGCTTGCTACAGAAGGTCAAGGACTTCAGCTTTCAATATGAATTGAGGCTCAATACCAAGAAAATAAAGATTCTCACCCCTGGGCCAATTGGCAGCATCAGTATGGATGTTGAAGAGATTGACATACTTAACAGTTTTAGTTTGCTTGGCTCCACAGTCAACACTCTTGGTACCAGCAGCCAGGAAATCAAGAGACAAATTGCATTGGGAAAGTCAGCTGTCAGAGACCTCTCCAGAGTACTAAAGAGCAACAACATCAGGCTGGAAACTAAGGTGCACCTGATCCAGACCATAGTCTTCGCAATTGCATGCTAAGCATCTGAGAGCTGGACAGTGATTAGAGATGATAGAAAAAGAATTGATGCTCTTGAGCTGTAGTGCTGGAGAAGAGTATTGAATATATCATGGACTGCTAGGAGACCAAACAAACAGGTTTGTCCTGGAGAGGGTAAAACCGGGCTGCTCCTTGGAGGCAAGGATTCTGAAGCTTTGCCTGACATACTTTGGGCATGTTGCAAGGAGGGACCAGTCGTTGGAGAGGGATGACATGTTTGGGAGAGTGGAGGGACAGCGCAAGAGAGGAAGACCCTCGATAAGATGAATCAATTAATTCAGTGATTGGAGTAAAGAGTGTAGGTGTGTCAGAGACAGTGAGGGATGCACAGCATAGAGCAAGGTTTACGGCTCTTGTATATAGGGTCGCTATGAGTCACAAGCGATTCTATGGCACATAACAACAACAGGACATATAAAAGTTATGTTTACACTATAGTGGTCTATAATAGTCTATTAAAGGTACAATAAAACCCAAACCCATTGCTGTCAAGTAAATCCCAACTCTTATATTTTTTAATTTTACAGTAATTTATTTCTAAAATTCCAATACATTGTTTTAGAGAAGAGATTCTTTGATTCTCAACTCTTAATGATCCTATGGGAAAGAGTGGACCAGTTCTATCGGATTTCCATGGATGTAGATTTGTGTGGTAGCTGACTACCTCGTTGTTGTCCAGTAGAGTGACTGGGAGATTGGAATCACTGACTTTTTCATTAGTACTCAATTGTTTAATCCACATGCTACTAAGATGCTAAAGATGCAATAGCATGAAAAAGCTTGAAATACTTCAAGAATTTAAAAAAAGAATATGTCAAGAGACCCAAAGTGAGCACATGCTGTTGGAAAAATACTGATTAACTTGGTCAATACAGGGTTTTCACAAAGCTTCCATTTGTAAGAAGGAACGAAAGTATGGTGAAGTACAATAAAACAAAATGAAATGAAATGAAGTATGCCTGTACATGAGCAATATTGCAGGAATGATTCCCAAACTGAACAGAAGTCCAAAGAAATGAAATGTCACTTTCATCTCATGTTGTACTATACCATCAAGTTGGCTACAACTCATAGTGCAAGCTTATGAACAATAGCTTTGAACTCTGCCCTACCTTGAGCTAATCTCACTACCTCTGAACACCTGTTCCCATTGCCACAGTCAATGTGTCAATCCAGCTTGTCCAGGGTCTTCCTCTCTTGTGCTGATCCTCTACCTTCCAAGCATGATTTCCTTCTCCAAGGACTGGTCTCTCCTTACAACATGTCCAAAGTATGTCAGATAAAGTTTCAAAATCCTTGCCTCCAAGGAGCAGCCTGGCTTCACTCTCTAGAGGACCAACTTGTTCATTCTTTTAGCGGTCTATGGAATATTCAATATTCTTCTCCAACAGCAGCTCAAAGGCATCAATTAATTCTTCATTCATCCATAGTCATTTTCCAGCTCAAAGGCATCAATTCTCCTTCTATCCTTCCTAGTCATTGTCCAACTCTCTGATGCATAACAAGTGATTGCAAAGACCATGGCATGTCTCCAGAGAGACACCGTTGCTCTTCAGAACTTTGGAAAGGTCCCTAATAGCAGACTTTCCCCCCTCTCAATACGTCTTTTAATTTCCTGGCTGCTGGTGCCAAGAGTGTTGATTGTGGAGCCAAGCAAACTAAAGCTGTGAACAATCTCAGTCTCTTCACCATTCATCATGATGCTGTCAATTGACCCAGTGGTGAGAGTCTTTGTTTTCTTGATATTGAGTCTCAACCCATACTCAAGGCTGCAGTTCCTGACCTTCTAGAGCAAGCACTTCATGTCCTCCTCAGTTTCAGCAAGCAGGGTTGTGTCATCTGCTTAATGTAGATTGTTGATGAGTCTTCCTCCAATCCTGATACCACATTTCTCCTGACAGAGCCCAGCCTCCTGGATAATCTGTTCCATATATAGATTGAAAAGGTATGGATATAAGCAGTCTCTTAAAGAGAACTATAAATTTTGACTAGAGGTCACGTATTACCTAATTGCTTGTCAGTTCCAAACCAATCCTTCTTTACTCTATGTTATGACACTAGAGCTGGATTCCTGCAGATATTTCCCCGTTGCCCACTTGGCTTGGTGCTGAACTCTGTCCAAAGAAAATGCTTGGGCGGTTGCAGGGGATAATGGTAAGGATGGAAATTACCTCGCTTTCTTCTTCTTCTGTGCTCTCCTCTGAGTGATGACATGCAGACAGGCCTGAAGAGATTGAGGTAGATGGTTGCGTTCCTATGGTGTTCACTTCAGTGGAGGCACTAGTAATCGGTGGTGGGTGTTCTGGGGAAAGTTCTCATCTCTGTCCTAGCAGGAGAACCTAGGTTCCCCAGTGAGTAGCCATCCCATCAAGTTATATGCACCACAGCCTGGTGCTCCTGTGAAGTCACACACTCTGCCAAGGGGTCTGGATTTCAGCCTTGTAGCAGGACCTTTCTTTATGTTTCCAAATGCCTTTCCCATTCATTTTGCTTCAGTACTGGGAATAGTAGCTGTTTTTGGAAGCTGCTATCATTGCACACCTTGTTGTTTTTGTTAGGTGCCATTGGGCCAACTAAGACTCATAGCCACCCTGTGAATAACAGATCTGAACCTTGCCCTGTCTTTCACCACTGAGGTGGTAGAATTTTTTTTTATTTTTTTTTACTTTTCTAATCCGTTGACGCCTTCGAGCTGTGGTGCTGGAGAAGAGTACTGAATGTACCATGGACTGCCAAGAAAACAAACAGATTCATCATAGAGAGGATTAAACCAGGCTGCTCCTTGGAGGCAAGGATTCTGGGGCTTCATCTGACATACGTTGGACATGTTGTAAGGAGAGACAGGTCTTTAGAGAGGGACATCATGCTGGGTAGAGTAGAGGGATAGCGCAGGAGGGGAAGACCCTCTATGAGGTGGATTGATTCAGTGACTGGGGTAACTGGTATGGGTGTATCAGAGGCAATGAGATTGGCACAGGATAGAGCACAGTTTAGGGCTGTTGTACATAGGGTCGCTATGAGTCGCAAATGACTCGACGGCACATAACAACAACAACAATCCATTGTTTTAGACCTGACTACATAGTCAGATGGAAATGTGTAAGCAAAATTAGTCAAGGCAGTCTGAAAAACAATGTATTATAACTTTTTAAATAAACTGGTATATATGTGTGTGTATATATATATATACATATATATGTATATAGATGTATATAGATGTATACATATGTATACATATATGTCTTAATTTTTTAAAAAGGACACTATGTTATTTTTTTTAAACAAAGAATCAAGGCTCTACGCACCACCCTTAGCTTCCCTGGCAGTATGGCCAGACACTTGGTTTTCTACATTATCAATAGCTGGGAGGCCAATGTATAAGAGAGAGCTTAATCAGACTGAAGACCAATGAGTTATAACCTAATGGAACCCTGGAGATGGAGCAAGAGTTAAAGGTTTTGCTTGTAGGCCAATTGAAACAAGAGCTGGCTTGTGACTGCCATTAGACCAAGCTTACTGGATGATTAAGGAAACCAGAAGTTTCTTGCATTTGTGTTTCTAGACAGAATTTGGACTTTGTGTCTTGCTGTTAACCTGGCTTGGGACTGCTGTTCACTAAACTCGAACTTTCACTTTGTCTCCCCAACTATTTTCCTAATAAGACTAATAAATTGAGAGTAAAAGATTCCCTAAAGTCTGTTGGCCATTTGCAATGAATTTTGGACCTAGTAATTAATAGAAGTAAGTGCAGGATGTGAGAGACCATGTCTGAACTTAAGGGAATGAGTTTTATGCTATGGATGCTATTGGTAGGGACAGATGCCCTTTGTGGAGTTAGTAGATGTCAGGCTCAGCCTTCCCCATGTTGTCCTTGCTCCTTTTACAGCTGTCCTCACCATCTCTGATATGTATGAACCCTTTGTTAATCACTGTCTCATCTTGTTGAGGGTATTCTTCTTTTTCTTTGACCCTCTACATTTCCAAGTACGATGTCTTTTCCCAAGAACCAGTTCTTTCTGACAACAGGCCACAAATGTCCATTTTACATCCTTTAGTATAAATAATCAGGAGCCCCGGTGCAGTGGTTAAGCTCTGCTAACTCTTAAAAGTGGTTAATCAGAATTAGGCAGTTTTAACCAAAAAGTTGACCACTAACATATCTGTATAAGAAAGGACTTAGAGATCTGCTCCCAACCAAATCTCTGTCTATAAGCGTACAGCCTTATATGCTGGATTATAGGGTCACTATGCACTATAACAACAGGTTCGTTTTAGAGATGGTAAAGCCTGGCTGCTCCTTGGAGGCAAGGATTCTGAAGCTTCTTCAGACATAATTTGGGCATGTTGCAAGGAAGGATGAGTTCTTGGAGAGGGACATTATGCTTAGGAGCGTGGAAGAACAGCGCAAGAGAGAAAGACCCTCAATGATATGGACTGATTCAGTGACTGAGGTAGGTGGTTCAGAGACAATAAGGTTGGCTCAGGATAGAGCAGGGTTCAGAGCTGCTATACACATGGTCGCTATGAGCTGTAAACGATTCCACTACACATAAAAACAACAATGCACTGTGATTGACACCATAGCATGCAAAACAAACAATAATTAAACAATTGTTGTTGTGGCTGTTGTTGTTATACGCCATCGAGTCACTTGCGACTCATAGCGACACTATGTACAACAGCTCTAAACTCTGCTCTGTCCTGTGCCAATCTTATTGTCTCTGACACATTCTTTCCGATTGCCCCAGTCACCAAATCAATCCACCTCCCAGAGGGCCTTCCCCTCCTGTGCCTGCCCTCCACCCTCCTAAGCATGATGTCCTTCTCCAAGGACGGGTCCCTCCTTACAACATGACCACAGTACGTCAGATGAAGTCTCAGAATCCTTGCCTCCAAGGAGCAGCCCGGTTTAACCCTCTCTAGGTTGAATCTGTTTTTTTTTTCCTTAGCAGTCCATGGTACCCTCAGTCCTGTTCTCCAACACCAAAACTCAAAAGCATCAATTCTCCTTCTATCCTCCCTGGTTCTTGTCCAGCTCTCTGACGGATAACAAGTGATTGCAAAGATCATGCCCTGTCCCAGATGCACCTTAGTCTCCAGAGAGACACCATTGCTTTTCAGTACTTTAGAGAGGTCCCTAACAGCAGACTTTCCCATCGCAATACATCTTTTAATTTCCTGGCTGCTGGTGCCAGGAGTGTTGAATGTGGAGCCAAGCAAACTAAAGCTGTGAACAATCTCAGTCTTTTCACCATCCATCCTGATGCTGCCAATTGGTCCAGTGGTGAGAATCTTTGTCTTCTTGACATTGAGCCTCAATCCATATTGAAGGCTGCAGTCCCTGACCCTCAGCAGCAAGCGCTTCAGGTCCTCCTCAGTTTCAGCAATCAGGGTTGTGTCATCTGCATAACTCAGATTGTTGATAGATCTTCCACCAATCCTGATGCCACATTTCTCCTCACAGAGCCCAGCTTTTCGGATGATCGGTTCTGCATACAGGTTGAAAAGGTATGAAGACAGGACACATCCCTGGCATACGCCCTTCCTGATTTTGAACCATGTAGTGTTTCCTTGCCCTGTTCTGGCGACTGCTTCTTGGTTCAAGTAACAATTGTTACCTATCTTTATTTATATAGCAATTTTTAATATTATATTTACTGCTAGTATCTTTTTTGTTAACTTAATCCTGATGCATGCATATAGTTTTTTACTATGAAATGCAATCAAATATATTCCAATAGTGAATTGGTAAAGATTTCTGAAAAAAAGAAAATGATGTTCCTAAAACATTGTGTCAGAAAATTCAATGTGGTTACACTGTTTAGAAGAAGGAAAACTAGGAGGTAATATAAATCAGAAAGAGTTAACAAGAGTGAGACAGAGTGTTGGCATAAGAGATGGAAATGAGGGTAAGATATCTGAGAAAAAGGTATGGTAAGAATTATGAGGATTTAGGACTGTTTTGAGATAGAAACAGGAGAGTTGTTAATCATTTCAGGGTACAGACTTTCAATATATCAACAATACATGTAATTTTAAGTCAAGAACACTGATCAGGACATTAGGAGAAAGGACTTGTATTAGAAAGAAGGTAGACATTTGAATTCGATACCTTTTTAATGTCAAAAGAAAATTGAGGTGATTTGGGGGAAGTATGTTAAATTATTGGGATTCAGTTGAGTATTGAGGTCTAGAGGTCTGAGAGAGGCCATTATCAGAGTTCTAAGAAATAATTCTTTATTTACTCATTGGAGGTTCATTCTATATCTTTCAGGCACTGGGTTTCAGATTTATCTCAGCCCATATATGTTCTCTTTCTCAGAGGGCACAGACTAGGGGACTACTGGCATACATTTTGGAAGATGTCCTATAATCCTCACTCTCTAACATCCTTCATGTATAGATCTCTGAGGCCCTCAGCATCTAATGAACTCATCTATAGTCTTTCTTTTTAAAAAAGAATTTTTTATTCTTATTTTAACAAAAGTTTACAGAAAACTTTGATTTTCATTTATTCATTGTTGCACTTTTCCCACCCTACTCTCTCCCAGTTTGCTTTTTTAAAAAAAACAAAGAAATAAAAATTCATTCATTGCTGCATGGTTTCCTCCCTCCCCTACCCCGGTCCACTTTGCTATATACCTCTTATTCTGGACTGTTGTCATGTAAATAACGCCTAATCATGTAATACTTTTAAACAGTTTTTCCCTTCATCTGTTTCAATGCAGTGTTCTTTATTTAGCCCCCCCTTTTTTGTTTCCTCCCAACTCCACGTCAGTCCTGCTTCATTACAGTGGCAAAATGTAGTATTTGTCCTTTTGTGACTGAAATATCTTACTCAGCATAATGTCCTCCTGGGTCACCATTTTTTATAATATTTTAAGAGTTCCTTGTGTTTCAGTGCTGCATACTATTCCACTGTATATACCTTTGGATATACCACAGCTTTTCTATCCATTTGTCAGTTGATTGGCACTTAGGTTACTTCTATCTCTTTGTTATTGTGAACAATGCAACAATAAACGTGTGTGTGCATATATCTGTTTGAATGGCACCTCTGGTTTCTTTAGGGTATGTTTATAGTAGTTGAATTGCTGTGTCCAGTGGTATTTCTATTTCCAACTTTTGAGAAAGCACCATCCCGCCTAACATAGTGGTTGCACTGTTTTACACTCCCACCAGCAGTGAATAAGGATTTCAATTTCTCCACAACCTCACCAACATTGTTTACTGCTGTGTTCAACTTTGCTGTTGTTACTGGGGTGAGATGATATCTCATAGTTGTTTTGAGTTGTATCTCTCTTAGAGCTAGGGACTTTGAACATTCTTCATTTGCTTGTTAGCCATCTGAATGTCTTCTTTGGTGAAGTGTCTGTTCATATCCAGTGCCTATTTTGTGACTGTGGTGTTTACCTTTATCTTGTTGAAGTGCTGGAATATTCTATGACTTTTAGATATAGATCTCTTATCAGACATGTCACTACCAAGTATTTTCCCCCCAAGTCTGTAGCTTTCCTTTTAGTAGCAGTTAAAAATTGAAATCAAGCTTTCTGGTACACCACTCAATGGCTCTTTTAGGCTGCTTCTTTAGACGCAGTAGTCGCTTATTATTTAACGTCCTGTTTTTCCTTCTTCCAGTAACTGGAATGAAATCCCACCTCTTCATTGAGATTATTCTGCTGCAAGTGAGGGCCTTCTTTCCTTGTGGGAATTTTACTTTAAAAAGACATTAACACCTCACACTAAAGGATATATAAAATGATAGTGGAATTTTGGACACCAACCAATTCATGTCTGCTATTGGTGGACTCTTCCTGAAGAAGCATTGCATAAGAAAGTATCTGCTTTCTCAAGGCTTTAAGTATTTCTCTGCCTTCTCATTGGACATTCTCTTGAGTTCAAACCAAATAAAATTGAATTAGTCAAATGAAGAAGTATGTAAGTACATCAAGATCCATTTCAATTTAAACTCTCCTTTCACTCATCAAGTTTAAAATTTGTAACAAAGGAACTGGAGACAATAATTTCCTTATGTTTGTGATTATCTGACAAACTAAGTGTTTTCTTATTTACCAGCAATATAAAATCTAAGACAAAAGAACAGAAAATGTACTGATACGCTTGGAGGTGTACAGTACAAATACTTTGTTGAAAAACACAGATGTTGGGGTCAGACAGCCTGGCTGAAATCTCAACCCCACCTTGTATTAGTTTTGTGATATTGAGAATTCCTTTAACCTCTCTGTGTCTCAATTTTCCCACCAGTGTTACAAGTTGTTGTTGTTGTTATGTGGCATCAATCTGCTGACTCAAAGCTGACCCTCCAGCGAGTTTCCAGTGCTACAAGAATGTATATGCATTACTCTTTACAAGTGTTAAATTTATTTAAAATATTTACAATAGTGCCTGATCCTTAGTAAAAACCATGTAGACTTGAGCATTATTAATACTGAAGTTATTTTATTAGGCTTTATGACTGGTTTGGTAATTCTTGATTTGCCTGAATGGATCCCTAGGCCCGTCCAATCCTAGAGGAATTTTTACCTATTTGGAAAGAAAAGTTGGTGACCATAATGAGAAAACAATGAGCAGAAGTAAAATCTACACAATTGTGCTAGTGCTTGCTTGGGATGGTGGAGAAGATGACCTAGGGCCAGGTTAGTCAGAGAGCAGGTATGCCTTATGTGGTGAGATGAGGACAGGTGTGGCTGTAAAAGAACGAGAAAGTGAAGGGCCTTTGGGTTAGTTTTTTTCTACATCAACAGGGTTTTAATAGCAAAAAGAAGCCAGTGAAGAAGATGACAAGGAAGGAAACTGCAAAGACATGATTATTGTTAAGTGCCATTGAGTATGACTCATAGCAACCTATGAACAATAAACCTAAACTCTATTTATTCTATCCTGTACCAGCCTTAACATTCCCAATACAACTGAACTCACTGCCACAGACACTGTATTAATCTGTCTCATTCAGAGTCTTCCTCTCATTTGCTGACTTTCCAAACATGACATCCCTTTATGAGGAAAGTATATGCCAAAAAAGTATATTATATAAAGCTTAGCCATCCTTGACTCCAAGGAGGACTCTGGTTGGACTTTCTCCAAGACATAGCTCTTTGTTCTTTTGATAGTTCATTGAATATTCAGCACTCTTCTCTAACACCACAACTCAAAGGCATCAATTCTTCTCCTGTCATTCATTGTCCAGCTCTCAGATGCATAGACAATGCATGTGGGAAAGACAATGGCTTGACTCAAGCACACCTTAGTCTTTGAACTTATATCATTGCTCTTGGGGACTTTGGGGAGGTCCCTGAGAGCAGACTTTCTCAATACTCTATGTCTCTTTTGCAAGAATGATGTCTCTCTCCAAGGAATAGCCTCACTGGAAGAGATTCATATTTGATCCCATTGTCAAGAAAGGTGATCTAACAAAATGTGAGAATTATTGAACAAAATCACTAATATTGCATGCAAGTAAAATATTGCTGAAGATCATCCCCAAATGGTCAGAACAGGACTTTGACAGAGAATTGACAGAAGTTCAGGCTGGCTTTAGAAAAGGCCGTAGCAGCAAAGATTTCGTTGATGATGTCAGATGGATCCTGGTTGAAAGCAGAGAATACCAGAAGAATGCATATTTATGCTTTATTGGCTATGTTGTTGTTGTTGATTGCATTCGAGTGGAGTATGACTCATTGCAACCCTATGAACAAAAGGCCTGAAGCCCCTCTACAACTGTTGAACATGTAACCAAAATGCTCTAATAATAGTGGGTGACTGGAATGCAAAAGTTGGAAGTCAGGAAGAAGGAACAGTAGTCAGAAAAATAAGGACTTAGTGTCAGACAGAAATGATGCTGGGAACAGAATGGTAGAATTCTGCACAATCAATGATTTATTCATAGCAAATACCTTTTATAAGAAACTTAACACAGGCTATATACATGGATTTCACCTGATAGGATGCACAGGAATCAGATTGATTGTATCTGTGAAGGAACCATTGGAGAAGTTCAATATCAGCAATAAAAACTAATCCAGGTGCTAATTGTGAAACAGACCATCACCTGCTCATATGCAAGTTCAAATTAAAATTAAAGAAGTTTAAATCATGCCCACAGGAATAAAAAATTTGACCTTGACTCTATCTCTCATGAATTTAAAAACCAACTCAAGAGTAGGTTTGAGGCCTTAAACACTAATGAACGAATACCAGATAAGCTGTGGAAAGATAACAAGAATATCATTCATGAAGAATGCAAAAAGTCCTTACTAAGAAGGAAGATGAAGAAAAGACCAAGATGGATGTCAGAATAGACTTTGAATATTGCACTAGAGAGCTGAGAAGCCAAAGCAAAAGGAAGAAATCAAGAAGTTAAGGAGCTGAATAGAAGATTTCAAAGGGCTGCACGGAAAGGCAAGGCAAAATATTATAATGAAATATGCAAGGAGCTGGAGTCAGAAAATCAAAAGGGCTGAACTGGCTCAGCATTTATTAAGCTGAAAAAAACCCCTACAGAATAAATTCAAGTCATGAGTTCAATGCTTAAGGAAGCTATGGGCAGAATATTGAAGGATTCAAGAAACATTAAAAGCAGAAGGAAGGAATATACTGAGTCATTGTACCAAAAAGAATTGGCTGACACAGAAGCGTTTCAAGAAACAACATATGAGCAAGAGGCAATGGTGATGAAGGAGGAAGTGCAGGCTGCTCTGAAGGACGTGACTAAAAAAAAATTAAAAAATAAAAAAATCAAGCCCCAGGAATTGATAGAATACCAACTGACATAGTTCAGCAAACAGTTGCTGCCCGGCATGTGTTCCCCAAGTTGTGCCAAGAAATCTGGAGGGCAACTACTTGGTCAACTTATTGGAAGAGATCCGTATTTATTCCCATTCCAAAAAAATGGTGACCTGACAGAGTGTGGAAATTATCAAACAATATCATTAATATCACACACTAGAAAAAATCCTGCTGAAGATTATTCAGACAAGACTTGAACAGTACATTGATAGAGAACTACCAGAAATACAGGCTGGGTTTAGAAGAGGTAGTGGCAGTAGGGACATAATTGCCAATGTCAGATGGATCTTGGCAGAAAACAGAGAGTATTAGAAGAATTTCTATCAGTGTTTCATTGGCTATACAGAGGCATCTGACTGTATGGATCACAATAAATTGTGGCTAACCTTGAGGAAAATGGGAATCTCAGAACACTTGATTGTGTTTCTATGAAACCTATACTTGGACCAAGAAATAGTCCTCAGAACAGAGCACGGAAATATTGGATGGTTCAAAATCATCAGAGGAGTGCATCAGGGATGCATCCTGTCCCTGTACCTTTTCAATCTGTATGCAAAACAGATCATTCTGAAAGCAGGGCTTTATGAGGAGAAATGTGGCGTCAGGATTGGAGAGAGACTCATTAACAACCTACAATATGGAGAAGACACAACCTTGCTTGCTGAAACTGAGGAAGACCTGAAGTACTTGCTGCAAAAGGTCAAGGACTGTAGTCTTCAATATGGATTGAAGGTCAACATCAAGAAGACAATGATTCTCACCACTGGGCCAATTGACAGCACTATATTAGATGGAGAAGAGATTTGTTAGCAATTATTGACTATGCAAAGGCATTTGATTGTATAGATAATAACAAATTACGGGTGATATTGAAAATAAAGGGAATCCCTGCACACTTAATTGTGCTCATACAAAACCTATAAGTGGATCAAGAGGTGGTTTTCAGAACAGAACAAGGGAACACTACATGATTTTAAATTAAGAAAGATGAGCATCAGTGTTGTATTCTCTCTATACCTATACAATCTGTATACTAAGCAAATAATTTGAGAAGTTGTCTCTGTGAAGAATGTGTCTTCTTCAGGATAAGAGGAAGACTCATAAACAACCTGTGTTAGACAGATGACACATCCTTGCTTTATAAAAGTGAGGACTGGAAGTACTTTTTGTAGAAGATAAAAGAGTATAGCCTTCAATATGGATTGTATCTCAACCTCAAGAGAACAAAACTTCTCAATCCCCCTTAAACCCAAAAACTTTCACCATTGTACCAATGTGCAACATCATAGTAAATGGATAAAAGATTGAAACTGTCAACAATTTCACCTTATATGGATCCACAATCAAAACACTTGGAACCAGCAGTCAAATCAGGAGATTTATTGTATTGGGAAAGTCAGGGACCTCTCCAAATTACTGAGGAGTAATAATGTCAGTTTGAAGATTAAAGTGCACCTTATTCAGGCTATATATAGTCTTTTCAATTGTTTCCTATGCATCTGAGTACTGGACAACAAATAAGGATGCCAGAAAAAGAATTGGTGCCTCTGTGCTGTGGTGTTGGAGAAGAGTACTGAATATACCATGGTGGCCAACAGAACAAACGTATTCTGGAGAAAGTGTATGCAGAGGGCTCATTAAAGGCAAAGATGACAAAGCTTTGTCTCACATACGTTGAGCATGTTGTTAGGAGAGGCTGTTCCTTGGAAAGAGATATGCTCGCCAGTCTTGGAAAGAAGGAGTGTTGGCAAAAGAGAGGAAGACTGTCAACTAGATGGAATAACATAGTGACTGCTGTGATGGGATTGAGTATGTCAGAGATGATGAGGATGACACAGGATAGGCCAGGGTTCAGATCTACTGTTCATATGGATGCTATGTGTCATAAGCACCTTAATGCCACCCATCAACAGAAAAAGCAATGCATCTCCAGATCTCTGGACTTCTGACACCAAGGGTGTTGATTACGGATCCAAACAAGATTAAATCTTTGACAATTTCAATCTTTTCTCAATTTATCATGATGTTGGGGCTGGAATCCAGTTTGGAAGTCATCTGCAGCAGCTGGATTCTACAGAGGTTCATTTGCTGGTTCTGATAAGGATTAGGGTGGTATGTTGAATCGCTAATGGGTGTGAGACGATTCGATTTGGTCTCCTGTTTAAAAACGCATTTCATCAGCAGTATGGGGCTGGAATCCAGCTTGGAAGTCGTCTACCCATGGTGGACAGTGTTTGGTGGAGCTTCCTGATTAAAACAAGTTTAGAAGCAGGAGAGGCATCCACTTCCAAAATAGCTTGACTCTGGAAACTCTATGAAATTGGGGAAACGATGATAGTTATACAAGTGTTCAGGTATTTCATTCATAGGGTCAGCTATGAGTCGTCTACGGCTCTATGGCATTTAACAACAAAAACATCATGATGTTGTCTGTTGTCTAGTGAAGATTTTTGTTTTCTTGATGTTGGTTTGTAATCCATCCAATGGCTATAGTCTTTGATCCTCTGCAGCAAGTGCCTCAAGTCCTGCTCACTTTCAGCAACCAAGTTTGTTTCATCTGTATAATAATGTAGGTTGTTGATGAGTCTACCTCCAATCTTGATGACATGATTAAAGAGATCAATTTCTGAATAATCGGGTATTCTTTGGAAAAATGTACACCTAAGAGAAATAACTGATTTTTCAGGCTAAGTGGCAAGTAGAAAAATGGTTGTTGTCATTTTTAGTCGCTATTTATTCAACTTTGACTCATGGTGGTCTTGTAAAAAGAACATAATCAAATGTAGCCCATTCTTATGCCATCCTTTGGTATATTTGAGCCTGTTGTTGTGGCCAGTGAATCAGTTCATCTTGGTGTGGATATCCTTCACCAAATGCTTCATAACCCACCATATTATCCCTTTCTAGTGTGTGCTTTTTTCCTGCTGAGAAGTCAGAAATAAGCAAGATAAAGCTTGTATCACTTGCCTAAATAGCAAAACCAGGAGGCAGAAGCTGGCTTTACACGGACAACACATCATACAGCTTCTAAGATTTGGTTGGGAGGATTAAAAGAGACACTGCATAGAAAGCACCTACTATAGTGTCTGGGGTGCTTCATACATGCTCGGCTATTCTTACCTTTAGAGGTCTCATTGCATTAATTTGTATGCAATGCTACAAAATGCCAACCACAAATGTATATAGAAATGTGCACATTAGATTTTCTAGTTTTTGCTAGTATGCTTTGGATCTTTCTCCAAAAATAAACAAAATGTATTTTTATAGCTGCAAGATTTAACTTGAATTTTCACCATGATTGTAGCTGTGATTAGAAAAACTGGGATAATAAAGCTCTGTCAGACTACAGGCAAGGACTTCTAAGAGACCTCAGGGAGGCAAATTAGCCAACATTCTGTCGTTTTTCTCTCTGATTACAAGCCTCCCTTAGAGCAGGGTTTTTCTTTTCCTTTTTTTTTTTTACACCTAGGAAAAAAGAAAATCTTGACATCTTTTAGTTCAGAAGCAGTTGATGGTATTGTTAGAACAAGCACATTCATTATGTGCTATAAAGCTTGCAGAGAGTGCTAATGGCATTTTTAGAGCTTTGTGGGTAAAAGCCTGAGGAGGCTTCGCTGTATTAGAATTTTGTGTATACAATGCAAGAAGTTTAATTGGCAAAAAAATAGATTTAATAATTAGTTGACTTTTTTTCTTTCTAGATTCTCTCCTTCACATTTTGCTTGAAAAACATAAGAATGAGAACACACTTACTTAAACATTGTAGGATCACTGAAAACCAGCACTGCAACTTGAGCTTCACCCCACTGTCTGTAAAATGGTAAACCATGGTGGGGTAGAAGGAGGTATAAAAGAGTAGGCAATTAATGCTATTTGCTTTAAGATGTTTTCATTGAGAGTTAGGATCCTTTTTTTAAAAAAAAAAAACCAAACCCTCCAGTACATCAGCTGTGTGTGTGTTTGGCTCTTTTTCACTGTGAATGAAAACTGAGAATCCCAGATTTGTGCAATAATCAAGTGGAGAGGTGTTTTGGAAAGGGTCATTACAAGAACTCTGAGAACATGGTACTTGTCTTCAGGAAGTCCCAGAATTAGAACCTGCACTTGAGTCCTGCAGCTTGTTTGTCTGCAAACTTCCTTTGTTCCTATTTTAATCTGATGACTCTGAATCAGTACATTACTGGTCACCATGCCACCATTAGTTGTAAGGATTGGCTGGAAAGAGCCATTGAATTCATTATCTTTACCTCTGAGTTCTGAACCTTGCCCAAAGTTACATGAATTTGGACAAGAATGAAAGAGGAGTTCCTGAAACTACTCTCCTCACCTTAATCCTGGGATTTTTGCTTGTCTTTACAACACACATGATTTAATGGGAATAATGACTTGGAAAATCCAAGTCAAAGTAACTGTTGTTGTTGTTTATGCGCTGGGAAGACAAAGTAAAGTATTATAACAAGATGTGCAACAAGCTAGAGTTTGAAAATCAAAAGGGCCAAACTCACTCAGTATTTCTTAAGCTGAAGGAACTGAAGAACAAATGCAAGGCTTGAGTTGCAATACTTAAGGGTGCTTTGGGCAGAAAATGAAATGGTCATGAGGACATTAAAAGAAGATGGAAGGAATATACAGAATCACTGTACCAAAAAGAATTGGCTGATGCAAAATAATTTCATGAAGCAACATATGATCTAGAGCCTGTGGTGATGAAGGAAGAAGTTCAAGCTGCTTTGAACGAATTGGTAAAGCAAAAACAAAAAACACAACAACTAGGCCCTAGGAACTGATGGCATACCAACTGACATATTTCAACAAGTAGATGCAGCCCTGGATGTGCTCACCAAGTTGTGCCAAGAAATCTGGAGGACAACCACCTTGCCAACTGGCTGGAAGAGATCCATATTTGTTCCCATTCCAAAGAAAGGTGACCCAAGAGAGTGCCGAAATTATTTAACAATATCATTAGTATCATATGCAAGCAAGATCCTGCTGAAAATGATAAAAAAATAACTGGAACAGCACAGCAACAGAGAGCTACCAGATGTGTAGGCTGGATATAGAAGAGGCCATGACACTAGGGATATTATAGCCAATGTTAGATGGGTCTTGGCTAAAATTAGAGTACCAGAGAGTTGTCTATCTGTGTTTCATTGCCTCTCCAAAGGCATTTGACTGTATGGATCATAACAAACTCTGGCTGACTCTGAGAAAAATGGGAATCCTGGAATACTTGATTGTGCTTATGTGAAGCCTATACTTGGACCAGGTGGCAGTCAACAGAACAGAGCAGGAAAACACTGAATGGTTCAAAATTGGAAAAGGTGTACACCAGTGATGCATCCTACCTCCATATCTTTTCAATCTATACGTGGAACAGATCATTTGGGAGGCAGGGCTCTATGAGGAGGAATGTGGCATCAGGATTGGAGGACTTCAACATACTGCGTTATGTCTTATTTGCTGAAACTGAGGAGAACCTGAGACATTTGCTACGGAAGGTCAAGGACCACCATGTCAGGTCCTGTTTGCCAGGTTGATCTTCTTTGGGCAAGTGTTACTGACTGTCCTCACAGTGCTAGTCCTCAGTGACACAGTTCCTCATTCTTTTTGGTCTGACATACTCTGTCATAGTCAATCAGTTGCCTGTAGATCCATGCCATGGACCCTGTGGGCATCCATCTGACTGCTATGGTACAGTAGTATCTGATAAGATGTGTGCTTTGTCCTGTTTGCTCATTTTCTTGCTCCAAGGGTCCTGCTGTCTACTTGGTTTATTCTTATTGTGTTTCATCATAACTCCTGTTAGCAGAGTCTCCTCATTACAGTAGAATATAAGCTTATAAGAAAATTCTAGGTAGAAAACAATCATCCTTCTCTGAACATGAAGGTGATGGAAAAATGGGTCCATCCACAAGCTCAGGGATTCAGATCTATTGTTCACAGGGTTCCTTAAGGGTCATACACAAACTCAATGGCACCTAACAACAACAATAACATGCATGATCAGATTTCCAAGAGGCTCTAATCTATGAGCTCCCATACAACTTATTCTCCACCCCATTCACTTGGGATTTAAAAGTACTATACTGTAAGTATAATCTTTTTTTAGGTCCATAACCACTGTCTCCAGATTTATTAGCCGTTTTCCAGGTAAACATAAATTTGTATAAGGTACCATCCTGTGTTTCTTAAGGCCAGCTCAGTGCCCTGTCTATGGTAGACACACAATAAATAGGTCTTTATAGTTAGTAGGAATAATCTCATTTATTCTAAAAGTCAAACGCCACCCTCCCACACGCTTGGATGAGTTTTCTCTCCCTGGGGTGCATTTCCCTCCCCAATCGTGCATTGGCAAAGACAAACGCCGAGGCAGACAAAAACCTTTAATACCCATCCCAGGGATAACGCAGGTGGCAGCTGTCCCGAGATGATGTTTCTTGTTAATGATGTTCCTACGTAGGCTCATTCACAGCAGTGGTGAGAAATAACAGTGGTCATGCTGAAAATCCACTTTCTGATTAGCTCAGGAAAAAAGATGACATCTGGGACTCAGCCAGTTGGAAACAAAGAGACTCACTCTACAGTATTTCAGAATGGTGCTTTATGAGTAATGGCAAGCTTTCTTCCTCTCTAGATGGTTCCATTTGCCCATTTAATTGATGGATATCTTTCCTGAAACCGTACACATATTCATGTACTTCTGATCAGTGATAGAATGAAAGTTGCCACAAGTGTCATCATTCTGTTCAAAAGCGTCGCATGAACTTTATTGGAGAGAATTTAACACAGGTAAGAAATTGACATGCTGGAATAGTTTAAAATTTAAGTTTACTTGGGTTCTGAGTTGAAAAGCAACTGGCTGCCATCTGTGCTCTGATTCTATAACATAGATTGGTGATGAAAGAATCCTGGGAGACCAGTAAGTCAAACAAGTGTCATTTGTAGAGGATATTCCAGGATTAAATCAGAGGCTGGTGTTTAAAGTGAGTGAGTTCCTAGAGTTGGAGGAAGGGGGTTGGCTCTAAGTCTTCTGATTGTGAATATAGCAATGTTCTTTTGTCTCTCTTTTCTCTATTGAAGTGGGGGTGGGGGAGGGAGACAGAAGGACAGAGAGAGATGGGGACACGGAAAGGGAGAGAGTTAAGGAGTGGAAACTGATGATTTTCTCAAGGAAAGAATATTGTGACACGAGAAAGAATAGGAGAATTTTTTTCCCTTTTTCTTATCTACCTGAGGGTTGATGACATCACAACCCATTACCAGCACAGGAAGCCCAAGCAGTGTTCTGCATATTTTTAAGAAAAAGTAAGGTCTTTCTGAGGTGACTTGTGGGCATTTCTTTTCAAGACCTCTTCAATTACTTTTGAGTCTATAAACTGTAAGAGAAAATAGAAATGTATATTCCCTTACAAAATAATATTAAAAGCTAAGTTACAATACATTTATGCTGCTTAGGAATTGTACTATTAAGATCTATAAGAAATGAATATAAGTATTGAAATCTGAAAGCAAGTTCTGACAAAAACATCGATGCAATTGATTTGTTAAGGCTGGAATGTAGTTTCCATTGGCTGTCTACTCAAATGTTATGTCAAAATAAGATGTAAATGATGAAAAACCAAAAGCTAATGTCTTTGAGAGACAGATAATTTCAAAATTAAAATAATGTTTTCAATTCCTAGAGGCACAGAAAGAAAATGTCAATATCAGATTGTCCATCTTTCTCTTAGAGAATAACAAAGTAGAAACTGAGTAGAAGGGAGCTCTGGTGACCTAGTAGGTAAGGAGTTGCACTGCAGCTAAAAAGGCCATTTGAATCCATACCAGCTGCTTCTGAAAGAAAGATGGACAATCTTCAGCAAAATTTATAGCTTCTGAAACCAACTGGAGGGTCAGCTATGAGGATGGCTTTTGTTGTTGGTTTTGTTTGGTTTTTTTTAACTTGATGGTAATGGGTTGAGTTTTTTGTTTTTGTTTATTTGTTAGTTTAGCATTAAGTAGAAAGAAGATATATGAATAGTTGGCCAGACAGTAAAAACTGTGGAACACATTGGAACAATACATGAGGTTCTTCAAAGAGACTTCCTTACAAAGAGATGTACACTACATTTTTTCCAATAAATTCCTCTTTCTTGACAGTGCTAATAACATTAAGATCTTTACTTGCCATGTATTAAACTTTGGGGGAAAAAAACACAAAGAGGTAAGAAATAGCTCAAGCTAGTTGATTCATTAATCTTTGAACTGGGCCTATAAATGTAATGGTTTATAGAGAGAAAGAATCAAAGAATTTACAATCTTTGTAAAAAAATAAAAACCATTCTTTCTCTTATTATTTCTCTTTATCAAATAAAGATTCATAGGCAGATCCAAAGAGTGATGACTTTTAAATTAAAATTTTTTTATGAGCTTTTCAAATAGAGAAGCAAAAAGAAAGGGTGAGACTTTCTCCAGGGAAGTGGTTTGGAAATAAGATGTATAAAACTTAAGCAATGGAGAAGAAAAATCTCTGTGCAGTGCTCAAATAAAAATATTTGCAGAGAATGGTAAAACCGTTTAATCCCAACTTTTCATTATGAAGAGAATGGCTTCCTGAGCAGATTTATAGCGTAAGAATATTCTAGGTCGGATTTACAACTTAAGTTTGAAAATTAATCAGGCCTGTCAACAACATTAGAACTTGCAAACCATTGACTGCTCATGTATTTACAATAGAATCGCTGGGAACAATCCTGCCTGACAATACTTTTGCAAGCAAGCAACTAGTGTTCAATGTTTATAATGATAATTTTAATATCATTAGAATTTGAAGGGCATTGAGGAACATCTAAATGGATTCAACCTCTCAATATATACATTGTTGCTGCTGTTATGTGCTGTCGAGTCGTTTGCGACTCATAGCGACTCTATGTACAACAGCCCTAAAACGTGCTCTATCCTGTGCCAATCTCATTGCCTCTGACACACCCATCCCAATTACCCCAGTCACTGAATCAATCCA
>NW_006400005.1:904631-928494 GCF_000299155.1 Elephantulus edwardii
ATCCCACCTGAATTTCAGAATCATCTCAGGAACAGGTTTGAGGCCTTGAACACTAATGAGCGAAGACCAGATGAGTTGTGGGAGGATGTTAAATGTATCATCCAGGAAGAGTGCAGGCGGTCATTACAAAGACAGAAGAAGAAGAAAAGACCATTATATACATATATGAGAATAATCTGTTCTCTGAAACAATGAATTGGAGATTTGTAAATAAACTAGTGTAACATTAAAAAAAAAAAGAATGTAAGATCAGAGATAGTTGGGGGAAGCTGGACCTAGGTTCATGTTCTAGGATTTTTCTGCCCAGACTTCCATTTTCTACTGTAATGCTTTACTTCAAACAGTCATTGAAGCAGGGCATTTCAGACTAGGAAATCCAGTTGTCATTTAGCTGTTTCTGACTCACAGTGAAACTCTATCATAGTAGAACTATGCCGTACAAGATTTTCAAGGGTTAATGTTAAAGCAAATGAAGACAACTTGAAGCATCTATTGATTATGCACAAATACTACAGCTTTTCTTGTTCACATACCTCAAAATAAAGAAAACAATAATCTTGTACTAGACAACATCAGAAAAAAGGAGAAAAGGTTCATGTTGCAAGGATTCCATTTTACTTGGATCCATGATCAACACCCATGGAATTAGCAGTCAAGAAATCAAACAATATATTGCATTGGGCAAACCTGCCATCAAGGATCTCTTTAAAGTGCGAAAGAGCAAATGTGTCAGTATAGGGATTAAGGTGTACCTAATTCAAATCATAATATTTTATATTGCTTCTTATGCATGTGAAAGTTATGCAATGAATAAGGAAAATCAGAATAAAATACATGGCTTTGAATTGTGTTGTAGACAAATATATTGAATGGCCAACATCACAGCTGGGCAAAAGAACAAGCAAATCTTTCTTAGAAGAAATATAGCTAGAATGCTCATTTGAGGAAGCAAGGATATTGAGGCTTTGTCGAACACACTTTGGGCATACGATCAGGGGATATCAATCTCTGTAAAAGGATATTATGCATGAAAAATGTGGGTCAATGGACAGGAAAGATTCCCAAAGAGATGGATTTGATACAGTGACTGTAACAATGTGTTTAGTCACAGAAGCTTTGGTGACACTGGTGCTAGAATGGGTAGTTTTCGTCTGTTGTGGATAGAGTTGCTATAGGTTGGAGATGATTTCATGTGAAAACACTTTTTTGGAAGTTGATTTCCATGTCTTTCTTCTGAGGTGTCTAGTGGTCAGCAGCTGAACTTGTTAACTGCTGTTGTTAGGTGCCGTGTGGTAGACCACAACCATAGCAACCCTGTGAACAAAAGAGCTGAACCTTGTCCTATCCTGCACATTCTTTTACTATTTTTGCTGGGTAAAACTGGGTTGTACTGTTTGTAATACACAGGAATTTAAAAATAATAAAACAAACAAAAAAGAACTAACTACCCTCCATCAAAGTAAGTTGTAAGATACAACTAAAAAGTGCTTAAGTTGTAAGATACAACTTGATGAATTTTAGAAAATAAAACTTTTCCACACATGTGGAGAGACTGAACTTTACCAAAACTTCAAGGACCTTTGAATCACCTTCAAGCCACTGCCCACTTGTATCTAGTGAGAAATGAATAAGCTGCAGTCTACACTAAAGCAATGATTTGCCAAACCCCCACAAAATCCCTACTTTGGTATATCCCTACTTTGGTATTGTTAAGGGTTCTCTCTGAGATGGAAATGCAAATTATCAGCAAGTGGTTGAATTGTAACTAACTCATTTGAAGCCTTGGTATTTTCCCCACTGATCTAATTCCAGCTAATTTAATTAATAATATAAATTCCAGAACACTCTAACAACTCCATTGTTGTTATTGTTGTTTTTTACCATCAAGTTGGAAGTGACCCTTAGCTGACCCTTGTGGGCTTTCAGAGGTAATTAATCCCACAGGAGGAGACTGCCCATCTGTCGCCCATGGAGCAGCTAGTGGCCTTGAACCGAGATCCTTCAGGATTGCAGAGCAGCTTCTTGCCACCCAAAATGTTTGTTGAATGAATCAATAAAAGCATACATGTCAAGTGGGCATTTAACTTATTCTCAAACATTTATGCATGAATCCTGTTCTTAATTAGATGCAGTATCTCCTGTGCCTTTCATCAAATATCGATAACTTTTTTCAAAGCTTTTTATTGTTCATATATTATCTTTGTGCCCTTTGTGTGTTTACCTTGATCTCTCACTCATACTGCAAAATGTCCTTAGTCATCCGATGATTCTGGGTACTCTGTGCTTATTTGTGAGTAAGGCTGTGTGCGTGGTGATGTTGTCCTCTACTCTAGAGCTTGGAAATGAACCATATGTATCACTGGAGATTCTCAGCCAGATGGATTGAAACTGTGACTGCTGCAATGAGCTTGAGTGTGTCAGAAGTGTGAGGACGGCACAGGATAGGACAGGGTTCAGATTTATTGTCCATAGGGTCACTAGGGATGGTACTCAACTCGATGACACCTAACAACAACATATCACTGAGTGACCTCCACTGTTAGTTTTTGGAGCTCTTCCTCTAGGATTATTTTATTTTGCTAGAAAACAAACCTTTAGTTGTCTAGAAGAAGATGAAGACTGTTAGGATTTTAAAAGCAGTGTGAGGAAAGTACGACCCCTTATTGGACAAACTTTCACCAAATCCTCTTGTTTTCATTATGTATATCACTCTCATTCTTCTCTGAGAATTATTAAATTGATCTACTTTTAAAAAAAATTTATCTACTTTTTTTATTATTACTATACATTGGCATTAGAAGCAGGAGTGGCAGCCACTTCCTAAACAACATGCCTAAACATCATGTTCATCGGAAAAAGTGAACTTTGAGAAATGACAATAGAAAGGCTTTAGGTCTTTTGTTCATAGGGTCTCTAGGACTCATGCTCAACTCAACGACAATCAAGAACAACAACAACAACATGGATTGGCATGGAAGTTTTGGTGGCTTGGTGGGTAAGGAGTTGCACTGCTAATCCAAATTCACAAACTGCTCCTTGGGAGGAAGATAGGCAGTCTCCTTCTGTGTAATTTACAACCTCTGAAAACCCAACAGTGGCTCAGCGGTGTGTCAGTTCTTACTCAATGGCACATAACAACAACCATAACGTGCAATGGCAACTCTGAATAACAACAGTGGAAAATAATACTTCCCCTTAAAATCTTAAACTGGCCTGGTTTTTAACAGTTTCTGTAGACGCTATGGATTTTTGGGGGCTTTCCTTAATTGTAATTGACATTTCATTTAAAAAATCACATCATTTAAGTGTACATTTGATGATTGTTGGTAATTACACAGTTTGATGAATTTTAGGAATGGTTTTCAAGACAGAGACCTGTCTTATCATTCTATAAAGTTTTCTTGTGCCCCTTTTCAATTGATCCTTTTCTTCTACTTTTAGACCCAGGAAACTCATGATGCCTCCTGTCCCTGAGATTTTGTTCCTCTAGACTTTCATAAAGAAACTCTAGTGGCTTAGTGGGAAGGAGTTATGCTGCCAATCCAATTGCAGGAGGTTCAAATACACCAGTTGCTCTGTGCGAGAAAGATGAGCAATCTCTTCTTGTGTGTTTTACTCTCACCGAAAACCCACTGATGGGCCACTTAGGAGTTGGTTTTGACTCAGTGGTACATAACAACAGTAACAGACTTTCCTAGAGTGAAATCATATAGTTGAATCTTATTTTATTTAACATAATGTTTTATAGATTAATCTCTATTGTGTATGTATCAATATTTGAGCCCTTTCATATTCCTGAATAGCAATCCACTGTATAGATAAATCATAATTTGTTTATCCATCCACTCCTAAATGAATACGGGATTGTGTGCAACTTTCAGTTCTTATGGATAATGCTATTATGAACATTTTTTTACATATTTTCTTTACTACTGGACCAAGGCCTGGGATTGAGATTGATGGAGTATACATTTCACTTTATACTGCATCAAAGACATAGGCTCAGCAGGGATTGTGAGGTTGGCACATGAATGGGCATAATTTTATTTTGTTGTGCTTAGAGTTGCTGTTTGCTTTGAATTGGAGCTAACGTGAAGGCATCTAACAACAATAAGACACCATTGTACTCATTTAGCCACTATAAATGGCTATGTTACTTTGCCTCTGCTGATAGTATGCGAAGATTTTGCTGCACCAAATCATTGCTAGCACTTTGAACTTTCAGTGTTTTTTAACTTTAGCTATGCTGTACTGCCATCCCTAAAGGCATGAGGTTCAAAGGCATCAGATTCTTTTCAGAAGGAAGATGAGTAGTCTTCTCCCATGTGATTTACAGCCTCTGAAAATCTCTGGGGGGGGGTCAGCTATGAGTCAGTTCTGACTCAGTGACAATTGTTGAGTGAGTGTATAGTGTTACTTCATTGTGGTTTTAATTGCATTTATTTTTATTTCAATTGTGATTTTAATGAAAATTTACAGAAAAGTTAGATTTTCATTCATTCATTCATTCCTTTTTGCACATTTCCTCCCTCTCCTTCCCTTCTCCCTCTCCCAGTACACTTTTTTAATATTAATACTTTAATTTATTTAATATATAATTTAATTGCACAATTACCTCCCTCTTCCCCTCTCCCCCAGTTCTCTTTGCAATGAACCTCTTATTCTATTATAATTATAATCATATATTCCTTTTAAATAGTTCTTTCCTGCATCTGTTCCAATGCAGTGTTCATGACTGCATTTTTCTAAATGAGTTGTTATGTTGAGAATCTTTCCCTGCCTTATTTGCTAGTTGCCTATCTTCTTTTGTGCACTAATTGCATGTTTTCTAATTGAGCTGTAAGATTCCCTTTTATATTCTGGATATGATCCCTTTGCCAGTTAAGTGTTTGGCAAGCACTTTCTCCTATTTTTGACTTAGCATTTTTATTCCATGAATTGTCTTTATACAAATAATTTAAATTTTGATCAGGCACATGAATATATTTTATCAGTTCTTTTTATTTTACATATCATATTTATTGTGTCCTATAGAAAAGAAGTCAGTGTATACTTGTAATAGTGAAAGAGGAAAGAATTGTTATGCAATGATGCTAGAGATAAAGGTCTTAAGAGTTTTAAGTGAAGGCGTTGGATGATCTGATTGGTATATTCAAAGAGAATTGTTAAATCTGTTTGCAACAATCCAATTCAGCGTCTCTGCTGGAGGTCATTAATGTCCACAACATAGTGAGCTGAGTTCAATGAGCTTTACTGTTTATTCATTGGGGCAAAATTTGACTCATCCTTTAGCAATTCTTATATTGCCAACTGCGCACATTTACATCTTCACCCTGTATCTAGCCTACACTTTCTTATAAGAGCCTGCAAAATACTAGAGCTAATTCTTTTTTTGTTTTGTTTTGGTATTTGATATATGGCTACTGCCAGAAATTTTTGCAAGGGATATTAAAAATGCTACTGGCTGCTTTATATCCCTTTGGCTCTTCTTCTTTTCCCTATGTATTATTTTATTGCCAAAGTAAACACTATTACAGCATCAACAGGAAAAGAGCTTAAGAAGACTCTATGGTTATTAGAGATTCTACATCCCTTGATGATTATTATCAGCTTAATCTGAAGTATATGAAATTAGTATGAGGAATCTAGGATAGCTTTTCAAAATTAAAATCAATTTATAGTGCATTATGATAGTCCATGAATATGAAATGATTAAATGAGTTTGACTAAAAAGACAAATAGTAAGATAGAAAAGTTTTCCTTCTACTGTTAAAAGAGAAATTAGTCTTCCAGTAATAGAATGTATTTGTTTTAGTGAAATTCTGCTAAAAGATGTTAACTGCTTAAGTCATATCTAGATTATTTTGATAATTTAATCCAAAAATGATCTTGATTTAAATGTATTTTTGTTTAAACAATGTTTGTTTTCAGTATATGCTTTAATTTTTCAGAAAAGAAAATACTGATGTTAAGAGAGGAAAATATAAAAGTTAAATCAGATTGTTAAATAGGTTATTATTATTGCTATTTTCTTTCACTGAATGGATTCCATTACCATTTTTTGCCACTTGTTTGATGAGTTCTGTGATGAATTTTTAAACTTTCATCATGACTATAAAATGTATCTAAAATTCAGAGGATACTAGCTAGGAAAATGGTTGTAGTTAGGTGCAATCAAGTTGACTATGACTCATAGAAACCCTAAGTAGGTGGGTGAACATGCACAAGTAAGAAATGGACCTCGTGATAGTCCTAGCTGGGTGGAGGCCTATTTGGCAAACATAAGCAAGTGAAGCACACTGCCTCACTAATAAAGCTGTCATGGCACACCCGACCAGCTACGTGTTCAAAATAGTCTCCAGAGGCTAGAGATTGGGCAGAGCGTACATGGCTTCTGTGACATATGTTCTCTCCTTATTGGCAATGTTTCCACATGTGACTAAAAGTTTAAATAGCACTGTACCCTTAATAAAATTGAGTTAGCCTTCTGACACACTCCTGGAGTGGTTTTTCTTCCTCACACCCACCCTCATCAGCGTGTTCTTGTCTTCACTGCAGCTTAAGTACAACCAATTTGAGCCTTGCCCTCTTCTGTCCATCCTTGTTAATGAAAATGTTGGTATTAGGCATCCTAATTTTGGCATTTAATTTTTTTCTTGCTAGTATTGTCACATTAACTAATACTCTTCTTTCTAAGTTGTTTTTATGCTTTGAAGTATAGAATTTTGTTTTTTTTTTACATTTATTAAAACAGTATTGTTAGAAAGGAGTGGTGAATTTTTTTTTCAAATAGAAGTGGATATTAACTTGGAATTTTTCCATTCTAGTTACTCTAATTCACCCACATTTTACAAATTCAAGTATAGTACAGTTTTGCTTTGTTGGCTGTAACGGAATTGGGAAGAAGGTTTTAGATGATTTAACTTTATGAATATAGCTGTTTCTGTTTCTTCCATATAGTAATGCTAAGATATATCCTAAAACGATTAAGATTTTTGTTGATACAATGTTAAGATGTATGATATAAATTACCACTAGATATTATAGCTCTTGAAAATACATAATTCTGCCTTTGGCAAATAGTTGACTGGAAACACTAAAAGGGGAGAGCTGCCCTGGAGAAATGTTTCTTTTTTTTTAATTTTTTTATTATTATTTTGTGTATGTGTGTCTGTGTACCGTCAGATCAGATCTGACTAGTACAGGAGGAGAGAAATGTTTCTTGAAAGCAGTAGAACTAAAGGGCACAGGGCACGGGATTTAGGCTGAGGGAAGATTGACCACCCAGGAAAGGTTCCACCCAAATCTCTGAGGAGATTTACATTTGAATGGATTAGTATATAATCCTTGGACTTATATTTACATTTTTGAAAAAAGGCAAGGGGGGGGTAAGAGAGAGAGACGGGAAGGGGGAGAGGAGGGGAAGGAAGGGAAGGAAAGGGAAAGAAAAGGAAGGGAGAAAGAGAAAGGGGAGAGATATAGAGGGAGGGAGGGAGAGTGAAAGAAATGATGACCTTTCAAAACTACAACAGGAGTTTGGCTTCTGATGCAGGAAAAGTCCATGTCCATTAGAGGCTTTTTCTAGGACTTGAAGATAAAGGGAGTTGGCAGGTATGTTCACTTGAAGGCATGCAGCAATGAATAGACAGGCTGAGCTTGGGCATGTTCCATCAGCCCTAGCATGTTGACCTAGCATGCACAGATGTATGGATAAGCACAAAAGGATTACTGGCTTGATGAGCAGAGAGTAATGAGGACCTCTGAATTGTTCCCATGTAGGGGCTAAGAATGTGCAATAGCACACTGGAACACCAGACGTGGACTTCTGAGTTTAAAGCTGATGCCCATTTGGTCCTAGCCACTGATGACTGGTAAGGAGTTGGGCAGAACCAAAGCAGATGAAGATAAGATAGTCTGTGCTTGTAAACTAGGGCTGACTGTTGCAACCTGATTGATGGCTTGCTCTGGACTGGACTTTGTTTATGGATGCAGATGTGCAATGTTTTAAAATGGAAACAGAAGATTCTTAAGAAAAAGGGATATGCTTATTTCCTCATGATTACTGGTTTAATAGGAATGGGCAAATTATAAATTGACTAAAATAAGGATACTAAGATATGAGTCATGAAGTTGTTGGCTTACATGCTTTCACAAATATGGTTATTGTATATTGTAGAAGGAAAATTAGTTCTTCAAATATGAAAGTGAATGACTAGAAAATCCAGGCAGTGGTCTGTGGTGTTAAGGTTTTATTGTTAAAATTGACTTTCCTAACTGTGACTTTGCTATTTGAATGGGTGAGAATATGCGAATAGAGTGTGTTATCCTATCAACAAGGGGGTTGGCTAGTCTCATCTCACCATTAAATTGAGTGTATTCAGCAATAGAATTGGATAATCTCACCACTAGAAAAGAAGCAGCAAGACAATGTAATGTGTCCTTTGTGACCAGAGATTCTTATGCCAATCAGACCAGGGCCTACAGGAGCAGCACCCCTAGTAGTCAGCAACAGAGAAACAGAGACCTGACATCAGATGAAGCTATTGGAACTGCTATGCCATGGAACTAGCGCTAAGAATATTTTGCCCAAGTCTGTTGGAGGCCTGGGGTGAGTGAGCCATAATTAGCACTTACTTGGGTCCACAATTAACACCCTTGGTACCAGCAGTCAGGAAATCAGGAGATATATTGCATAGGTAAAGTCTGGAGTTAGAGACACTCCAAATTGTTGAGGAGTAATGATGTCATTTTGAGGAGAGAAGAATCGGTACCTCTGAATTGTGGTGTTGCAAAAGAGCACTGAATATCCCATGGACTGCCAAAAGAACAAATGAATATGTCTTAGAGAGGGTGCAGCTAGAGTGCTCTTTGGAGGCAAGGATGACGAAGCTTTGCCTCACATACTTTGGGCATGCTGTTAGGAGGGGCTATTACTTGAAGAATGATATGATGCTTAGAAGGGTGGAAGGTTTGTGAAGAAGACCTTCAGTCAGGTGCATTGACACAGTGACTGCCACAATGGGCTTAGTGTGTCAGGAAATGTTAAGATGACACAGGATAGAAAGGGGCTCAGATTCATTGTTCATATGGTCACTATGAGTCGTATTCAACTTGATGACACCTAACCACAACAACAAGAGTCTAATGCTTTTAGGCTGAAGGTTGAGATGCTTGTGAACACATTTCAGAAGCTATCCTGAGTGAGTGATTGTATTGTACTGTTGTTTTGTGTACCATCAAGTTGTAACTGACCCATATCTCCAGTGGGTTTTCAGAGGCAGTTAATGACACAGGAAGGGATTGCTCATCTTTCTCCAGAGGAGCAGCTGGAGGCCTCAAACCACTTGCCTTTGAGATTGCAGTGCAGCTTCTTGCCACTAGACCATCAGAGCTCCTAAAGCCTTTTGACTTCCCTAATATGATTCTATGAGGTCTGTGAGCTATTACTATGGATTTTGGACTCAGTAAAGCTTTAAGATTGGCATTGGAATGAGTAGAAAGAGGTAGAGGAGCATGGGGGGAATATGTCTGACCGCATGGGAATTGGTTTTCTGTTGATGATGTTGTTGATAGGGACAGTTCCTCTGTGAGGAGTCGGTAAAGTTCAGCTATGACTCTCCCATGTGGTTCTTGCTCCTCCCCCCAAATTTATTTCCTTGACTATGCAAATGCATTGGACTATGTGGATCACAACAAATTTGGCCAACTGAGGAAACCGTGAATCCCAGAACACTTGATTGTGCTTATGTGAAATCAATACTTCAACCAGGAAGCAGTTCTCAGAATACAATAAGGAAACACTGCATGGTTCAAAAACAGGAAAGGAGTGCATCAGGGATGCATCCTGTTTCCATACCTTTTCAAACTATATACAGAGAAGATTATCCAGGAAGCTGGGCTTTATGAGGAGGAATGTGGCATCAGGATTGGAGGAAGACTCATTAACAACCTATGTTATGCAGATGACACAACCTTGCTTGCTGAAAATGAGGAGGGCTTAAAGCACTTCCTACAGATAGTTCAAGGACTATAGTCTTCAATATGGATTGAAATTGAACATGAAGAAAACAAAGATTCTCACCTCTGGGCCAACTGGCAGCACCATTGAATTTGTTAATAGTTACAGCTTGCTCAGCTCCACAATCAACACTCTTGGCAACAGTCGTCAGGAAATTAAAAGATGAATTACATTGGGAAAATCTGTTGTCAGGGATGTCTTCAGAATACTGAGAAGCAATGATGCCATTCAAGAGATTAAGGTGCACTTATTCCAGGCCATGGTCTTAACCATTACCAGCTATGAATCAGAAAGCTGGACAATGACTAAAGATGACAGAAGAAGAATAAATGCCTTTGAATTGTGGTGCTGGAACGGAGTCTTGAACATACCATGGACTGCATAGGTCTGTCTTGGAGAAAGTGAAACCAAGTTTCTCCTTGGAGGCTATGATTTTGAAGCTCCGTCTCACATACTTTGGGCCCATGACCAGGAGTGACCAGTCTGTGGAGAAGGGTGTCAAGCTCAGAAGGGTGAAGGGACAGCACAGGAGAGTAAGACCCCAGATGAAATGAATTGATACAGTAACTGTGGGAATGGGGTTAGGTGTGTCAGAATCAGAAAGACTGGCTCAGAGGGCCAGGGCAGGCTTCAGAGCTGTTGTACGTTTTGTTGCTATGAGTCACAGGTGATTTGACAGCACATTAGAACAACAACAACAATAATATTTGATTCAAGTATCTATTATTCATTTTTAACAACTTGCCTGGGAAAATATAATTTATAAACCTATAAGTAAAAATATGTTTAAACTAGTGTTTTCCTTGAATTGATACATTATAAAAAATTCTCTTTAAGTTTTCCATAGACATAAGTATTGATATCTTGTAACACAATTATTTTGCAATAAATTTGATTACTGGTTTGGATAATATGCCACCTTGGCATACCCAATTTTTTTTTCCAATTTTTTTTAACTACGCACTAAGGATTAAATTTTAACTAAAACCCTACAAAATTTAGTAAATGCTTATCATAGAGTACAAACCCCAAATCAATATGCTGTTATTATGTTCACTTGTATATAATGAACTGTAGAGATATGAGGATTGGGCAGAATAAGGCAAGACACAGTGACTGCAGCAATGGGTTCTCGTCTGTCAGGAAGTGTGAGGATTGCACAGGATAGAATAGGGTACGGATCTGTAGTTCATTGGGTAGTTATGGGTCATAGTAGACTTGATGGCACTTAACAACAGCAACATTGTGGAACTGATTCTGAGTCATAGTACCTCTATAAGGACGGAGTAGAACTGTTATTCCCATAGTGTTTCTGAGACTTACAGTCTTTTCTTTTACTTATTTACCTATTTTATTTTTTTATTAATTTTAATAAACATTTACAGAGATTTTGGATTTCCATTCATTCGTTGCCGCACTTTCCTCCCTGCCCACCCCTCCCCACCAGTTCGCTCCCCTCTCCGAAAAGAAAAAGGAAAAAAAAAGTTCCTTCATTGGTATACAATTCCCCCATTCCTTCCCCCCCACCCCCCACCCCGAGGACACTTCTCTATGCAACCTTAATTATAATCTTTACAGGAGCAGATTGCCACAGCTTTCTCCTGAGAACTACGTGTGGCCTCCAACCTCTAATATTTGAATTAGCAGCTATTCACTTTCATTTTTGCATCACTAGGGTTCCTTTATATAAAATAAACAAATTAAAACCACCAAATCCAAATTTACTGCCGTCAGTCCAGTGGTTCTAATTCACCACACCTTTTCATCATGTTTCTAAGGCTGTAAGTCTTTTAGGTCTTTTTGGGAGGAGAATGTCCCATATTTGTTCCCCCTTATTCTGTTTTTGTGTATTGCCTTTCCCTTCAATTGAGTGAAGGAAAATGTCTCATCTTTCTCTCATGGAGTGACAGGTGGATTTGAACTACCAGCCTTTCAGTTAGCTTACTGACATGTAACACACAAAGACACCAGAGCTCCTTTTATACATAACTGATCAGAAGCTGCACTACAATCTCAGTTGCTCTGCCGGGGAAGGATGGACAATCTTCTCCCATTTGATTAAGTGTCTCCAAAGACCTTCTGGAGGGTCAACTATGGGTCAGTTCTGACTAGATGGTACCCAACAAGGACATGAAATAGAGATGACAACTCTGGTATTACATCCATTTGGCTGTTATGTTGTTGCGTGCCATCGAGTCAGAATCAACCCAGTAGATTTTCAGAGGCAGTAAATCATACAGGAAAAGATTGCCCACCATTCTTCCATGGAGCAGATGATGGACTCAAAGCTTTTGAGATAGCAGCAGTTCCTTACCTGAGGCCATCAGAGCTCTCTCCATTTGTCTAGAACAAAGAAATGGAAACCCAAATAAAACATAAAATATACAATTTTTACTACCCTGTGACTTCAGGATATCCTACCAAATAATCTCCAATAATGTGCACTTTTAAGAAAAGAGTGAATAAAATATTTTAAGATCATAAGGACACAGATGGATGAATTTAATTTTCCATTCTACTACCAGTAACAAGAATCTGACTTTTGCCCTAAGACTTCCTCTCACTAAAGCCTCTTGCACTCCTGTTTTCAGGACTTGTGTTTTTTATTAGACCACCTCATCAACACAGAGATAGCAAGACAGCAAATTGGTACATGTAATTCAAAATAATTTCTTCAAGACTTCTTTGAAGTAATTTCAGAAAACTCCCTTGATTGCTACCTTAAAAGAAAATTGGATCTTAAATTTAACTCCAGAGAAACACATCTTTTTGGAGTATCACAAATAAAACAAATTTCCTGCTTGGGGACACTGTCTATTGCTCTAGAGGATTTCACTTGCTATACTATGGGAAATGGAACACTACCACATTTATCTGTCCCCAAAATTGTCTTGAGAGGGATGTTCGCTAGCTCCACTATTATTTCTTGTTGAATTGGGGGGTTAGAAAATACATTCAGAAAAGGCAAAAGGAATAGACGAAGATAACTGGAAAAAAGTAAAGAAATAATACTATTTCTATTTGCAATTATTGAGGTAATAGTTTTAGAAAATAGAAGAACACTAACAATAAAACAAAATATATAGATAACAAAAAAGATTATGTGAGGCACAATACATTTTAACATATCAAAAATGTCAATAACCTTTAATGTACAAACAACAGTGGAGGAAAAATCACATTTAAAATAATACCAACAAATATAAAATACCTTACCATCCACTTAAAAATAAATGTGTAAAACTTGCAAGGAAGTAATAATTAAACATACCTTAAAAGCAAAAATGTTAATTTAAGAGAAAAAGACCCCTCTTTCTTAGATGCAAAAACTCAATAAAAAGCATTACTGTGCTGAAATGAAAACCTAGTAAGTTTTATTTCTCAAATTTGATATGTTGTTTTTGAAATTTATATTGAAAAAGACACACAAGAGTAGTTCAGGATAGTGTGTAAGAGAAGAGTAATTATAATTAGCATTACTCATTATTAAACATTCACAAAACCTATCATTCAACAGAAGGAGCCGGCAGATGAAGCCATATCAGTAAAAGGAACAGTATATAAATTTCAGAAATAGAAAGACATACACATAAATATGTAATATATAAATTTCAAGTCAACAGAAAAGACAAACTTTTCTTCAAAGACGAAACTTTTAAATAAATTATTCTTGAACAACTAGATAGCCATATATACATCCCATCATACATCATGTACTAGTCTAAAAGTGGGTATTAAAATCACAAAAGAACTAAAAGAGAATTAATGTTTTGGTTTTTGGGTTTTTTTTTAACCTTTGATGGGTCTGAAAAAAATGACTTCTTACTCAGACTCAAATGTCAGATACAGTAGAAGATAGATACTTTCAACTACATTTTAAAAAGCTTTTGAATAAAAAGTGCCATAATCAAAATATCCTAAAAGATCAAGACAAGACAAGATCAACCTAGGAAGAATCTAAGCTAAGGACAATATGGCTATTGCAGCTAGCAAACAGAAACAAGATGTGTATAATTGCTCAAAGGGGGAAGGGTGAAAGAGGGCCAAAAAAGGAGGAAGGGGGAAAGTCACTAGGAAAGTAGATGGATGTGGGATGTGTGTGAGGGTATAGGCAAGGTACAATGGGGATTTGATGAGACAGGGTGATAAAAACCATTTATACATATTGCTGTTGTTTGTGCCATTGAGTCGCTTGCAACTCGTAGTGACCCTACGTACAAGAGCCCCAAACCCTGCTCTACCCTGTGCTAAGTTTACTGTCTCCAACACACCTACTCCCATTACCCCAGTCACTGAATCAATCCATCTCATTGAGGATCTTCTTCTCCTTTGCTGTTCCTCCACCCTCCCAAACATGATGTCCCTCTACAAGGAGTGGTTCCTCCTTGCAACATGCCCAAAGTATGTCAGACAAAGGTTCAGAATCCTTGCCTCCAAGGAACAGCTTGGTCTTATCCTCTCCAGGTCGAAAATGTTTGTTCTCCTAGCAGTCCATGGTATATTCAACACTCTTCTCCAGTACCACAGCTCAAAGGCATCTTTTCTCTTTCTATCATCTTTAGTCACTGTGGAGCTCTCTAATGCATAGCACGAAGTAATTTATGGTATTAAATATATTTATATTATACAATATAATATACAATGAATATATAATATACAATGAATATGAATAATTATATAAAAATATACATTAAAGAACACAATATATATAAATGATTGTATGAAAACCAACATTTAAAAAAGACAAATGAAAATGCTTTGCTACATTTATTGTGGATAAGGATCTATTTTCTAAATAATCAAAAATTCTTAGAATAGATTTTTAAAGAGCAAAGATCAGACAGAAAAGCAGCAAATGAATGATTAATCATTACTAGAAAAAGAATATGAGGACCTTAAACATATGAGAAGATGCATCACTTCTCTCCTAATAAGATGAATGGACATGTTGTATACTGTAGAGTAGAAACAGACCCATAGCTGACCCTCCAGTGGGTTTTCAGAGGCAATTAATCGCACAGAAGGAGATTGCCCATCCTTCTCCCACTGAGCAACTGGTGGCCTCGAACCATTGAACTATGAGCCTTAAAGACTGGAGCACAGTTGATAAAAAAGGATGTGGTACAAGACCAATAGAACAAAAAAATGGACCTTTCTATCTATATAACTGATATCTAACTGATATTTGACAAGGAAATAAAACCCATCAAATGGGGAAATGACAGCTACTTCAACAAATGGTGCTGGCAAAACAGGACTGCTACCTGCAGAAAGCTGAAATAAGATTCAAATCTCACACCATACACAAAAATGAATTCAAGGTGGACCAGAGACTTGGGGAGTAAAGCCCCAAACCATAAAGTTCATAAGAGACAAAATGGGACCAAACATATTAGGCTTAGCCTATGGTATAAAGAGACCGCCAAATACAGCCAGAAATGTACAATCTGGAGAGGATAAAACTGATGAATGGGACTTTCTAAAGACTAAATCTCTCTGTGCTCATCAAAAACTTTTTCCAAAAGTGAAAAGAAAGCCTAGAACTGGGAACAAACCTTCAGCAACACCATCCCAGACATGGGTCTCATAGTCACAGAATACTCCTAGACCTCTAGAAGGAAAAGACTGATAATCAATTACAAATGGGCAAAAGACACGGGAAGACTTTTCACAGAGGAAGACATTCAAGCGGCCAACAGACACATAAAAAATATTCTCAAAATCACTGGCAATAATAGAGATACAAATAAAAACCAAAATGAGATACCATTTCACCCCAGTAGCAGTGGCAAATTTTAAAAGGGCATCAAGCAATAAATGAGGATGTAAAGAGATGGGAACTCTCATACACTCTTGGTGGGATTGTAAGATGGTGCAATCATTCTGGAAGACTATTTGGCATTTCCTCAAAAAGTTGAACATGGAAACCCTGTTTGGCCCAGCTATTCCAATAGTAGGAATATAACCTAAGGAAATTAGAACTGACATACAAATGTAGATTTATATACAAATGTTCATAACAACATTATTCACCATCTCAAGAACATGGATACAGCCCAAATATCCAACTACAACTGAATGGATTGAGAAATTGTGGAACATTCACACAATGGAATACTATACAGGAGCAACGATTTTGAAAAATACTACATAACTTGGGAAAGCTTGGAGAGCATTATACTGAGGGAACTACATAGTCTCATAAGGACAATTAATGCTAAAGACCGTTATTGTGAAAATAGAATGATAATTGTTGTTGTTAAGTGCTGTCGAGTCGCAGGTGACTCATAGCGACCCTATGAAGGACAGTCCTCAACGCTTGGGTGCCTTTCAGCCTCTCTCCAGGTTCACAGGGTTTCCCAAGGCAAGCTATTATGGAAGTGGATGCCACTCCTCCTTCCAAAGAATAATAATTAGTAAAACACATATGGGAACTCAAGGAGGGGAGGGCTGAGGATGGGTAGGGATAAAATCACAAGATTGCAGTTTGGTTTTGGTGGGGGGAAAAGAACTGAGAAGGATTCAGGAGAAAAGACGGTAATGATGGGTAAGGTTCAATGTTTTAATTTTATAAAACGTAAGACATAAGAATAATTGTATGAAACACAATGTGAATGAAGAATAGTATGAAACACAATATATATCTATATATCTATCTATATCTATATCTATCTCTATCTATATCATCTATATCTATATCATCTATATCTATATCTATATCTATATCTATATCTATATCTAAACTTTGTAAGCAAAGCAATTTCTTTTTTTTTTTTTTTAAAAAAAAAGACAACAATGCCAGAATGACAAGAATACCAGAACTTTGCAACACTAGCCTAAAGCTAAGAGGTTGAACGTCAAAGGGCCTGTGAACATACTGGAGAAGCTGTCTTGACTGAAGAATTATATCCTGTTTCTGACTTTAATTGGTGAAACCTGTTAACCTCCCTAATAAATGTCGTAACTATGCAAACCAAAAATATACACATTAAATAATGGAATAACTCTTAGCCACAAAGAGAAATGAACATGGAAGAACTTTGAAAATATTTTGTTAAGCAAAATTCAACTCAATTCATTACTACTGTTGAGTTGGAACTAACATGTAGCTGGAACTGACATTCCAGTGGGGTTTTGGATGCTATAAATTCCACGGGAGGAGATATTGCCCATCCCTCTCCCACAGTGTTTGTGGTAGATTTGAACCACCAGGGAGGTGTGCTTTGATTTCTTATTGATTAGGCCACTAGAGTGAAATGATTCAGAAACAAAAGGGCACATATGGAATGATCCCACTTGTATATAAACTTTATAGAATAGGCTAATGCACAGAGAAAAAAAGTTTATTACTGACTGGCGTCTTATCCCCAAGGAGACACCAGCAGATGCTCCCAGGAAAGAGAGGCTGTCAGCCTTTACCCCACACCATCCCTTCCACCACTGCTTCTTCCTCTCTTTGCAAGCAGGTACACCATGTCCCTAAGCCAGCCCACTAGAGCTGAGTCTTTACCCACATGAAGACACCAGCAGAAGGTTCCAGGATAGGGAGATTGCTAGTCCCTTTTCCATGCCAGGCCATATGTCATTGGTCTTCTTGCTTCAGATTCTGTCCCTGCGGCCCTTGGGTCAAGAGAGGGAGGATCACAAACATACAAGATCCTGACAAGACATCACCTTTACCTAGTACAAGATAGAAGATGAGAACCTTCATCCTGAAACCAGCAGAAGAGAGTGAAGTGAAGAGAAGAGTTGAGAAACCTGGCCATGCCTCTCCACAGATCTTGGAGAGAAGACAAAAAAACACAGCTTAAGTTGGCATCCCTAATTTTGTGCCTCTACAGAGACAAAGGAGGATAACAGACTTCAGGAAAGAAAACAGTACCAGGTGAGACGCTCTTTCCTTGAGTCAGCACTTTCAGGTACTGGGGAGCAAAGTGCCTGGAACTTCCCTGGAGAAATGCTTTTCCATTTTGTGATCCTTGCTGCTGTGGGGCAACCCATCAATAGAGTTTGGGAAAGGGAACTACAAGCAGAGGAGAAACTCACTTTCTCAACTCCCACACTGAGGTGCTAGAGTGCGTGAGGTGCTCTCAAAGCCTCCCAGACAAAAACTGCTTAGGTGGAGCACCTGGTCTTGCATGTCTCTGCCACTCTGTGGAGAACAGAGGACAATAAAGTTTGATAGAAGGGACTACAATAATGCACAGCCATGTTTATTGCAGCTTTGTTCACAATAGCAAGGAGTTGGAAACAACCTAAGTGCTCATCAACAAACGAATGGCTAGAGAAGCTGTGGTATATTCGCACAATGGAATACTATGCTGCATTAAAAAACAAGGAACTCATGTAATATTACTCAAAATGGTTGACTCTGGAGAACATTATGTTGAGTGAAATGTCCCAGTCACAAAGGGACAAATATTGCATGGTGCCACTGTTGTAGAATGGAACTGTCCTTGGGGTTGGGCAGAGACTGAGTAAGATGGGTTCAATAATGTATGCCGCTCTGAAACAGAGAAGGGAGAAACTGTTTAAAAGAGATATGTGATTAGGTATTTTGGTCATGACAGGAGTCTAGAGCGATGGCTACATGGTGGAGTGGACCTGGGGGAGGGTTTGTAAAATAATGAAAGAATCTTTTCTTTTACTTCTCCAAGAGGGTAATGTCTGGTGGGGGGGAGCCTTGGGAGGGGACAAATCTACAACAATGAATGAATGGAAATCCAAAGCCTCTGTAAATTTTCACAGAAATTAATAACAAATTTAAATTAAAAAAAAATAATTAAGTTAGAGTAAGGATGGCAATGGAACCACCTTACCTCTGTAACTTGATTTGTGCCACTATTAGAATCTCTACTCAGAATATTATTGCTTTTCAATTTTTGACTCATGCACTTTTAACTTGTTAGTTAAATTTGTATCTTCTAGGCTGTAACACTTCCATGATACATCTTCAAGGATATGAACATGTACGGCTAAACACAATTGATAACAGTGCGTCTAAATTCCAAAATCAATCTCCATAATAGTCTAAGTGTTTCCTACTGCCAACGGGGCCCTTTGGAGTAGTGAGAGAAGACATTCACCCTGAAACCCACAGCATCCCTTTTCAGCAGGAAGTAGCTAAGAGAATACGCCATCCCCTTTTCCTTATGAATCAGGATGAAGTCTCTCTCAGGGAGGAGTGATAGGGAATGGCAAGGGACACACTGACAAAGGAGATTAATCAGAACTGGCTTTGACAAGCACTGTGGCAACTGGACAATTAAAACACACATGGGGGGGGGAAGAAGAACGAACTGGGGATGAGGGTGGAGAAAACAGTGCAACAATGAATGAATGAAAACCCAAAATCTCTGTAAATGTTCATTAAAACTAATAAAATTTAATTTAAAAAAAAGAAGGGACTACAATAAAGTGAGATTACTGCAGAGTGGCACTGCATACCAGAGAGAACTTGAAGGACTTGAGGAAAGGCAAACTTTTTCAGAAAGAACTTTCCAGAGAGTGTGTGGCCCATCCCATAGATTGAAGATTTTAAGTTGGCAACAAATCAATAACATAAAGACGAGAACTGCCAAGAGCTTACACAGGCACAATAGAAATGACCTAACATCAAACGAAATGTCACATAATGTCAAGAAAGCAGTAGGCTGCTTCAAACTTTGTTAAAAAGCAAATTAAACTTTCTTCAAATAAGGCAGAATACATTGCAGACTCAATTAATACTCTACAGTCAGGAAGACAGAAGTTATCTATTGAAGGATGCATCTAAACAGCTACAGAAGAAGGTACAAATGATGGAAGAAACAATGGAAGTCAAAAATGAAGTGAATACCCAAGAGGCAGAGAATCAGAAGAAATATATTAATGTGGAGTTATTTAAAAAGATTTTTAAAAGTGTATTATTGATTACAAGAGTGTAGGGTTGGAGTAGGGCAATGAGGAGTTATTGCATATAAGAAATGTTGTGGTTATATCCCCTCAAGTCAAATACAACTCAAAGTAATCATATGAACAATGGATCTGAATCTTGCACCATCCTATGTACCACCCACTTGAACCCATTGCTACAGTTACTGTATTAATCAGCATAAAGCTCAGATAAATTTTGTGATATATTAAAGAAAAAAGAATAAAAATTAAATAGAAGTTATGTAAATTTTTTAGTGAGAAAAATTACTTTTAAAAATAAAGTTTAAGATGTAATCAATCAAAAATATTCTCATTTAAGAATTTCTAGAAAGGATATAAATTCTAAAAAGAATTTCTCATTTTACTAATCCACTGTCTAATATAGCTTAATACTTATTTTGTTTTAGTCCCATGAAACATTGATTTTGTACTATTTCTTTAAAAACAATAGGCTGACTGAAATATACAGAATATAATTCTTCAGAAAGCTTTTTTGTGTCCGCAAATTGTTGGTAATGTCATGAGATTTATACTTGTTGCCAAATTTGAAAAATCCTCCAAGTTTATTTCACAAATGAATTGTAAGATTTCATGCCATCACCAAGTGCATTTTAAACAGGAGAGAGCTTACGTTTTCACTGAAAGTCAAAATAGAAGGTCAAACCTTCTACCTCTTTGCACTTGATTATTGGAAGAATTTTCACCAGATTAAAAACAGATATTTTAACCTCATCTCTTCTTCACCCATGTACTTCAGGAGCAAAGAATTTAATCATGCTAGGTAAATTGGCACAAGATATAGCAGATATTTTTCTGGAAGCAAATCTTACATAGCATGCCTAAAGCAATGATATAGCTATATGTAGACATGTTTGTGAACCATGAAATTATATTCCATTAAGCTCTACCCCTTAGCTAAATTCAAGTACCCACCACAACTGCTCAAAGTTCTTTTACTAGAAAAGTACGTGTGATGAAAGAAAAGTCAGGGTAGAATAAGATGACTGTCTCAACTGATGGCAATAAAAAGATCTTACTTTTGCACAGGGAGGAATGAATGAAATTAACAAGCTTTTAATAGTGGTAGCAGTCATATTGTCCCATACAACATGGTTCAGAAAGTTTTATATTTGGTTCCTCATTGTTGAGCATAGAAATATTTCAAATATTTTTTTTCCAAAGTAATAAAAGTTTCATATCCAGTGGAAAATATTTTTGTAGATGGAATTTATTATAATCTTAATGAAAAATGTAAGGGATTAAGCATAGTCATTAAGGCAAAATAAAACTAGCATAATATTGCAAAACTCAACAAAAACAATTGGAAAAATAAGGTTAAATACCACCCAATGCATTTCCCTTTCTCCTAGGGATAAAGTTATTTATATAGAATAGAAAATCTGATAGGATATTTCCTTTATGAAGGAGGTGGCAGGTGGTTGTCTGTTGGAGTGTGAAAAATAAGTAGAATCATTTGGATGCAAGTCTGAAAAATTAATCAAATGACAAATAAAGTGAGAAATAATTTTCCCTTTCTCTTGCAAATGTTTCTGTATGGAAATTCATGAAGGAGATGGAATTACAAGAGACAATAGACTATGTCTCTAAGAAATCATAATTATCAACACAGAAAGAGATGAACTTAATTGATAATGTATGTATTCAATGCAGGCTTCTACATTAATGGGCAGTGCTGTGCTTTTAAAAACGAGTTTATTCACAAATTAGAAGCTTATCACAAACAGCACTGCAATATAATATGATCCAATGAAACTAATAAACCTTTTTTAAATTTTTCCTTTAGCCAGAGGAGCTGTTTGGAGTGTGTTTGTGTGTGTGTGTGTGTGTGTGTGTGTGTGTGTGTGTGTGTATGTTGAAAGAGAAGAAGACAAAGAAGGAGGGAAGGAGAGAGAGGGAGAGGGGGAGGGGGAGTTTTTTATGCCAGTATAGTGAGAATCCAAAAATCTATTTCTGCCACCAGCTTCCTCTTCTCTTTTCCTCCAAATTCTGGCATTATTGATTTAGGAAATCAAGTAATTTAGGGAAATTATTTAAACTAAGTTTCAGTTTTCTCATATATATGAAAATAAATTTCTTTAACTTCCAAAAATCTACGAGTCTATATATACGCAAATCTTTTTTTGTTTTCCTCAGATAAATGACTTTGGGGTTCCCCAAATTGTTCAAGTTCTTTGGAAGAAAACTGTCTTTTGAGTTTTGATTTGGGCTGAGAGGAGATAAAAAAAAAAGTAAGGTGATTGTCTCTTTTCATACTTTTATTCTTTTTTTTATGTGATTTGAGTGAAAATTTACAAGGAAATTTGGTTTTCCATTCAGTCATGCACACGTATTTGCTGTAGAACATTATTTATAATACCTATAATGTAACCTACTTTCTCCCTGTATTTCTCATTTCCACTATGTCTTAGAAAAAGTGGAATGCTCCTTGGAGGCAAGGATGACAAAGCTTCATCTTTCATACTTTGGAAATGTTTCTAAGAAATTCTATTCCTTGGGAAAAGTTATCATTCTTGAAAGGGTGGAGGGTCAGTAAGAGAGAAGAAGACCTCCATGTAGACACATGGACATGGTGATTGCATCAATAGGCTCAGATGTATCAGAAATGGTGAGGATAAGACAGGATTCAGTTGTTCAGGGGGTGGTTCTGAGTTGAACTTAACTGAACAGCACCTAAAAAGAACACCTTCATGCTTTCTGGGCCTTGTCTTTGGGCAAATGCTTTTTTTTGCCTTATATAGCTACCTGTTCTAAGAAGTGTAATTATTATATTAGTCAGGAGGCAATCGTCAGAACAGAGCAAGGGAACACAGTATGATTCAAAATTGGGAACTGTGTGCGTCAAGGATGTGCCCTATATCCATATATTTTCAATCAATATGTGGAACAGATTATCTAAGAGGCTGGGCTCTATGAGGAGAAGTGTGGCATCAGAATTGGAGGTAGACACATCAACAATCTGTGCTATGCAGATGACACAACCCTGCTTGCTGAAACGGAGGAGGACCTGAAGCGCTTGCTGCAGAAGGTCAAGGACTGCAGCCTTCATTATGGATTGAAGCTCAACATCAAGAAAACAGATTCTCACCACTGGGCTGATTGGCAGCATCATGACAGATGGTGAAGAGATTGAGATCGTCAACAGCTGTAGTTTGCTTGGCTCTACAATCAACACTCTTGGTACCAGCACTCAGGAAATTAAAAGACTAATTGCATTGGAAAAGACTGCTTTCAGAGACCTCTCCAAAGTACTGAAGAGCAATGATGTCAGTCTGGAGACTAAGGTGCACCTGATATAGGCCAGGGTCTTCACAATTACTTGCTATGCATTAGAGAGCTGGACAATGACTAGGGATGATAGAAGAAGAGTTGATGCCTTTGAGCTGTAGTGCTGGAGAAGAGAATTGAATATATCATGGACTGCTAGAAGAACAAACAAGTTTGTCCTGGAGAGGGTAAAGCCAGGCTGCTTCTTGGAAGCAAGAATTCTGAAGTTTCATCTGACATACTTTGGACAAATTGGAAGGTGGGATCAGTCCTTGAAGAAGAACATCATACTTGTGAGGGTGGAGGGATAGCACAGGAGAAGAAGACCCTCAATGGGATGATTGAATCACTGGGGTAATGGGATAGGTGTTTCAGAGACAGTAAGATTGGCAAGAGATAGAGTAGGGTTTATGTTCATTGTACATAGGGTCACTATGAGTCATAGGAAACTCGATGGCATATAACAACAATAACAACATTGTATTATTTTATCATATTATTATTTCTATTCATTAATTAATCCAAATCCAAGGCAACCAAAATATGACTTTGAGTTTATCCCACCTGAATTTCAGAACCATCTCAGGAACAGATTTGAGGCTTTGAACACTAATGAACGAAGGCCAGATGAGTTGTGGGAGGATA
>NW_006400005.1:930204-957266 GCF_000299155.1 Elephantulus edwardii
ACAACAACAACAACAACCGTTTTAACATCCTCACACACACCAACTATAGGAAACAGTATTTGTCCGTGGATACGGGAATAACTTTTTATCCTATGAATTATATAACAATAAGAATATTATTTAGCATCTATAGCATTGGATATAATTGTCTAGAATATTGTCATATAATAATAGAACATGATTATACTTTGGAGTTGCAAATTCTCTTAGTCTTGTTTTCCAGGAATATTCCTCTATTTTCAGTTGGAATATTTTTCTGACTCAATTACTTTTTTCAATTTAGGCACATCCATTATCCTTGTGTAATGTCGTCTTTGTCACTTCTCCATAGCTATTATTGTCTCTCTATTTGCATTAATTTTTTCGTATTTATTTTACTGCGCCTATCGACAGCCTGTCCTCTCGAAATAATTTCATTTTTCAACCATGTCCACTCAATTCCTTTCTGTAGGTAATTTATTTATTAGTTCTGTACTGGTGTAATTTTAGTTTCAATTTGTTTCCTTACTTTCAATTTCAATTCTTATCTCATTTTGTGGTGTTATCTTGTATTTGCATTCAAGTTCTTAAGTTAATTCAAATTCTTAAAAACTTGTCTATAGTATGAAACACTTGTATGATATTTTCGTGTGTTCTCTAAGGCTTAGCTGATAGAATATTTTTTAATTTTTATTTTTGCTGCATAGTTTTTATGCCATTGACATTTTCATCTTGTTCATGCTTTCCAAGTACTCTCTATCTAGAGTTTGTTTTTGTTCTGTTGTAGTCTAGCTGAATTCTTCAGATTCTACCATATTTTCTGTTATCAGAGGACTTTTTAACTGGAAGATACAGTTTGAGAGCTGGTTATTGAATTCTACTGATTTCTCAGTAGTCTGGGGAATTAGAGGTGTGTGTTTTGGGAGGTGAGTAAGAATAGGGAGAGACCTAAACTGGGACTGGATATAAACTTGCTCAAATAATCTATATTCTTAATAGCTTTTTCTATTTTATTTATTTCTTACTGAAGTGTTTGACATCTTATATTATAGTACTGGCTTTGTCAGTTTTATTTTGCATTCCTGTCAGCTTTGCTCCATCTAGTGTAATGTTATATTGTTAGGCACATGCAAGTTGAAGATTATTTAACTGTCTTGGGAATTGTTTCATGTTGTTTGTACTGCACTCTAGAATCTACTTAGCTTTTGAAAACTTAATGTTCTGACCTTTTTGCTGCTGTTTGGTTTTAGGTATGTCTTTTATAGCCAGTATATAATTGAATTTTATGCTATTGTCATCTCATCTGACTGTCTTTTTAAAAATGAGTTTTATGTATGCAGTTAACCTTATTTGTACTGTCTCATTTTCTATTTTCTGTTTGTGAGACTTTTTTTCCCTTTCCTGCTTTCTGTTGGATTAAGGATTTCTTATTCCTTCTTTTTGCTGCTTCTACTTTCCTTATTCTCTTCCTTCTCTTTTGAGTCATTTGATAGTTTGAAAGGGATAAAGACCATTTCTCTATCAAAACTCAAACTTGCTGCCTTCAAGTTGGAACTGACTCATAGCTTACCCTCCTGTGAGTTTTTCGGAAACTATAAGTCACATGGAGAAATATTGCTGGTGGAGAGGCCCTTCCTTGGAGTTAACAGCATATCTCCCTTTCTATATTTATGTTAGTGTTGTTATGTGCTGTCAAACAAAAAGATTATTTATCTTTAAACTTCCAGTAGTAATTATCATTGCTAAGTTTGGAAAATACAAAAATTACTTCTATTACTATGATGTTTACTACTAAGTTTGACTTTCCCCCCCTTTTTGTATATAAAAAATGTACGTAACTGCTTTATGTAAGTATACCTCACATCAAGAAATAGAATTCTATAAGCACCTCATGACCCCTTTCATGCTCCCTCCCAGTCCTCATTGCATTCTACTATTGGTTAATCATTATATTCACCTCCTAAACAAAATGCCTCTGGAAATTCCATGAACTTTGAGAAAAGATGATAGTTATAGTATGGATTATCAAAGTTCATAGAGTTTCTGGAGGCATGTTACTTAGGAAGTGATGTTTTTGTTATTGTTATGCACTGTCAAATTGCTTGCGACTCACAACGACCCTATGTACAACATACCTAAACCCTGCTCTGTCCTGTGCCAATCGCACTGTCTCTGATATACCTATCCCGATTATCCCAGTCACTGAATCAATCCACCTCATGGAGGGCCTTCCCCTCCTGCACTGTCCCTCCACCCTACCAAGCATGATGTCCCTCTCCAAAGACCAGTCCCTCCTTACAACATGTCCCAAGTATGTTAGACGGAGCCTCAGAATCCTTGTCTCCAAGGAGCCACCCGGTTTAACCCTTTCCAGGATGAATCTGTTTGTTTTCCTAGCAGTTCATGGTAGCCTCAATACTCTTCTCCAGCACCACAGCTCAAAGGCATCAGTTCTCCTGCTATCCTCCTTAGTCATTGTTCAACTCTCTGATGCATAATAAGTGATAGCAAAGACCATGGCCTGTATCAGACGCACCTTAGTCTCCAGAAAGACACCATTGCTCTTCAGTACTTTGGAGAGGTTCCTAATAGCAGACTTTCCCAATGCAATATGTCTTTTAATTTCCTGGCTACGGATGCCAAGAGTGTACACTACAATTTATTTATATGTTCTAATCTTACTGAAGGAGCTCTGGTGGTTTAGTGGTAAGAAGCTGCACCGCAATCTCAAAGGTATGCAGTTCGAATATACTAGCTGCTCTTCAGTCGAAGGGTGGGCAATCTCCTATGAGATTTACTTACTCTGAAAACCCACTAGAGGGCCAACTATAGGTCAGTTCCGATCTTTGCTTTTAAAAATTGTTAAGAAGACATTGACAGTAGTAACTATGTAAAAACTATATGCCAGCCCTATAAACCAGCATTTCACTCCTAGGTATATACCTAACAAAAATATTGAACAAAAGAGAAATACAAACATGTTCACAATAGCATTATTCATAATCATCAAACACAGGAAGGTAGATATTTATCAAAATTAACCTATAGTGTCTTTAAATCCAAGCTTTAGTCCAGGTCTCTCAAAGAGCTCTTTTAATTCTCCTTTTTCAAATTCTTGGCTGTCTTGGCCTACTTAAGACTGGAGGCCAGAGTGAATGTGTCCTCAGCTCTGATCAAAGTTTCGTCTTCCTCTTCTATTTCTGGTACATAGACCTACTGCATAGAGACATAGAGATATGTGTTTTGGAATTTTTCTTTTAAAATGTGGGGTTTTCTTCGGCCATACATTGGGTCAGAGAAAGTACATTAAAGCAAAAACTAATTGGTTCATTTTTGTATGAGTACATAATATTTTAAAATGATGATTATAGTTTTCTTAAATGAAAACAGGTAGTTAAAATATACAATGTACTAAATTTTAAGTATATTCAGAGATACTTTCCTCATACAAATTTCTGAAACATTTATGTAACTTAATGATATTGGTACCACTAATGGGATGACCAGAACAGATCATCTGGGAGGCTGGGCTCTATGAAGAGAAATGTGACATCAGGATTGGTGCAAGATCTATCCACAATCTGCATTATGCAGATAACACAACCCTGCTTGCTGAAACTGAGGAGGACCTGAAGCACTTGCTGCAAAGGGTCAAGGACTGCAGCCTTCAGTATGGATTGAGGCTGAATATCAATAAGATAAAGATTCTCACCACTGGACCAATTGGCAGCATCAGGATGGATGGTGAAGAGATTGAGATTGTTCACAGCTTTAGTCTGCTTGGCTCCACAGTCAACACTCTTGGCACCAGTAGCCAGGAAATTAAAAGACGTATTGCTATAGAAAAGTCTGCTTTTAGGGACCTCTCTAAAGTGCTGAAGAGCAATGATGTCTCTCTGGAGACTAAGGTGCTTCTGATACAGGCCATGGTCTTTGCAATCACATATTATGCATCAGAGAGTTGGACAATGGCTAGGGAGGATAGAAGGAGAAAGAATTGATGCCTTTGAGATTTGGTGAAGAGTTTTGAGGGTACCATGGACTGCTAAGAAAACAAACAGATTCATCTTGGATAGGGTTTAACCAGGCTGCTCCTTGGAGGCAAGGATTCTGAGGCTTCGTCTGACATACTTTGGTCATGTTGTAAGGAGAGACCGGTCCTTGGAGAGGGACATCATGCTTGGGAGAGTGGGGGAACAGCACAGGAGAGGAAGGCCGTCTAGAAGATGGATTGATTCGGTGACTGGGGTAATCGGGATGACAGAGACAATGAGATTGGCACAGGACAGAACAGAGTTTAGGGCTGTTGTACATAGGGTTGCTGTGAGCCACAAGTGACTCGACGGCACTTAACAACAACAATAATGGGATGACCAGAATCTTTTATTCACAGAATCACTTAAAATAGTTTTGTGAATGTGGAATTATTTCTATTTCCTTAATGTAAACAATATTTTCTACTAACTGAAGTATTTCTTAGTCCAATTATAATACTGTGACTCAGCTATTTTGAAATTAAGTACATTTCACCTAATCCAAAAGATTACATTTTCTTACAAAAATAACTAGCATTTTTTCTGCAATAGGAGAACTAAAAGAATGGTGGGGGTGGGGTGTGGACTTCTCTACTCCAATGTTTGGAACAACACCTCATTCTTAATCAGTATTTGTAGAATAAATAAATTAATAAATCTTTGCATCTCATTCCATTGTTGCTAGCACCTTCAAAGTAGAGAGAATAAGGCTGGAATAAGGCTGTGAATAGGCAGAGATGAGAAAAGCACTGGGGCCCATGGGGTTAATGGATCAAATAAGAGGGAGAGCTGAAGTGAATGACAGAATTAGTGTTATGGACAGGGTTTTTGTTGTTTTATAACCTGGTTGTAAAAGACAGTGATTTTTTTTTTTATTTTGACATTTTTATGTGGTTTTGAGTTCTCTGAGTCACATCCAAACCATTATGTCAGCTCAGCCATGTCTAAATGCCCCACTTCCCATTTTGAGTCTATTACCAAGCTCTATTCACCCCTCAGAGATGAGAAGTGAAAGGCCAATAGTGTGAGTTATATATAGATGCCCTGCACACTGTGAAGTGAGCATGTTTGGAAGGAAGAAATCACACATGAGTAATTCTGTAGTAAAGTCTTTGAACTGTGGATCCTAAAAAAGTTCAGTTAAGGATATTTTAGAATGGGTAACTAGACGTTTCCAGGAACAAAACATAACCAATCTTTATCCTGTCCACATGCCTGGAGGAGAAAAAAAGTATAGGGTGGAGTTTCAAGAAATCAGTCAAACAGAATTAGCATGGTAGAATCACTGCAGACTGAGCCTTAGTCCTACATCCAACCTAACCCTGTACAACATAGCAGGGAACCCACATTTTCTAAATTGTTAGTGGAAAACAAAGATCTTTTTGTGAGCTGTTTATTCTTAACGCTCACTCCCAAGGGAAGAGGCGTTTGGTAACTATTGAAACTACTGTTCCATCATATATTGTTGTATTCAAAAAAACAAACCACTGCCCAGCCTTGTATGGTCCTCACAATCATTGCCATGCTCATTGCTGAAGTTGTTGGGATAATCCATCTCATTAAGGAACCTTCTCTTTCTCTCTGATCCTCTCTTTTACTAGACATGATATCCTCCTCCAAGGAATAATATCTCGATTGTTCTGATGTTGTTACGTGCAAACACCTGTGACTCAGCAATCCTCTGTATGGCAGCTCTGAAGCCTGTCTTGTCCTGAGCCAGTCTTACTGATTCTGACACACCAATCCCCATTGCCCCTTCGAGTATGATGTCCTTCTCCAAGGATCTATCTCTTTTGTCCACATGCCCAAAGTATGTGAGATGGAGTGTCAAAATCCTAGCCTCCAAGGAGAAACTTTATTTCATTCTCTCCAAGACCAAACTTTTTGTTTCCTTGGTGGTCCATGGTACATTCAAGACTCTTCTCCAGCACCACAACTCAAAGTCATCAATATTTCTTCTGTCATTCTTCATCATTGTCCAGTTCTCTGATGCATAGCAAGTAATGGCAAAGACCATGACCTGGATCAGGTACACCTTAGTCTCTAGACGAACATAATTGATTTTTTAGTACTCTGGAGAGGTCCTTGACAACAGATCTCTCGATGTTGTTGCTATTGTTGATTACTGTCTAGTAGAGCATGACTCATAGCAACCCTATGAATTAAAGACCTGAAGCCTTTCTATAACTATTGTCATTTCTCAAAGTTTATAGAGTTTCCTGAGGCATGTTGTTTAGGAAGTGACTGCCACTCCTGATTCCAATAGCGTATCCAAAATGTGTGCAGTAACCTTTTGCCATTCTTGCTTCTAAGAACATATTGGCTACACTTCTTCCAAGACAGATTTGCTCCTTCTTCTTGCTGTCCATTGGTATATTAACTGTTTTCCACCAACATCATAATTCAAAGCATAATTCAAATGTATGTGAAAATACCATGACTTGAGTCAGGTCAATTAGCCCTGGTGGTACAGTATGTTACGTGCTGGGCTGCTAACCCAAAGACTCAGCAGATGGGAAGTCTTCTCCCAGAATGATTTCCAGCCTTGGAAATCTGATGGACGCTTGCTATGAATCAACTTGTTGTAGGCAGTAAGTTTGGTTGGTTTGGTAGTCAGATGCACCTTAGTCTTTAAATGACATAACATAGCATCTTTCTAGTTTTTATTAAAACATAAAAAACTCTTTTATGTCAGATTTTCCCACTGCAATACACTCTTTGGTTTCTTGGTTGTTACATCCCTAGATGTTGATTATGGATCCAAATTAAATTAATTCCTTGAAAACTTTAGTCTTTTCTCTCTTTATCATGTTGTGCCTTTTTGAAACACTTATGGGATTCTATTTTCTTCATACTGATGTGTAATTTATGCTGAACAGTAAATCTGATATTTCAGTGAATACTTCAAGTGTTTTAAGTCTTCTACATTTTCATATTATCTGCATGTTTCAGGTTGTAAATAAGTCTTCCTTCAACCCTGATACCGTGTTTTTTCCTTCATATATCCAAATTCTTAGACTATTTCCTCAGATACAGACTGAGAAAATATGATGAAAAGGTACTTTAATTCATGTTGTGTCCCTTTATTCTGTTCAAACAATCACCTCTTTCTCTGTGCACAGATTCTGTATACCCTTACATTTGTTCTTAGTTTACTTTTAGTTAAAAACTGATGATATGAAGCAGAATTTTGAGAAATCTCCTGTATAATGAGAAACCTAGCTCTAGGAAGATCAAGTAATTCTAACTCCTTAGACTGTCTTTCATGATGCTCCCTATTGGCCCAGTTGTGAAGACTTTTGTTTTCTTAATCTTAACATGTAATCTGTATAGAATGTTGTAATCTTTTATTTTCTGCAGCAAGTGCTTCAAGCCTTCACTTTTTGCAAGCAAGACTGTGCCATTTGCAGACACAGGTTGTTGATGAGTCTTCCTCCAATCCTGATGACATATTCTTATTCACATTGTCAAATTATTTGCCCAGCATACAAACTGAATAGGCATGTTGCTGTTGTTGTGCACCATAGAATCAGAACCGACCCCTAGCTAACCCTCCTGCCAATTTTCAGAAGCAGTTAATTGCCCATCCTTCTCCCGCTGTGCTGCTGGTGGCCTCGAATTACGTGCCTTCAGGATTGCAATGCAGCTTCTTGCCACTAGGCCACCAGAGCTCCCTAATGTTGTTGCTGTTGTTAGGTGCCATCAAGTGGAGTACGACTCATAGTGACCCTAAGAACAAAAGATTTGAGTCCTGTTTTATCCTGCACTGTCCTCACACTTTCTAACACATAAGAGCCCATTGCAGCAGTCACAACATGTCAATCTACTTGATTGAGGGTCTTCCTCTCGTCCGCTGAACCTCCACGTGTCCCAATAGCATGTTCCTTTCCAAGGAATAGCACCTCCTAGAAACATGTCCAATGTATGTGAGGTGAAGCCTCATCATTCTTGCCTCCCAAGTGCACTCTGGCTGCACAATCTCCAAGATATATCTGTTAGTCCTCTTGGCAGTCTATGAGATGTATAGCTCCTCTATAGGTATAGAGAAATGATATAAATCCGAGGCACACCTTTCCTGATTTTAAATCATGCCGTGTTCTCTTGTTAAATAAATAGCTTCTTGCTTTATTTATAAGCTTTACATGAGTACAATGAAGTGTTTCAGAATTCCCATTCTTCTCAGTCTATCCATAATTTGTTATGATACACACAGTCAAATATCTTTGACTAGTCAATAAAACATAAATAAATGTTTTTCTATTCTCTACTTTTAGTCAGGAGCCATATGACATCAGCAATGACATCCCCCATGTCACAGATTCTTCTGGATCCAATTTGAATTTCTAGAAGTTCTTTGTTGAAGTGCTGTTCCACTTCTTCTTAAATAATTTTCAGCAAGATTTTACTTGCATGTGATATTAATGATATTGTTCCATTATTTTTACACTCTGGTGGATCATCCTTTTTTTTGGAATAGGATCAAGTATGGATCTCTCCCAGTCAGTTGGCAAGGAAGCTGTCTTCCAAATTTGTTGGCATAGGGCAGTGAGCATGTTCAAGCTTGCATCTATTTCTTGAACACGTCAGTCAGTATTCTATCAATTTCTGAGACATTTACTGCAGCTTAAACTTCTTCCTAAATTATCATTGGTTATTGATCATACCCTATTTCTTAAAATTGTTGAGTATCAAACAAATATTAAGAGAAGATTATAGTTGTTACTGATTTCATTTAACTTACACCCATAATCAACACTCACGGTAGTAGCAATTAAAAAAACAAAAGACAGTTGCATTGGAAAAATCTGTGGTCAAAAATCTTTCCAAAGTTTTAAGAGCAAAGATACTAGTTTTAAGACTAGAGTGTGTCTGATCCAAGCCATTGTATTTTTAATTGCTTCCTAGAATTGAAACCTTTAAATTGTGGTGTTGGCAAAAAGTACTGAACCCAAAATGAATGGTCAAGAGAAGCACATACTAATTGGTGTTAGAGGAAGTGCAACTAGAGTGTTCCTTAGTGGCAAAGATGGTGAAACTGTATCTCACCTACTTTGTTATCAGGAGGGACCAGTCCTTGAAAAAAAATCATCATACTGGGAAAGATGGAGAGTGAATCACAACAAATTGCAGTTAAATTTGAGGAGAATGGAAATCCCAGAACACTTGATTATGTTATGCGAAACTTATACTTGGACCAGGAAGCAGTCTTCAGAACAGAGCAGGGTAACAGTGTATGGTTAAAAATCAAGAAGAGAGTGCATCAGGGAAGTGTCCTGGCTCCATACTTCTTCAGTCTATACACATAACACATTATTCAGGAGGTTGGGCTTTATGAGGAAGAATGTGGCATCCGGGTTGGAGAAAGACTCATCAACAACCTATGTTAAGCAGATGACACAACCTTGCTTGCTGAAACTGAAGAAGACCTGAAGAACTTGCTGAAAAGGTCAAGAACTGTAGCCTTCAATATGGATTGAAGCTCAACATCAAGAAGAAAACATTCTCACTACTGCACCATTTGGCAGCACTATGATAGATGGAGAAGAGATTGAGTTTGTTAACAATTATAGCTTGGTAGGCTCCACAATCAACACTCTTGGTACCTGCATTAGATAAATCTGCTGTCAGGGCCCTTTCCAGAGTAATGAGAAGTAATGGTGTCAGTTTAGAGTCTAAAGTGCACCTGATCAAGACCATGATTTTTGCAATTACTAGATGTGCAACAGAGAGCTGGACAATGACTAAGGATGACAGAATTAATGCCTTTGAGTTGTGATGCTGGAGAGGACTCTCTAACATACCATGGACTGCCAAGATAACAAATAGGTCTGTCTTGGAGAGGGTGAAACCAAGTTTCTCCTTGTAGGCCAGGATTTTGAAGCTCTGTCTCATATACTTTGGACATGTGGCCACAAAGGACCACTTCTTGGAGAAGGATATTAAGCTTGGAACGGTAATTGGCCAACACCAGAGAAGACCTCAGATGAGATGGACAGATACAGTAACTAGGGCAATGGGAATAGGTTTATTGGAGTCAGTGAGTCTGGCTCAGGACAGTGCAGGATTCAGAGCTGTTGTAAGGTCACTTGAGTATGAGTCGAAAGAGACTCGATGGCACATACCAACAAGAACAACACCAGTGTTTCCTTGCTCTGTTCACACAACCTCTTCATCTGGGTATAGGTTTTGCATCAGCACAATTAAGTCTTCTAGGAGTACCATTTTTCTCAATGTTAGCCATAACTTGTTATGATCCACATAGTCAAATGTCTTTGCATAGTCAATAAAGAATAAACAGACATTCTTCTGGTATTCTTTAATTTCAGCCAGAATAGATCCGACATCAGCAGTGATATTCATATTATCACAGACTCTTCTAAATCCTGATTTAATATTTGGAAGTTTCTTATCTATGTACTGTTCGAGCTATTTTTGAATGATCTTTACTAGTATTTTGCTTCCATGTGATATTAATTATATTGTTTGATCATTTCCACATTCGATTGGATCACCTTTCTTGGGAATTGAAACAAATATGGAATTTTTCCAATCCATTGGCCAGACAACTAACTGGCAAATTTCCTGGCGTAGACTGGTGAGCACATCCAGGGGTGCATCTGTTAATTGAAACAAGTCAATTGGTATAACTTAGGTTGTTGGGGCCTTATTTTTTTGCCAATGCCTTCAGTGCAACTTCAGCTGCCTTCTTCATTATCATTGGCTCCTGATCATATATAACTGCATGAAATTTTTCAGTGTCAGTCAGTTCTTTTTGCTATCGTGACTCTGTTAATTCTCTCCATCTTCTTTTCATACTTCCTGGGTCTTTCAACACATTGTCCATACAAACTTTCAATAATGACTGTAGGAATAAATTTATTTTTCAATTCTTTCAGCTTGAGAAATGTAGAATCAGTTCTTCCCTTTTTATTCTCCAATTCTCGCTTTCTGTGCAATCCATTATAATACTTTGCTTTGTCTTCAAAATCAGTTCAGCTGTTTCACTTCGGCATGTTTTCCCTCTGTTTTGACTTCTCAACACTCCAGTGCAATTTTCAGAGTCTCTTCTGAGATCTATTTCAGTTTTGCTCTATTCATGGGTGATATCTTTGATGTCATCCCACAATAATGTCATATGGTTTTCAATCATTGGTGTTCAGTGTTTCAAACCTATTCTTAAGGTGATTTTGAAATTCAGGTGGGATAGATTCAAAATTATATTTTGATCTTATGATATAATCATACCAGTGGAAGAAGTAGGAAACTTCTGAGACTGGTTGGAAGGAGAATTACTATTCATTGTATATTTGTTTATCCTTAAGTTTTAGGCAAACATAGTTTTTTAAAATCAGCTAATATTTTAAAACTCTGCCTCCAGGAGCCAGGCAAGCCAAGCTTGGCCTAGGGTTTAAGGCAGCAGGGGGCTTCAAGCCCAAAGGAGAAAAGGGGAGAGGAGGTGGCCATGATCGCCCAGGGTTGCTCCGCCTGGGGTTGCTCTGATCTGGTTGCCAGAGAGCATGGTGCTGTGTGCGAAGGTGTTGTGGCAATGTTTGGAGAAGGACTACTCTGCCTCCAGGAGCCAGGCAGGCCAGGCTTGGCTTGGGATTTAAGGCAGCAGGGGGCTTCAAGCCCAAAAGGGCCCAAGGGCTGCCTTTCATTGTTTTTGTTCAGACATTCCTCTAGTTCGTATAGCCCTGGTGTACAAGTTGCTGTACCGTGGTCACTTGTGGTTGCTGCGGGGCTGAACACTGTGACACTCATGTGTCAAATGCGTTAATGATTGGCTACCCAATGCGGACAGAGAGTGGGGTGGAGCTCCCCGATTAAAACAAGCATGTAAGGAGGAGTGGCATCCACTTCCATAATGGCTTGCCTCCGGAAACCCTATGAACCTGGAGAAAGGATGATAGGCACCTAAGTGTTGAGGACTCTCCGTCATAGGGTCGCTGTGAGTCGCCTGCGACTCGACAGCATTTAACAACAACAACAATATTTTAAAACACTTTAATACTTGATATTGGAACTGATCAATAATTAACTATTCATACAAATGGACTGAAATAATTTTAAATTCTAATGTCAGGGTCCTTATAGTGCAAATTAGAGGCTGTAAGAATTGATCTTCCCCATGCCAGGTGACTGTAGTTACTCTGAGATCCACAGGACCCTCCTGAATATGGAAGAAGACTTGGATTCACTACAATGTGGTTTTTAACACAACTGGGACTTATATCTTAGGACAAATATATTTAAATCCAATTATTTATTCAGTCCTATTTCTCACTTTCAATTGAGCTAAAACTTGGCTAAGCTTATTAATTTTTATAATCAGATAATAGCCTTATCACCAACTTGCTGGTTTCTAAAATTCATGAAATATTCTTAATTGCTCACACAGAATGTCTTAACTGTAGAACATTTGCCAAGACAACGTAATTTCAAGCTCTCTTCTTAAATGATGCATGCTGAAATTCTGGCAAAAAGATATTAACTAGAAATATTATAGTGACAAAAATCTTGAAAATTGGCTCTTCTATCCATTGCTTTAGCTCCCACTGGGGGCATGGTCTCCAGCTACCTTAATTGTGGACATATGGTGTAAAAAGAGCAAGGGTCATGTGGGGATTACCATATCTGACCTTTACCAACTTCACAGGACAAATGATCCCCATCCACAGAATCAATACCAAAAAACATATTCCCATAAGTTTAGACATGTCCCCCATGCTTCCATGCCTCTTTAAACTCATCTTGACACCAATATTACTGCTTGGCTGGGTCAAAAATCCAAAGTGATAGCTCATAGACCACACAGATCCATATTGGGAGAGATGATGAAAAGGTCATAATTTAGATTAGTAACAAAATACAGTCAAGACAGCTCCCAAAATGTACATACTGGCACCCCAGCCTTGAGCCTCATGACTCGAATTGTCCAACAAAGTTCTTAGTCTTGCCAGTATTAGTTTCCTCCACCTCACATGCAATATTCCAGTTCAGTATTGCTGCTGCTGCCATTCCAAAGTATGTCCCATAGTTCACTGGGTTGAGGGAGGTGTCCCCTCTCTGGTTAGGTGAAGAATGCCATCTTTTCTTATGGAGGAAGAATTCCTTCTAGTGGGGAAAGAATTCCTGTTCTGTGCAGCTAGAGATGTCTAATTTATTGGCAATTCTACCTTTGTTGTTGAGACTGGCCAATTCTCTTGTGAAAGGGTAGATAGCCAATCCCTTTGTGAATAACCCAACACTCCTCACTCACACAATTCCACTCGTTAACAGTCATGTACATTAGAAAAGCCATATTGAGAGACAAACTCCACCTTTGGTCTTGCAAATTAGGAATAGTTGTTGGACCAAAATAAAAGTGCTTTCAACACTGTGAAAAATGGTGATGGAGAGAAGGTGAAGAGAATATGACAGTGCTGTCAAGGGACTGTGAGAGATTCTAGTAAGGTGTAACCAGAGAAACCCTGGAGAAGAAGCCACAGTTAAAGGTTTTGCTTGCTGCATGACTGAATAAAAAACTGACTTGTAACTACTTTGAAATAAAATTTCCTGGATGATTGAGGACACCCGAAACACATATGTGCTGCTGAGCTGAACCTAGACTTTTCATATGTTGACTGAGAAACTGTGTCTGAACTAATTAAAGAATTGTGCCTTGTTAATCTGGTTTGGGATTTCTGGACTAAACCTGGACTTGCGTTGTATTCTTTTGCCCTCACTCTCAATTAACTAGTAAGCTCCACAATGAAGAGTAAAGTCTATGAGTCAAGTTGCAACAGACATTGGATCCAATGATTGGCAGAAATAAGTTTTAGGGGCATGTGATGTGGCATGTCTGACCATGTAGTTATTTGTTTGGTACTATGGATGTTGTTGATGGGGACAATTCCCCTCTTCGAATCAGGTAAAAGTCAGACTTGGCCTCCTCAGTGTCTCATTTGTTCCTCTTACAAACCTGTATTGATTCCCTCCCCCCGCAACATATACTCCAAATTCTCTGTCTAATTTCAGCACCTCAGACAGGCTTTCCTTAAATTGTATTAAAACAAGGAACATCCTCTCCCTCCAAGGGGTAGATTTCTACTTACAGTAATGCTCCACTGGGTTTTTGAGATAGTAAATCCTAGTGGGAGAAGACTGGTAGCCTTTTGGTTAGCAGCACAACATGTAATGAATGACTCTCCCAGAAAGCCACTTAAGAGTAGTGTTCATTTTCTTCTTAGCACTTATTAACAATATCTAACTATCTTATTTAATGTCCTTTAACTTTGCTTATTTTCTGAAACCTCTAAGCTCCATGAGGGATTATGGCCATTTTGCTTACAAATTTGTCCCAATACTCAGCACAACTCCTCATTTAATAGAAATCAGTAATCCTGAATCTGGTCTGACAACAAGATCACTTGTGTACAATGACATTTTTCCCCGTTTTCATAGGACTGCCCTTCAATTGCTGTTGTCATTGTTAGCTGCTGTAGAGTTTGCTCCCAACTCATGACTACTCCATACACAATGGAACAAAAGGCTGCCCAAGTCCTTCCACAGAAAGGATTTCTACTTGGAAATAGACTTCCAGGATCTTCTTCTTACCCTTAGTGCAGGAGTTCTACCAGAAGCTGTTCATCGTCATAGCGATATGCAAACTTCCACTAATGGATGGGTGGTGGCTGATCATGAGGTATATTAACTGGGAATAACATCTAATTCTTATACAGAATGTGAGAATTCTCCCATAGGACTACCAATGCCTCACTCTCAATTGTTAGCTGTGGGCCTTCATCTTGGGGTGCTCCTGAAAGTAATCATGCAAATTTTCTCTATTGTGAAGCCAATATTGAAGCTAGTATTTCTAGTATCCTTCAAGCATTTATGATATTCCTTCAATTGACAGACAGTAGATAAGTCTTTGATCAGAAATAATTAATTTCTTAAATACTAGGTTGTGGTTGTTGTTATTTTCTGATTTCAGGGAATGATAATGTATTTCTACAATTTCTCTCTTCATTCTGCTTCGGAGGGAAACTCTGGGTTTAAGTTCAAATACAACTACTCAGTTCATTTTGGAGGTTGGAAAGTTCTTCATTTCTTTTGGTTCTTATTTTGTTAATCTTATTGCAAATATCCTCTGTTTCCCCTCTTTTGGAGCAAATAGCCATAAATACATTTTAGAAGAGATAGCATGTTGATACATTAAATTAGTAAAAGTAAGTATTATTTTTTTCCTATTTGTTGTCTGTATTTTTCCATTTCACTGGGTCTCAACAGCTAAGATTTGAGTCCATGACATATTTTGGGTTTTGGCTCAATACTATTACCATCTGGTCTTTCTCTATCCTCAATCTTTTCCCTCTTCTCTTCTGCTCCCTCCCACCAAAATGCTGTCATCAGGACATCTTTCTTTCCCATTGTATTAACATTGCTGCCACCTGCTATATTTCTCATTGCCCAATAGGATTGTATCTTGTCCCTTTGAAGAGATGCTACTTCTCCTTATGCCTACTTTGGCATTCTCTTCTTTGTCCTGTTCAAAATATCTTGGGTTATTTTATTCTATTTTGTTTTACACCTTTAGGATGTTCTTGTAGCACAAACTGTCAAGGGAAACCCGTGATAACTCGAGCTCAACAGGCCTCTCTTCTTCTTCTGTATCTTTAAAGTTTTCCACTTTTGACAGGGTGTGATCTTACCTCTTCTTCCTGTTCATTTAGTGAAAAATATTTTGCATTTTCCTTCTCTGACAGGTTTCTGCCTTACACAAATTCTGTCTTTCAGAGGTTTTTATCTTACCAATATAAAACCCGATGTCATCTGTTACCCCTATAATAATTCTTGAAGCCTATTAAAAAATTCCCTTTCTATCTTAACAATAATACTCATGCATCACTAACCAGATTTTCTGAATTTATATTATTAAAATGTAATTATACTGCTTTATTTCCTTAATTTTAGAGGTTGACTAGTTCTATGAAACTGTAAATAAAGCATTAGAAATACTGTCTAACCTAACACTTGATCATACACACACACACACACACACACACACACTCCAGGTTTTTCCTGAATGAAGTTAATTTGCTAAATTTAGTAGAAGACAAAAATCAGAGTGGTGAGAGGCAATTAGAAAATTGGAAAAACAAAGTACTGATTTCACAATTGATTAAGTCTTTTTCTGTTGAATAAAGTCAGTGAAGAATCAAGTCTGAAAACGATGTGTGAAGCTTTGGCATCAGTTTCTTTAATGTGCAATACTAAAAATTAATTCTAATTAAGTGTAGGGCCCTAAATTTATAAGTACAGAACACAATACTGCCTTCCTAAATTGAATGATGAAATTAAAGAAGGTGTATCAGGAAAAGAAAAACGGAATCTCATAAAATTAAAGGTCTTGGTTTTAGCATAAATTGTTTAGCAGAAGGTGTTAAGAGTGTAGAAGAAAAGTTGGAAGCCTCTTTTTTTTTTTCAGAAATGGTTGTATCCACTTCATGTTTAATTTTGGTAATAAATCAACCTGGGGCCTTTTACATAAAAAGATGTCACCATAAATTTGCTTTTACATTTTGTCGTAAGTAGTATCACCATAAAATATTTAATCAAGGCACTAAAACTATCAAAGTAGGTGGTTCATTTGAGGTGTGGTGCTAAAAACAATCTAATCCTTTCATGTAAGAATTTTTGATCTGTGGGTTTACCAGAACTTGGCATAGTAACAATCAATAGATAATTTCTTCATGACCTCTAACTATCACAGATACCAATTGTCTTGGCTTAAAACTCACAAGAATAGATTAAATGTAAAGAAAATAAAAACAGAAAGATAACCAGTGAGATGTATATGGATATCCAAAGAGATAAGGAGAGATGGAGGGAGGGTGGAGAATGCAGAAGGGGAAAATCATGGGGTCGGAGATGTGGGTCGGTGGAGGGAATGGGCAAAGGAATTAGGAAAGATCCAGCGGGGATCTGAAAAGTAGGGGTTTTAGTGGGCATAGATCAACGGTGATTACCTACATAGGAACACAATGTGTAAGAATATAAGAAACACAATGTGAATGGGGAAAAATCCTCAAAACAAAAACCAAAATAGATTAAAAGATAAAAAAAATTAAAAGAAAACAACACATCTGGTTTGGCTTGGTCATATAACCTTTCTTCCCCCCCCCCCTTTTTTCTTTTTGAGTGATATTGCTTCAAGATTGATTAAAAAATGCATTCCTGTCTAGTCAGATCCACATTACTATCTAGCTAAAACCACATCTTTTATGGAGCCTCTGGGGGATTTGAACAACCAGAGAGATGCAGTATTTGGGGTAGCAGCACAACTCCTTATGGACTACACTTCCCAGAACTCCGTTTTATCTAGTAGTTACGGATTATCCATATATAGAGGTTGAACTATGAACCCAAGAGCAGGTGGTGCACCAGCTGCTATGTGTGGGGGTGGGGGGGGGCGAAGATCAGTAATCTTCCGTAAGACTTTCGGCCTCTGAAAACCTGCTGGAGGGTCAGCTATGAGTTGCTTCTGACTCAACAACAATACATTTGAGTTTGATTATATTTCCATACCTCTCTCAATAACCTCAGAAATATTAGAAATTTCATATTTAGAACACACATAAATGGTGACATTTGATCTTTTCTAAACTCATTGTGCAAAAAGAAACAGAAACAGTTAAAGAGACTGAAGGCCAGTGAGGACATCGTCATGTCTGTTCTGACCTCTTGCATTTCAGTTGGAAGCACTGGTTCTTCTTCTCAGCTGTTTAACCAGATCAGCATCTTAGACACCTTTTCCCAGTGATAAGCCCTGTTCTTGTTTTCACTGGCTCTTTGATACAAAAGTGGTACAAGGCAACTGTTAACCTACCTCAAGCTCTTGCCTTGGTGATTGGTTAAGCTTTGCATTTCTGACTTTGACTTTGCAGCCATAACAGCTGCTTTCTACCTTTCACACCAGTCCCCAAAGCTCCAAGCTAGGCCTGCCCTGACTGTTCTCCCATTGTGAGAGGGACATCGGACACTCCCCTGTGAGCAGTGACGGCTTGATGATAACTCAAGTGAAAGCACTTTTAGAAAACGCCATTCTGTATCTCAATTTAAAGAAAAAAAAAGAGAGAGAGAGAGAAAATGCCATTCCAAAGGTTGAAAATGACAGCCATCAAAAATGCTTGACTATTATCAGTCATTACTAGTCAGGCTACACTTATTAAGACAACCATTATTATGAGGGCAGATTCATGAATTTCACTTCTTTTTTTTAAACCACAGTAATAAATTTCCTAGGTACAAACTTCAAAGGTCTATTAACTCAATTAGAGAAGAAATGCTTCAAGGATGAATTCTTTTTCCAAAACTCAGTTGTCTTTTCAACAGATGATACACTTGAAACAATAGGTAAGGAGCAGGTGTATAATGGTCAGAGCCTTAGCTTGCATTTGGCAAAATTCTGACGACAGAGTGAAATCATTAGAGATACTGTCAGAGAGAATGATGATGCTATGCATTTTGAAATCGTCTTTGACAAATTATATGAAATGTGCAATTCTTCCCCAAAGATAAATCAAGAAGTGTAGAAAAATGTAAGACATAATACACCCCTTTTCCAGGGCAAGGATTCTATTAGTTTACTGAGGCACAGAGTGATTGAGTTAAGACAGATCTCTGCGAGAATTCCAAAATATGTCATTGTAAACAGTTCACAGAGTCAAGTGAAAGGAGATGCATGAGTGAGCTGAGAAGGGACTGTTTAAATAACACCAGTGTTTCATCAACTATGATACCCTCTTTTTCATTTGAGATGGGGGCCTGGTAGGCTGGAGAGGCTGGGCTTTATAGAAACAGATTCCAGGAACTGTGAGAAGACCATGCATAAGAAAACTGAGCCCAGGATGCCAGCCCAAGTTGCTGTCCTGAGGGTTCTTACACTGGGATGCATCTTCCCTATGATCAGGAAACATGCTCGCCAACTTTCTACCCTCTCCACTGTAACTGACAATTTTAAATATAATTTTTATATAAAAACAGATATATTAGGAACTGAAAAGTCAAATTCTTACAGGGTTTTAAAAAACAAAACATTAAAATGCAAAGAAATACTAGGCTAACATGATTAGCTTCTGATATGCAGCTGCCTGCCTTTGACTTAAGGACACTTAAGGTACATAGAACACCAGACTAGGTATGCCAAGTTTGGAATCAGAATGGACCAGCAAAAGAGAACAAATTAGGAAGCCTGGGCCAACTCCAAAGATAAAAGCAGAAATCCAGGCGAAGTCAGATGAACATTCAGTAAAGCTGAATAGGAATGAAGGGTAGGTCTGTTCCTCACTTCCTCTCTGCCCTCCTTTTTACTATAGAACTAAGGCAAAAGATAGATATATTTGAGTTTTAGTTGTTCAGAGACATTTTGGGGACTACCAAGTCCAATCATAATGTTGTTTTAAAAAGTGATTTTCAAGTACCTGCTGGAATATTTATATGGCAGGAAATTACTTTCTCTGTGAGAAATTCTTCCAACAATAAGAGTTGTTGACAAAGTCCGAGCTTGCTAGGAGCATTGGTTTCTAATGTCAGATAGTGAGAAGCAAAGTAGTCTTTGGAATCTATCCTTAATGTGTACAGTGTTCTTTTTTATAAACTTTTAGTATAAATATTTGAGTGTTAATTAGAGCTGGTCTAAAATAAACAAGTTTGCCAGAACTCTTCAAAGGAAAGTCAAGCCAAAGAGGAAAGACAAAGGATGTAACTGGAAGTTAAGAATTCTAAATCAGTTGAACAATGTGCCACTTCCCAAGATTGGGACAGGGAGTCTTTACTGCATTTTTGGATCACAGGGTTTTTTCGGGGTGGTTTGTTGGTTTTTTTTTACAATTTTTCTCTCTTTCGCTTATTTCCCTCTGTTAGGTTCCAGGGTTTGTAGGTAGCCCAGGCAAATAAACAAAGAAATCAAAAGCCATTGCTCTATTTTAGAACTGACAAAATTGTAATATCTAAAATAAATGTCACAATAATTCTGGAATTGCCCTTACTTCTAGAGTCAACTGCATACTACTTCTAAGAAGCCTAGAACATTATTAAAAACAACATACTTTTAATTGAGAAATAGCTCTTCTCAACTATCAAATACAGAACTTCTATATTTTATGCATTTCTCTTCTGATATCCCCCACACATGACCAGGGTAGCTGTTATGGTAGGATGAGTCTCTAGGTTTTAATACATCACCAGCACTTCCATTTAATGTCATAGCTCACTGCCATTCTGTTAGTTCTAACCCATACTGACCATCCAATTTCCAAGGCTGTAAACACAATGGGAAGAGCTTACTTCCTTTTTCCCAGGTGGCTGTTGGTGGCTCTGAATTGCTGGAGACAAGACATAGCCTCTGAATTAGCCAGCAGTGCAACTCACTATGGACTATGCCACCAGAGCTCCCATTTCATATCAAACTAACTAAATACCCTTAAAGGGGATGGTTAATAATATGCAAGCCAACCACATCTAGGAATCCATAGAATCAGGCTCAGCTCTCTCCCCCTAAAGTGAAGGCTTATAGTGGATGTGGCTCCAGTCTATAACTGTGCCTGGAGTTTCCTGTCACAACTCTTTTCTGTTTTCATCCTATTCATTCAACAACAGAAGAAACTCTAGTGATTCAAACCTTGTGGTATAAATCTGACCTGCTAAACAGATAATAAAGCATATGAGCAATAATAGCGCTATTAATAAGAATAAGCAAAGTGTATATATATATTTAATAACTAACTTAAGGAACCACAAATAAATAATACTCTGAGCCATAAATGGCTCCAAATCAACACAGCTGACCTTTAAACAGCATAAGTCCAACCTAGGCAGGTTTAAGTATAATAAGTATCCACTTAGAAAGCTGTGTCTAATCATCTCTGTGTGAGGACTTTGTCTCTCTAGTAGTTTGACACTATGTCAAAGAATACCTACTGTGGAGATAGTCGAGATAATTAGCAATATTTGCATTTGTCATAACAGCAACAAGGGAAAGACATCTGAGAGTAATTTTGGCCTACTTCAAACACTTCAAACTTGCATTGTGCAAAGACAACTGTGTATATTAATGAGTTCAATTACTATAAAACCCTATGAGCTAGGTACAGTATCATCCCATTTTACAGATGAAGAAATGAAAGCAGAGCAAATCCTGCTCTCCACCCCATACTGCTGAGCTGAGTCAAAGCTGGAATGCCTACAATATGAATCAGAGGTGCAGATGGCCTGAAGGCCCAGCCTTGACAATGGTTGTAGCAACAAATGTTGGCTGTTTTAGTACTTCAACTGAAGGTTGACCTTTCCAGCTTTCTGCACAAAATGTACAGAAAGCTAGATGTTCTAAAAAAAAAAAACCGGAATTTACATGCCCAGGAGAAAATGTTTAAATCTATTTATTAACAAAAGAAAAGAGTCACAGTAATTGCTGCAATTAAAAAAACAATAATCAGTATTGAGCACAATATACTGGGGAAAAATTGGTAAGGAAATTATCAGCAGAAACAGAAAAACAAAAATGCAACAACAACAGTCAAAACACGTAACACTGTAAATGGACGTCAGCATCAGTTGAAATATTAGCTTTTGCTTAGTTTTACTGAATAGCTAAGTGAAATGATGGAAGAATTGAGAATGTAATTAAAGAATAAACTCACTCAGTCTTAGCTGTGGAGTTTTGAACCGACCCTTAGCTGACTGTTTACAAAGGCAGTAAATTTCATGGAAGTAAATAGCCCATCCTTCTCCTGTGCAACAGGTGGAGGATATGAAGTGCCAGCGGGGTGTGGCCTCTGGGTTAACAGCACAACTCTGAATGGATTAGGCCACCACAGTTAGAGGCTGATGTCACAAATGCATTTATTAAGCAAGAGAAACGAATTGACAACGAATCAAGTGCCATATTACGGGGGGAGTTGGAAACACATGGAGGTGGCAGTTCGGAAGCAAAGAGATTTTAGAGTAATATCAAATGCAGTTTCTGTAGACAAAATAACACAATCTATTGCAATAGTTGTATTTTGAAAGAAAAAATGAAATCTTTCAGCAAACAGGAAGTCCAGAAAGGACTGCAAAGATCATGATCACCAAGAATGTTGCAAATATGCAAGAGGGAGAAAGGAGAAAAATACCAAAAAAGGAATATAAACAAGAAAAAAAAATGTTAGTTATAGACATAAAAAGAAGCCAACCAATATTTTACAGAGAAGTTCTAGAGCACCATCTCTGGAGAATACAAGATGAATTCCAAAAGCACCAGAATGACATACAATATTTCTGGCTGTAGAAGAAAGAAAACAATAATCTATTTGGAATTTTTTTGTTGTTGTTATGTGCCATTGTGTCACTTGCAATTTATAGTGACCCTAGTAGGCTTTGAACCTTGCTCTATCTTGGGCTAACCTCATTGTCTTTGACGCACCTATCCCCATCACCCCAGCCACTAAGTCAATCCATCTCTTGTGCTGTCCCTTCACCACCACCATCACCCTCAAGCAAAAAGTCCCTCTCTAAGGACTGGTCCCTTCTTGCAGCATGCTCAAAGTATGTCAGACAAAGCTTCAAAATCCTTGCCGCCAAGGAGCAGCCCTGTCCAGGACAGATTTGTTTGTTCTCCCAGCAATCCATGGTATATTCAATACTCTTCTCCACCACCACAACACAAAGGCATCGATTCTTCTTCTATCATCCCTAGTCATTGTTCAATTCTCTCATGCATAGACCATGGCCTTGATTAAGTGCACCATAGTCTCTAGACTGACATCATTTAGTAGTCTGGAGAGGTCCCTGTCAGCTGATTTTCCCAATCCAATTCATCTTTTGATTTTCTGGTTGCTGGTTCGAAGGGTGTTGATTGTGGAGCTAAGCAGGCTGAAGCTGTTGTTAACAATTTCAAATCTCTTCACCATCTATCGTGATGCTGCCAACTTGGGCCAAGTGGTGAAAATCTTAATTTTCTTAATATTGAGCTTCAACCTATATTGAAAGCTGCAGTCCTTGACCTTCTGCAGAAAATGCCTCAGGTCCTCCTCAGTTTCAGCAAGCAAGGTTGCTGATGAGTCTTCCTCCATTCCTCCCCATACAGCCCAGCCTCCTGGATGATCTGTTCTGCATATAGATTGAAAAAGTATGGAGAGACGATGAATCCCTGGCTTACACCTTTCCTGATTTTGACTATGCAGTATTTCTTTGCTCTGTTCTGACGACTTCCTCGTCCTCGTACAAGTATAGGTTTCACATAAACACAATTAACTGTTCTGGAATTCCCATTCTTCTCAAAGTCAGCCACAGCTGGACCCCTGCCACCTGATCCTTCCTGCCACCTGATCCTTCCTGCCACCTGATCCCTCCTATCACTTGACCCCTTCTCTGGGAAGCATGTGGAGATGCCTTTACCATAAACACAACTTTCCCTATCCTCCACTCCCCTGCACTCCACACCAGGAGCACCAACATCATGGGAGAGTAAAGAGGAAATGGGAAGGTAGGGATGGGTGGGAGGCCTGAGCTATCAAGCCAGGGGGAACATTGGAGTAGCCAGAGAAGCAAGGAGAGGAAACTGAGCTGGGTGCTAGCCGAGCAGGGTGCAAGTGGGAACATAACACCTGCACTGAAGGTGGGCCCCCAGAACCAACACTTGATCTGTTACCTGCATACTCTCATCAGCTCTTTTGGGTAAAATGCTTGTCTGTCAAATATTGCTCTTAAGCTGACCACCTAAGTTCAGACAGAGTAGGGAAGAGGATTGGCCATTCACTTCCAAAATAACAGTCCTTCGAAAACCCTATGTACAACAGGGCACATTTAGATTAGACTAGCAGATATGGCACCAGAGACAGAGCCTTCTTAACAGACCCTAATGATTGGAACATGGAATGTGAGAAGTATAATGTAGGAAAATTGAAGATTGTTAAGGAAGAAATGGAACACATAAATATTACATACTAGGCATTGGCAAACTGAAATGGAACGGCATGAGCCATTTTTGAGTCAATCATATTATCTGCTATGCTGGAAATGAAAAGGTGAGGAAAAACAAGGTCACATTCATAGTATTCATCTTGACATACAATGTTGTGAGTGACAGGATACTACCTTAATACCACTCTCATTCAAATATGTACACCAACAACCAGAGCTAAAGAAGAGGAAATAGATGACTTCTACAAACTGTTGCAATCAGAAGTTGATTGAAGATGCAACCAAGATACATTAGTAATAGTAGGTGACTAGAACGCAAAAGTCGAGAACAAAGAAGAAGGATCAGTAGTTGGGAAACATGGTGACAGAAATGAGGCTGGAGAAAAAATGATAGAGTTCTGTACAATCAATGATTTATTCATTGCAAATACCTTTATAAGAAACACAAATGGTGACTACACACATGGACCTGACTTAATGGCCTACATAGGAATCAGATTGATTATACATATGGGAAATATCACTGGAGAAGCTCCATATCAGCTGTGAAAACTAGGCCAGGTGCTAATTGTGGATCAAACCATCAGTCTCCTCACTGCTGTTGCTAGGTGCCATCAATGGACTAGGTTCATAACAACCCTCTATAGAACAGATGGGAGACTTGCTCTATCCTGTGCCATCCAAGGATCTCTTTTGCCATCCTCAAGCCCATTTTTTTATTTACTGAGTTAGTGCATCTCATTGAAGGTGTTCTCTTTTGCTGACCATTTATTTTTCCACCTGACAACATGCCCAGAGTTTCCAGAAAAATGGTAAGCAGCAACAAAAAGGAGGAACTCTTCAAGTTAAAGGAAAAAGTGGAGGAGGCACTTGTACTTTTTTATAACAAACAATAAGATAACTAAAGGCAAAAAGAGGAGCAAAGAAAGAAACATACTGGCAGCTAGAGCTTAGAATAGAACTGAAAGTGTGGAGTTGGCAATGTAAAAAGCTTTCCTACTTAAAAAGAAGTTAAAAGGAAAAAGATAAAAGCCTGCAGAAAGCGTGTCAACATCAGTTTAAATTAAAATTATTACTAGAAAGTTATACCAGCAAAAGAAAGAACAGAAAGACTTTTTGATGCTTGAAAAAGATTTTTCTTTAAAGCAGAAAAAATGAAAACTATCGGTAAGATTTTTAGGTTCCAAGAGAGATATTTACATAAACTTGAGCTGAATATTTTAGACAAATAAGCAAGAAAAAAGAAAAAGAAAAAAAAAACCCAAAAAAGTAACATAAAAATAAAGACTGGCAAGCTTAATGGGGAAAAAGCAAACAATGTAAGGAGAGTTCCTTGGAGGGTTTGTTATTGTTGTTGTTGATTGCCTTTGAGTCAAGCATGATTCAGAGAGACCCTTTGAACAAAGGGCCTGAAACCCCTATAAAACCACAGACATTTATCAAAGTTCATAGAGTTTCCGAAGGTATGTTATTTAGGAAGTGAATGCCACTCCCGCTTCCAAGTTAGGCTTTACAAACCTAAAAAAAAAAAAAGAAAATGGGCTTAAAAAGATAAAATAAATAGTGTCTGGGATAGTTTTACCTATCTCACACAGTGTTATTCCAGTCTGGAGACAAAATGTATAGAGAAAAAAATGACATCATGAAATTGATATTATTTTCTTTGTCACCAGCACTGACAGATTGATAATGAATTATTAGTTCATGGTGGTATGACAATCAATATTTCTTGTTTACACTAAGAGCATATATAATATACATGTTGGTCTGATTAAGCATAATTAGGTCACAAACATTTTATTTAAATGCACAGAACATTTCAAAGATAGTTTTCTATTTTGTCATGACATAACAAAGTCAATATAGAAAATAAATTGAGGTGGTTGTAAACTTATAAACCCAAATTTTGTTACAAAAATGTCATATTTTGTTATGACATGCTAGTATGTTTAGGAGCTAAGTTTAACAGAATGGTAGCATGGCAATTATTACACTTTTGTGCAGTGAACGTTTTATATGTGTCTGAAGAGGGAGGGAAAAAGAAGATAACAAAAGAAACTAAGATACAGACAAGTTCCCCAAAGTTATAAAGGTACCACTGAGCTGAGCTTTGAACCTTGGCTCTTAATCAATACCCAATAAAAGACATTTTTAAAGGTTGAAATAATGCTCTCAGTCCTTGGAAAAAAATGATTAGAGAGGTGGAGGGTCAATGGGAGAGAGGAAGACTCTGCTCAAAATAGACTGCTACAGTGATGTATAAGTGGGTTCAAAAACTGAGATGCTGAGGAGGCACAGGATAGGGCAAGGTGCAAATCTGATATTTAGAAGTTCATTAAGAGTTACAGTCGACTCAGTGGCACCTAAAACAACTGTCATATATGTGTGAGAAAATATTACAGCTTTAAAACAAGGACAGTGTTCACCAAAGACGACATACCGATGGTCAACAAGCACATGAAGAAATGTTCAAAATCCCTAGCTCTAAGAGAGATGCTAATCAAGACAACTTTGAGATATCATCTCACCCCAGTAAGAATAGCAAAATTTAACACAACAGCAAGCAACAAATGCTGGCGACATTGTGGAGAATCTGGAATCCTTATTCACTGTTGTTACCACTGTGGAAGGCAGTATGGCACTTTCTCAAAAAGTTGTAAATAGAGATACCATTTGACCCAGCAATTCCACTATTGTGAATTACCCGAAAGAGACCATAACTGACATCCAAGCAGATATATGCACACCCATGTTCATCACGGCTTTGTTCACAATAGCTAGGAGTTGGAGACAACCTAAGTGTCCATCAACAATAGAGAAGCTGTGGTATATTCACACAATGGAATACTCCACTGCATTGAAAAACAAGGAACTCATGCAATATTATCCAAAATGGGTGACCCAGGAGGACATTATGCTGAGTGAAGTATCTCAGTCACAAAAGGACAAATACGGCATGGTGCCACTGTTGTAGACAGTGACTGACATCAGGGTTGGGGTAAGACTGAGAAAAACTGGATAGATTATGTATACTGAATTGAAACAGATGAGGGAGAGAACAGTTTAAAAGTAATATATGATAGCATATTATGACTATCATGGGAA
>NW_006400005.1:957941-962009 GCF_000299155.1 Elephantulus edwardii
AATGAAAATATTATTAAATATTCAAAGGTATATGGATGCGTGGGATCTTATTTTCATGAATCTTGAAAATAAATACAGAATTGACATGTAAAAAAAAACCAAAAACGAAAACAAGGACATAGTGCTCTGAGAAAGGAATAGAGACCAAGAAAAGGCTCTTTGGGTGTTAAAAGTGTGTTTGAGGGGAATAAAACCTCAGAAGTCTGAGAAACCCCTTTCTAGGAGCTCCAAAATGGAAGAAGTTGCCCAGATTCAGCATTTGTGCTAACACAGTTCTGCCCACCAGGCCTTGCTTTATGACTGGAGCAGTTCTAGCAGCATCCTCAATTTTTCCCATGGTTATAAAGTCAGATCATGTTGCTGTTGCCCCAGCAACAAAGACATCTTTGATGGCAGCAGCCTTTGGTCTCTCGTGTCACCTAAAGACACAGCCTGACAACACCTTATCTCCTACTTCTGTAGCATCTATTACTCTTAGCCTGGGGATTATTCTTTTTCACTGGGAACTCTCTTAGAACCTGCAAATGGTGATCTCATGGAGTGTCCTTTGACCAAGAGGAAATGGGACTGGAAAGGAGATTCTTTTCTTCAGAAGGACTATGTGAAAAGTATGGCTTTAAACTCCTCTCTGACAATGCCCTGCTGATTGTAGCTACCAGGGTTTCATTTCACTTTGGTCCTCTCTGTATTGCCCCCTCTCCTTCCTTACCTCATTCCACTTACCTCCGTGACTACCGCTGTGTGCCATGGAGGTGATTCTGACTCACAGTGACCCTGTATATCATAGTTGTTGTTAATGTTATGTGCCATCTTTATGTTGTAAGGAGGGACCAGTCCTTGGAAGGGACATCACGCTTGGTAGGGTGGAGGGACGGCGCAGGAGGGGAAGGCCCTCTATGAGGTGGATTGATTCAGTGACTGGGGTAATCGGGACGGGTGTGTCAGAGACAGTGTGTTTGGCACAGGATAGAGCAGGGTTTAGGGCAAGCGACTCGAGGGCACATAACAACAACAACAACAACAACAGTTGGAACCAACTCATATCTGACCTTCCAGTGAATTTTCAAAAGCTTTAAATTGGAAGGGAGAAGATTGTTCATCTTTCTCCCTCAGAGAAATTGGTGTATTTTAACTGCTCGACTTTGGGTTGGCAGTGCAACTCCTTACCTACTAGCCCACTGTTGTTGCTATTGATTGCCTTTAGGTCAAGCATGACTCATAGCGAGCCCAAGGACAAAAGGCCTGAAGCCCCTTTACAATCATCGACATTTGTCAAAATTCCATTTCCAGAGGCATATTATCTAGGAAGTGGATGCCACTCCTGCTTCCAACCTGTCATAGTATGCTTCTTTATATCACAGTAAAACATTCAAGGCTGTAGACCTTTAAAGATACAAATCGTCAGTTCTCTTATCGTGAAGTGGTTGATAGCTGACCTTTTTTTGTTTTGATTTTTAAAAATAAAATTTTTATTTTGAACTGGTTTACTTACAAAGTTTTGATACAATGTTCTTCACACCAGATCTTTCACATTCCCTTAATTCTTTCTTCCCTCTATCCATCAAATTGTGTGACTCTATGATTATCCTCCCCCTGCCCATCCTCAGCCCTCTGCTTCCAACCTCCCTTCCTTGGATCTTCATACACATTCTACAATAATGGTCTTATACAATATTTGTCCTTATGGGACTGAGTTAGTTCACTCAGCATAATGCTCTCCAGTTCCTCCCAAGTTAGGTAGCAATTTACAAAATCATTGCTCCTGCGTGCTACATAGTATTCCATCATGTGAATATACCATAATTTCTCGATCTATTCGATTGTATTTAGACATTTGGGCTGTTTCCATATTCTGGTGATGGTGAATAATGCTAGATAGCTGACTTTTGTCTAGCATCTGAATGTCAGTCAGACTTCCAATCCAGGGTGAAACAACACAATTACTTCTTTTTTTGTGCAGTAAATATTTTACACTTTTCTGGGGGTGGGGACAAGGATGATAAAAGAAATGAAGACACAGACAAGTTTCCCAAAATTATAAAGGCTCAACTGAGCTGAGATTCAAACCCTGGCTCTTAACTAATACCCAGTAGAAGACAACTTTAAAGGTTGAAATAATACTCTCAGTCCTTGGAAAAAGATATCATGCTTTCAGACATGTGAAGAATCAGATAACTTATCCTACAGACAACTTTTCTTGAGAACTTAACAGAATGTATTCCAAGAAAACATGGGCACGTCCAAGAAAAAGGAATAAGTGAGATGCAGGAAACAGTGATTTTTTTTTTAAAAAACTTGGAAGGACAAGAAACAGAAGTTCCAGAATAAAAGGTATGCAGTAGATTAGAGACTGGTCAGTGTCATAGATCAGTTGTGACTCCTCAAAATACATGTGTGGAATGATATAATGTGGAAACTATGTAATGTTCCCCCCATGATTTGAAAAACCAAATAGTTATTACAGGATCAAGAATGGAATCACGTCGTTCCCACACTTCCACTGACTCTCCTTCAGGTTCTTGAGGTCATAAATTATAACTCAGGATGACTATCTATCTTTCTTCAGTGGAGCTGCTGACAGATTTGGACCGCTGGAGTTGAGAAACTTTTGGTTAACAACACAGCACACTGTGGGCTATACAACCAAACTCCAAAAGTGGAATACCACACACCCTTAATCCCATCATATCCCTGTTCCACTCTAAGTGAAGATTCCCTGGAGTGTGACATGTAATATTTTTAATCTCACAAGAGAAAAATTAGCCAGGGAAGGACTTCAGCACCAGAAGAAAGAATTTCCAGGAAGGAGCATGTTCTTCTAGATCCTGGTCCTTTATCTAGGAAGCTCTCTCACATCAGGGAAGGCTAGGAAGCATGGAGAGCTCAGAGGAATGCCTAGCCTACGGAAGCTGAAGGAAACAAAGACTTTCCTCCAGAACTGGAAGATAGAAATCTGGCACCCTGAATTTGGACTTCTAGCTTTCCAAGTTTATCTGGAGAGGAAAAAAACCCCAAATAAGCAAAGTACTTCTGAAGAACAAAAATGAAATGGGAAGCACAGCACTCCCTGACCTCAAAACTTACCACAAAGCAGTAGTAATCAAAGCAGCATGGTACTGGTACAATGACAGGACACAGACAAATCAAACAGAATTGATAGTCCAGAAATATACCCAGCTATCTATGGTCAACAGATATTCAACAAGGAAATAAAACCTATCAAATGAGTAAATTATGACCTCTTCAACAAATGGTGCTGGCAAAACTAGGCTGCTATTTGTAGGAAACTGAAACAGGATCCACATGTCACACTATACACAAAAATCAACTCAAGGTGGGTCAGAAACCCGGAAGTAAAGCCCCAAACCAAAAAGTTCATAAAAGACAAACTGCGATCAAGCGTAGATGGCCTAATCTATGGTACAAAGAAACTCCCAAATACAGTGGAAATGCACAATATGGAGAAGATAAAATTGATGAATGGGACCTTCTAAAGATTAAATCACTGTGCTCATCAAAAACTTTTCCCAACAGGATGAAAAGAAATCCTACTGACTGGGAACAAGAATTTGACAATACTATCTCAGACAAAGGTCTCATAAAGAAAGTTTACAGAATCCTACAGGACCTCCAGAAGATAATCCAGTCACAAAGTGGACAAAAGACGTAGAAAGACTTTTCACAGAGGAGGACATTTGGATGGCCAACAGACACATGAAGAAAGCTTAAAATCATTGACAATAAGAGAGATGCAAATCAAAACCACAATGAGGTATCATCTTACCCAGTAGCAGTTTTAGCAAGGCATTTTTTTCTATAATTATATTTTATTAATTTTCATAAACATTTACAGAGATTTGGGGTTTCCATTCATTCATTGTTGCACTATTCTCTCTTCCCTCCTCCCAGTTTGTTCTTGTCCAAATGCCACAGTGCTTGTCAAAGGCAGTTCTGATTAATCTTCTTTGTCAGTGTGTCCTTTACCATTCCCTATCACTCCTCCCTGAGAGAGACTTCACCCTGAGTCATAAGGAAAAGGGGATGGCATATTCTCTTAGCTACTTCCTG
>NW_006400005.1:975193-996703 GCF_000299155.1 Elephantulus edwardii
TTAAAAATAAAATGGATTGAGAAATAAATTATGGTAGATTTACACAATGGAATACTATGCAGCACGCAGTAATAATTTTCTAAATTACTAGCTAACACAGGAGCGACTGGAGAGCATTATGCTAAGTCAACTAACTTAGTCTCATAAAAACCAATGAATACTCAATAGGACCTTTAATGGAGAATGAGTATGAGGATCCAAAGGGAGGGTCTTAAATATAGGGTTGCATAACTTGATGGGTGGATGGCAAGTTTAGTAATGGAAAGGGGAAAGGTCTAGAGTGAAAAATAATGTATATGAACTTTTATGCAAGTCAGTATATTTTTTTTAAAAACACAACAATAACTGTAATATAGTTGATTTGTTTGCTAAAGCCATTCACTCATGGTATCTCTATTATAGCAGCAATGATAGCTAAAACAATTAGATTGAGACACGAGAATAAAAATCTGGGGAAAAGGCAATTTTATGGAATTGTATGATGGATAATCTGAAAAAGTGTGAAGGAGATGACAAAGCATAGTGCACTAGAAAGAAAGACAACTAGAAAACTTTAGGCAAAAATATATAAGAATGTCATATTTTAAAATGAAGCAAATTAAATTGATTCATAATTTCAAGTAATTGATGGAATACACATGTACTCATATACACAAAATTTCTTTAAAACTGATCTATTTGGGTTTGATGCTTAGATTTGTCCAACAGTGGCAAGAGTCACTGGGTGAGTTTGAACTGGCATGTTTTTGGTTTGTAGTTAAGCTCTTAGTCATTTGTGCTGGTCGGGATCTCTGGTGGCAGCACAGGGAATATATCATGAAAACAACTCATAGCTGTGGAGTGAGAGCCAGCTCATAACAAACTCTCCAGAGGGTTTTGAGAGGCTGTAAATCATACAGAAGGAGAATGCTCATCTTTCTCTTGAGGATGCACTAGTGGATTTGAACAGGGTGGCTTTAGATTAGCAGCAAAATGCTCTACAGACTATACCACCAGAGCTTAAAAAAAAAAGTATGATTCCTGGCCACTAGTTAACTTATGAGGAAACTCAAGTAGCATAGTGATAAGGAGATGCAATGTCATCCCAAAGTTATGAGATTTTTATCTACCAGCTCTTTTGGGAGAAAAATATGAACAATCTCCTCTTATGTGATTTACTGTCTCTGAAAACCCACTGAAGGGTCAGCTTTTAGTTGATTTAGATTCGATGGCATACAACAACAATTGGATCATGAGTATACAATATTTACAGAGTAGTAGTAATTAGGGATCTCTGGTGGCTTAGTGGTAAGGAATTGCACTGCTAACACAAAGGCAAGCGGTTCGAATCTACCAGCTGCTACATGAAAGAAAGATATGCAATTTCCTCTCATGCGATTTACTGCCTCTGAAAACTTGCTAGAGAGTCATCAGTGCTGAGTCCATCCCAAATAAATGGTAAACAACAACAATGCCATTCGTTTCTGACTTTTAGTGGAAATGTATATGTGAAACAAGGGAGATATGATTATGGTTGAAGAATAAAGATGTACAAGTGGACTTCAAATATCATTTACATAAGATAAAAAGTAAGAGGGAAGGGAAGATAGAATTGTTCAAGTTAAGAAATGAGTTAAGAAGTAGAGTTGTTCACACACTAGAATATTATGCAGCATTGAACAACAAGGAACTCATGAAATTTTATACAAAATGGATGACCTTGGAGGACGTTATGCTGAGTGAAATATCTCCGTCACAAAAGGATAAATGCTGCATAATGCAAAACAGGGCAGATATCGGGTTTGAGGGAAAACTAAGAAAAGAGGGGATAAAAAATATACACTGTGAAAAAAAATACACACTGCATTGAAACAGATGAGGGAGAGAACTATTTAAAAGGGATATATAATTAGGTATTATTTGCATGACAAGAGCCCAGAATAAGAGATGCAGAGTCAAGTGGACTGGGGGAGGGGGTTGTGATTGTATAGCAGTGAAAGAATTTTTTTTCTAAAAGAAAAGCAAACTGGGGGGGGCGTGGGCAGGGAGGAAAATGTGCAACAATGAAAGAATGGAAATGCAAGTCCTCTATAATCTTTCATTACAATCTCAATAAAAAAATTAAAAAGAGATGTAGAGTTGAAGGTTGATATTAAAAAATTTCATTTTCTTTTTTGAAGTTACAAAGAAAAACAACAGAAAAAGTTATAAGTTGAAAATACCAGAAGATAAAGTAAGGGGATGAATGGTGTTAAGTGAACCAAAGTCATATTCTTCCTATTGGGAAAGCAATAGCCATGAACTAAATGTGATAAATTGCTACACGGAAGTATAAACATACCGCGTAAATTGGGGAGATAAGCCACATAAATCAAGACAAAAATGGCTAAGTCAGGGTGATTCTGATATGTGGCACTAAGGAAGGATGTACAAAAGTTTCTTAAGAGAGCATAAAATTTGTATTAGAAGTATTCTAATATTGATTTACATTATGCAGATGAGACAACTTTGCTTGCTGAAAGTGAGGAGGACTTGAAGCACTTGTTGCAGAAGACCTAAGAATGCAGCCTGCAATATGGATTGCATCTCAGCATCAAGGAGACAAAATTTCTTACCACTGAACCAATAGGAAACATCATGATAGACGGAGAAAAGATTCAAGTTGCCAATTATTTCATCTTACTTGGATCTATACTCAACACCCTTGGTACCAGCAATCAGGAAATCAGGAGATGTATTTCAATGGGAAAGTCTGCAGTCAGGGACTTCTCCAAATTATTGAGGAGCAATGTTTTCAGTTTGAGGATAAAGATGCATCTGAATCAGGCCATGGTCTTTTCAATCACTTGCTATGCATTTGAGAGCCAGACAATGACTAAGGATGACAGAAGAATTGATGCCTTTGAGCTGTGGTTATGGAGAGAAGTACTGAATATTACATGGACAGCCAAGAGAACAAAGAAATATGCCTTGGAAAAAGTGCAGACAGAGCACTCCTTGGCAGAAAAAAAATGATAAAGCTCTGTCTCACATGCCTCTGGAAACTATGAATTTTGATAAATGACAAGAGTTCTAGAAAGGCTTCAGGCCTTTTGTTCATAGAGGCACTATGAGTCTTGCTCAACTTGACAGCATTCAATGACGACGACAACAACAGCACATACTTCGGGCATGTTGCTAGGAGAGGCTATTCTTTGGAGAGGAGCATCATGCTTGGAAAAGAGGAGGGTCGACGAAAGAAAAGACTCTCAATCGGATGGATTGACATGGTGACTGCTGCAATGGGATCTAGTGTGTCAGGAAGTATGAGGATGATGCAGGATAGGACAGGGTTTAGATCTCTTATTCATAGGGTCTGTATGGGTTGTACTTGACTCAGTGGCATTTATAAAAGTAAATCCACACTTTATTTTTTGAGCTCTGTTGGTTTAGTGGTAAGGAATGGTGCTACCAATGCAAGGAACACGGTTTCAATCTACCACGAGCTGCTCCATGGGAGGAAGACGGGCAATGAACTCCTTTGCAATTTACTGCCTCTGAAAAATCTCTGGGACCCTCCTATCACATATGGGTCAGCTCCAACTCTAAGGTACACACCAACAACAGCAGCAGCATACATATGATAAGTTAAATCACAAAAATAGAGGGTATTTTCCATGAGATAAGATCTTGGGTTGCAGTAGTTAAGAACCCTGCTCCTAAATGTAAAATGTAAAAATATGTCAGTGGTTTAAACACACTAGCTTCCCGGGGGATAAAGTTAATGGCCATCTGCTTTGGTAAAAATGACAACCATGGGAACACTGTAAGGCAGTTCTAGCCTGTTAGGACAAGGTAGAAGTTTAATGGTTTTTGGTTAATTTCTGCCTTTTAATATGAACCTACCTGTGAAATAAGAAAGACTTGGTTATTTGTGAAGGATTAAAATGTGATGGTGAGGCTCAAGTGTCACTGACATAAGATAGTAGATGAAAGGTAGAAAGAGAACTATTATTTTTCTAATTATTTAAGGGTCAATGAGAGTCAGCATCAACTTGATGACACACAACAATAGCAGCTTTGTGATACAGAGTACAATAAAAAATGAAGGGCACCTAGGTTGACAGGGAATCAGAAGCCATTGGTCAAGAACTTCCGCAAATGCCTGTCCACACACCTAATTGTAGTTGCATCAATACCTGCTTCCTTCTGCAGAGGAAGAAGTGTTCTTACTCTTGCAGATTCCCTTCACATGGTCAGATTTGAACATCTCCATCTCTCTCCATGCCTAACAACCACAAAATGATCTCTTCTTACAATACCACTGTTTGGCTGCCACTCTTCTTTGCTCTCTCTTACCCTCAAACTTGAGCATTCTCTAAACCTGCTATCACTGCCTTCACCTCCCTTGAGACTCTGGCCCCAGCTCCCTTCACTCCCCTGTGTGTCAGCAAATCCAATGACCTTCCTAGTCTTTATCTTACTCCATCTGATATTCACCTTCTTGCGTATATCACAAACAACAGAGAAACAGCAAAGCACAAATGGGAGGTAGTTGTTGTTGTTATGTGCCATTGAGTTGCTTGCGACTCATAGTGACCCTGTGTACAATAGGCCTAAATCCTGCTCTGTCCTGTGCCAGTCTCACTGTCTCTGACACATCCATCCCCATTACCCCATTCACTGAATCTATCCATATCATCAAGGGTCTTTTACTCTTGCTCTGTCCCTCCAACCTCCCAAGCATGACATCCCTCTCCAAGGACCAGTCCCTCCTTGCAACATGTCCAAAGAATGTCAGATGAAGCTTCAGAACCTTGCCTCCAAGGAGCAGCCTTGTCTCTCTCTCTCTCCAGGATGAACCTGTTTGTTCCCCTAGAAGTCCATAGTATATTCAATACTCTTCTCCAGCACCACAGCTCAAAGGCATTAATTCTCCTCTCATCCCTAGTCACTATCCAGCTTTCTGAGGCATAGCAAGCAATTGTGAAGGCTATGGGAGGTAGGATCATAACAAACTGTGGCTGACTCTGAGAAGAATGGGAATCCCAGAACATTTAATCGTGCTAATGCGAAACCTATGCTTGGACCAAGAGGCAGTTGTCAGAACAGAGCAGGGTAACACTGCATGGTTCAAAATTGGGAATGGTGTACGCCAGGAATGTGTCCTGTCTACATACCTTTTCAACCTGCATGCAGAGCAGATTATCCAGGAGGCTGCGCTCTATGAGAATTGTGGCATCAGGATTGGTGGAAGATCTATTAACAATCTGTGTTAAGCAGATGACACAACCCTGCTTGCTGAAACTGAGGAGGACCTTCAGTATGGACTGAGTCTCAATGTCAAGAAGACAAAGATTCTCACCATTGGACCAATTGGTAGCATCAGGATGGGTGGTGAAGAGATTGAGATTGTTCACAGCTTCAGCCTGCCAGTTTGCTCGGCTCCACAGTCAACACTCTTGGGACCCGTAGTCAGGAAATAAAAAAATGTATTGCGATGGGAAAGTCTGCTGTTAGGGACCTCTCTAAAGTACTCAAGAGCAACGGTGTCTCTCTGGAACTAAGGTGCACCTGATACAGCTCATGGTCTTTGCAATCATTTGCTATGCATCAGAGAGTTGGACAATGACTAGGGAGGACAGAAGGAGAATTGACACCTTTGAACTGTGGTGCTGGAGAAGAGTATTGAATGTACCCTGGACTGCCAAGAAAACAAACAGATTCATCCTGGAGAGGATTAAACCAAGCAACTCCTTGGAAGCAAGGATTCTGGGGCTTCGTCTGACATACTGTAGGCATGTTGCAAGGAGGGACATGTCCTTGGAGAGAGACATCATGCTTGGGAGGGTGGAGGGACAGCACAAGAGGGGAAGGCCCTCTATGAGATGGATTGATTCAATGAATGGGGTAATCGGGATGGGTGTGTCAGAGGCAGTGTGATTGGCACAGGATAGAGCAGGGTTTAGGGCTGTTGTACATAGGGTCGCTATGAGTCGGCAAACGACTCAACGGCACATAACAACAACTACCTCCCATTTGTGCTTTGCTGTTTCTCTGTTGTTTGTGATATACACAAGGTGAATATCAGATGGACTAAGATAAAGACTAGGAAGGTCATTGGATTTGCTGACACACAGAGGAGTGAAGGGAGCTGGGGCCAGAGTCTCAAGGGAGGTGAAGGCAATGATATCAGGTTTAGGGAATGCTCAAGTTTGAGAGAGAGCAAAGAAGAGTGGCAGCCAAACAGTGGTATTGTAAGAAGAGATCAGTTTGTGGTTGTTAGGCATGGAGAGAGATGAAGATGTTCAAATCTGACCATGTGGAAGGGATCTGCAAGAGTAAGAACACTTCCTCCTCTGCAGAAGGAAGAAGGGGTTGGTTGGTGCAACTACAATTAGGTGTGTAGACAGGAATTTGCGGAAGTTCTTAACCAATAGCTTCTGATTCCTTTGTAAAGATGGAGACCACAGATCCCTACCCTCAAAAAAAGAACATGCAAACTGACCTGAGTTTACTTTGCTTTTGCAATTCCCTCCCTCCCTTGCCAACACCCCCTGCTACCCACCAAAAACATCAGCAAAGTAAGGCAGGGGCAAAAGGCAGGCCTGGAAGGAGAGCTACAGGAATTCAGGAAAGAACATGAGCATAGAACAGTGGCTGGATATCTCGATCTTTTTTAGGGAAGGACACCAATTAGAAAAGATATGTTAATTAGTGGGAGGAGCAAATAAAATCTTTATTCTTTTCAATGTAAAGTATCTAGCATTTGTCTTTACCTCAGTTAAGTAACTCTGATGAGTATATATCAATGATTCACAACCCTTTAGTAATGTTTAGGCAAAATTCCAATTAGAGGGTTTTGCTCATTGCTAGGAAACAAATATAGTAGAAAATAAGACTAACATTAGACTAGGGAAGTATTTATGGATTTTTATTTATGTCTTCTGTCTTCTATTGCCAAATAATTCAATGAGCCACTTGAGGTTTTTTTAGAATAAAGAAGTGTAGAAAATAAAACGAACATATCTGGAATACAGGGAGAAATGTGGACTCCTGAGCTTGCAGCTGATGCCCACTTGAATCTAGGCACAAATGGCTGAGCATGAATTGGGTAGAACCCAATTTGAAAAAGAAAAGATGACCTGTGCGGTGAGCTAGGGTAGATTACTGCAACCTGATGGCTTGCATTGGACTGGATTTTGCTTGTGAATGTAGATACTCAAAGTTGCCAAGTTAAACAGAGAATTCTTCAGCTAAAAAGGACATGTTGGTTCCCTGAGAATACTGGTTTGATGTTGTTGTTTTGTGCTATGGAGTTGGCTGTGACTCATAGCAACCTCAACACAATAGCTCTGAACCCTGCCCTATCCTGAGCCAATCTCACTGTCTCCACCACACCTATCCCCAAACCCCAGTAACTATCAATCCTCTTCCTCTAATGTTTTCATCTCCTGTGCTGTCCCTTTGCCTTTCCAAGCCTGATGTCTTTTTCAAGGACTGATACCTCTGGGCAACATCCCCAAAGTATGCGAGACAAAACTTCACACTAGCTCCAAAAAACAAATTCCTCTGCAAAACAAGCTTGTTTGTTCTCTTGGCAGTCTATAGTATGTTCAATACTCTTTTCCAGCACCAAAACTTAAAGGTGTCAATTTTCCTTCTTTTGGTTCAGGCACACCTTATTCTCTAGACTGGTGTCATTGCTCTTCAGTACTCTGGAGAGGTCCCTGAGAACAGATTCTCAATGCAATTTGTCTCTTGATTTCCGGACTACTGGTGCCAAGAGTTTTGACTCTTGAATCTGAGCAAGCTGATATTGTTAACAACCTGAATCTCTTCTCCATCTATCATGGTGCTGCCAATTGGCCCAGCAGTGAGACTCTTCCTTCTCTTGATGTTGAGCTTCAATCCATATTGAAGATTACAGTCCTTGAACTTCTGCAGCAAATGCTTCAGGTCCCACTCAGTTTCTGCAAGCAAAGTTGTGTCATCTGCGTAACAAAGGTTACTGATGAGTCTTCCTCTAACCTTGATGCCACATTCCTCTTAATAAGTCCCAGCCTCCTGAATGATCTGTTCCACATATAGATTGAAGAGGTATGGAGGCAGGATGCATCCCTGATGCATTTCAATCAAATATTAATTTTATTTAAAATTTGTGCATATTTGCCTTCATTAAACTGATTATATTTTGAGAATTTATCTCCACCACTGGTGGATCTGAACCACCAGAAAAACACTACCAGCACTCACTATGCCAATCTGTATACGTATTTATCTATATCCCCATCTACACCTATATAAAAGACAAAAGCTTTTAGGTATCACAAAGGAGCACACTATTTCTCTTTATTGAAACAAAAATCTCTAATATTCCATAGAAGGTGGTTTTGAAGGTTTTAAATCTTGGTTGTCTAATTTCATCCCATAAACTATAATTATAGCTCTTTATAACATTCTAAATAATTCCTCCTCCTACTGAATGTTTATGCCTTTCAAATATTTATAGGCTGTCATCATTCGTTAGTCATCTCTTACCAAAGTTGCACATATTTTGTTCCTATAATATTTTTCATAAATTAGTTTCCTCAATACCAAGCTGCTTTTCTTAGTTTGTCTCCAACATTCTGACTTAATGCTAATCAAAAGTAAATGAGGTATTTAGGGGGCAATTTACCCTTAGATTGTTAGAAAGGGTGTAAAATTATTTCACCTGGTTTAGAAATTCTCATTCTCATTTCTCAGAATAATGCTGACTTGATTGGTGTTACTGCCATTTTAGTTAGAAAATTCATAACTAATTTCCCATGTAATGGCATTCAGAAAAACACTCTAAGCCATTATTATTTCTTCACTTTTCATAGAATATATAGAATTTAAATGAATTCAGAATATATTTCTGTAATTTGTTTTTTATTATGCAATATTAAATCACATTGCCTGCTTCTCTGTATCCATAGTTACTATTATTTCTCTGTGTCCTTTGAAATTAGTAATATATGGAAGCTTGAAAAATATTATTTTTGGCCTATTCTAGATTGTTCACTGAGATATTAGATTATCTTTTTTTTGCACCTGCAGTTTTAGTCTTTCAATATAATTGTTTCCAGCAACTTTTCAGCTGGCCTGGCTATGCTTTTATTATAACAATTAATTATGATAAGTTCTTGCTATGTCTCAGACGTCCCACTGATACATTCACCATGAACATATCCGAAATGTAACAGATATTGTATAAAAATAGAATGAAATGTAATGTTTCGTTCTCCAAACAGTATTTCCCAGTAATTCCCTATTTTAAAACTTGCCTTGCATATGTGAAACACTTTCATGTCCCTTCTTAGCTTAACAGCCACCTGTGACTCCCTAAAGCCATAAGGGCTCCTAACAGTGCTGGCCTCTGAAGGCCTCACTCATCCTGACCCAACTCTATCTTAGTCATCTAGTGCTGCTTGAACAGCAATATCAAATGCATTCTCTTGTAGTTTAGTAAGCTAGAAGTCCAAGTTTAGGGTATGAGCTCTAAGAGAAGGCCCTCTGGGAGTTCTTTGTCCCCTTCAGTATCTTTAGACCCAGCATTCCCCGGAGACCACGATGTGTTCTGGGCTTTGCGGTATCCAGGAGTTTTATTGTGGAGGCAGCCTGGGTCCATAAAGACATACTCACTCTTAGGGATCATTTCTTGGTGGTAACTAAGGGTCATCTCCCCTGTCCCTCACTCGGCTCACTTTATTCTGTTTTACCCTTGGAATGGATCACCTTTGTGGGTTGTGTTGATATTATGAAGTATTGCATTTTGCCCTTAATCCTCCTACAATTATTCCGTTTAATATATTCTGGAATCACTACATAGCTTCCACATTACATCATTATATTTAGTGGCTTCGTAGGTAAGAAGTTGCCTTACCATTCCAAAGACGGGAGGTCCAAATCTACCAGCTGTTCCCAGTGAGAAAGATAGACAAAAAAATCTCTTACTATATAATTTACTGCATGTGAAAACAGCTGGAAGATCAGCTAAGAGTCAGTTCCAACTCATGAATTGAAACCTACATTTTGAGGGGGCACAATTCAATCTGTAACACCACCTTCCTATTTTCACAATTGTCTGTAAAACCTTTGGAAGGATCTCTGCAGTGCCAAGTGTTGCCACCTCCGGGTTCTTGTTGTCATAACATAAACCTCTACGCTTCACTCACAGTCCCACTGGTGTTTGTTTACATTGCCAAGTCTCACAGGTCATTCTGTGGGCTTGATGAGGGCACAGGCCGTGTTCCATTCTGCCTGGTGCCTCAGAGGGAGTAGCTCTTAATCAGTGACGGTTTATTGAAGAGTAGCAACTCCAGATTTTCTACTTAAGACAGACAGGGTTTTTGTTGATAGTCTGATTATAAAGAAGCTTAGAAACCAGAAGACTCACTTGAAGACACACCTGCAGAACAATTATGTACACTGCATTCATTTAGATTTATTTGAAGTGGGGGAGCTCTGGTGGCCTAGTGGCAAGAAGCTGCACTGCAATCCCAGAGGAACACGGTTCGAATCCACCAGACGCTCTGCCGGAGAAGGAGGCGCAATATCCTCCTGTACCAGTCAGATCTGATTTGACGGTACATGCACACAAAATAATAAAAAAAAAAAAATAAAAAGATTTATTTGAAGTGGCTTTATTTATTGGATGAATCCGCAGACCACTTGGGCACTTATCCCTGGATGATGGGGCAATCAAAGAAGAAAGGAAAAGATGACAAGAAGGTTTAGAAAGGTCAACCAATTTCAAGCTCTTGTTTTCTCTTACACTATTGTTCCTGTGATTCATTATTCCAGTTTTTTCTGGATGCTTTTCTTTAATATTTACTTCTTCACTCATAATGATATCAAGCAAAGCAAGTGATATTTTCCTACACTTATTCAATATACTTGAAAGATAGACTCATCTTCTTTCACCTCCTACCCTATATCAATTACTGTCCATCAAGAAAATGGAAACCACTCTAGGTATTTCAAATTAAAAAATGTCCTAAACAATCAAGTACACTATCTTTGGGTCAGTACTGACTGACAATGATGCACCATCAGATTTCTGAAGCTGTAGTTTTAGAAGCAGAGATGGCCTCATCTTTCTCTGTCAAAGTTTCTGTTGGATTTGAACCACTAGCCTTTAAGTTGTGTAGCCCAGCAAATAGCACACTATGCCACCATTATTATGTTGTTAGGTGCTGTCTCGTCTAGTACAACTCATAACAACCCTATGAACAAAAGATCTGAACCCTGTCCTGCCCTGTGTCATCCTCGTAATCTCTGACACACTCAAGCCTGTTGCTGTAGTCACTGTTTCAATCCACCTGGTTGAGTTTTCTTCTCCTTCCTCATTCTTCCACCTTTCCAAGCATAATGTTCTCCAAAGTATAGATTCTTCTAGCAACATGCCCAAAGCATGTGAAATGTAGCTTTACCATCTTTGCCTCCAAGCATCACTTTAGCCATATGTTCTCTAAGACATCTCCAACACCACAGGTCAAAGGAATCAAGCCTTCCTCTGTCATGCTTAGTCATTATCCAGCTTTCAGATGCATAACATGAGATTGAAAAGACCATGGAATAAATCAGGAACACCTTAGTCCTCAAACTGACAAGATTGCTCCTTAATAATTTGGAGAGGTTCCTGACTGCCAACTTCCCCAGTGCAATACATCTTCTGATCTCCTGACTGCTGGTAACAGGTTGGATCCAAGTAAGATGAACTTGTTGGTATTCTCAATCTTTTCTCCATTTATCATGATGTTGACAATTGGTTCAGTTTTGAAGATTTTTATTTTCCTCACATTGAGATGTGAGCCATATTGAAGAATACAGTGTTAACTTTCTACAAACATTTTAAATTCTCTTCACTTTCAGCAAGCAAGGTTGTATCATCCACCTAATGAAGGTTGTTGATGAGTCTTCCTCCAATTCTGATGCCACATTCTTCTTCATAGAGTCCAAGTTCTACAATAATTTGATCAGTACACAGATTAAATAGATATGGATAAAGGATACAAGCCTGATTTATACCTGTTTTAATTTTAAACCATTTAGTGTTCCCTTGATCTGTTAGCACAACAGCCTGTAGGCCTAGATATAGGTTTCACACAAACACACAAACACATTTAAGTGTTCTGAGATTCACATTCTTCTCAATGTCAGCCATAATTTGTTATGATCCACACAGTCAAATGTCTTTAAATAGTCCATAAAGCACAAATATATATTCTTCTTTTATCATTTGCTTTAATCCAGGATCTATCTGACATCAGCAATGACACACCTGGAAAAAAAATTGGAGACACTTAATATCTGCAGTCAAAACCAGGCCAGGTTTTGACTGTGGAACAGACTATCATCTACTCCTGTACAAATTCAAACTGAAGCTAAAGTTAAAACAAAAATCCATGAGAACCAAAATATGAATTTTAATTTATCCCACTTGAATTCAAAAATCATTTAAAGAATAGATTTGAAGCATTCAACAGCAATGATTGAAGACCATATGAGTTGTGAGATGATGTTAAGGATATCATCTGTGAAGTAAGTAAAAGGTTACTAAAAAAGGCAGAAGAGAAAGAAAAAACCAAAACAGATGTCTGAAAAGACTCTGAAAGTTGCACTTAGAGTTTCATAAAGCCAAAGCAAAGGGAAGAGATGCTGAAATAAAAGAGCTGAGCAGAAGATTTCTAAAGGAAACTAGGGAAGACAAAGCAAACTACTTTAACAATGTGTGCAGAGACTGAGAATTAAAGAATAAAAAGGAAAGAACTCACTCAGCTTCTCTCAAGCTGAAAATCCGTGGGTTATAATACTTAGGGAGATGCGTAATCTCTTTCCATGTAATTAACTGCCTCTGAAAAGTCACTGGAGGGTCAAATATGAGTCGGCTCCAACTCAACAGCACACAACATGGGCAAAATCATAAATGATCAGGAAACATCTAAAGAAAATGGAGAGAATACAGAGAGTCACTGTGCCAAATAGAATTGGCTGACACAGAAATATTTTAGGAAGTAGCATGTGATCAAGAGCCAATTGTAATAGAGAAGTTTAAACTACACTGAAAGCATTGGTAAAAAAAACAAAACACAAAACAACAAGCCCCCACGAATCAACAGGATACCAAATGACATGTTTCAAATGACATATGCAGCTCTGGACGTGCTCATCAGTCTATGCTAGGAAATGTGTAGCACAGCTACCTGGCCTACTGACTGGAAGAGATCATGTTTTTGTCCATTCCCAAGAAAGGTGATATCGAACAATATCATTTGTATCACATTCAAGCAGAATGTTGCTAAAGATCTTTCAAAAACAGCTATAACAAAGAACTGCCAAATGGTCAAGCTGTATTTAGAAGAGGCTGTGGCACCAGGATAGCATAGCTGATGTCAGATATGCAGAATTTATTTCAAGGGTATTAGAAGATCCAAAGGAATAACAGTCAGAATGGGTGGCAATACTGTGAGAAGTCTCTACCAGCTGTGGGCTGGAGGAACACAGAGAAGAGGAAATGACGCCAGGTGTAGCAGGAGGACACTCTCAGTGGAGACTGCTGTTGTTTCAAAACCACAACAAGACCAAACCCACTGTCACTGTTGTCTGTTGCCACTTCTGAAGGCATACCGAGTCCCTGCTGCCATTGTTGCTTGGCTGTTGTTGAATGTGTAGACATGGCTGGAGCCACAGCTCACAGCCACTCCGCAGCAGCCACTAAAGGCCACCAAAGCCTGAGGCCACTGCCGCTGCCAGAAAAGCTGTCAGGAGCAGTTAAAATTTTAAGCAAATCTAAAAATAACTTTCTTTATTCCTTCTGTTTCCCAATCTCCTGCCAGAGTCTCTTTTTAGAAGCACCTATCCAGAAATTATCTGTCTGAGAAAGTGAGGAAATGCAATTTTCAATGTTTTAGTCCCATCTATGTAAGAAAAGGTAGAAGGGAAGTAGAGAATATGGAGAAGTGAGTGTCACACACTTCTATCCCCCAAGTCTTTGGCTTAATTCCAATGTTCTACTTTCTCCTCTCCTTAAAAAAATAATAATAGGAGGTTAAAATTTATAACCTGATAAAAGTCATTTTGTTGTTAGGTTCTATCAAGTCAGCTCCAATTTGTAGTGACCCCATGCACAAAAACATGAAATGCTGACCAATCCCACGCTATCCTCACAGCCTCTACTGCATTGAAGTCCATTATTAGATCCTGTGCATCAACTCATCTCATTGAATTTCCTCCTCTCTTTTGCTGACCCACTGCTTTTTGAAGCAGGATATCCTTCTCCAGGGATGAGTCCCTATGTGATAACATGCTCAAAGTATAAGATGAAGTCTCACCATCCTTGTTTCCAATGAACTTTGTGGCTGCTGCACTTCTTCTAAGATAGATTTGTTTGTTCTTTCACAACCCATGGCATCTTCAATTCTTCCCAAGTGTTTCTTTAGGTAGTAATTTTTACTCGGTATTACACTGAAAAGGAGCCCTGTTGGCCTAATGGGTAGAGTTGCACTGCCAACCCAAAGGCTCATAGTATGAAAACATAAGCTGTTCCAAGGGAGAGTGATGGACAATCTTATCCCACGGGATTTATAGTTTCTTAAAACCCTTCAGAGGGTCAGCTATGAGTGGGTTCAGACTTGATGGCTCATAATAACAATTACATATTTTATCATATATTCTAAAGAAAGGATCTGTTCATCAAATGGGTTTTAGAAACTCTGTGCTTTATTCCTTGTTATTGTTATTTGCACTGGTAGCATACCTCATTGGAAGTTACTCTGCTATACCAGTGGTACTTGGGAACATAACAGGGCAATCTCTTTCTGTGTACTTTGCAGCCTTGGATACTCACTGGAGGGTCAACTTTGAGTTAGTTGCAACTTGACAGCCGTGAGAGTTGTGATCAGAATTTCACATTCTACAGTAGCACACACATGGAGAGAGAGATCAGCTGGCCCAATGGACAGAAGGTGATGCTACCAAGCTGTGGCCCTTGGGTCTGTCTTTCATTGTTTTTGTTCAGACATTCCTCTAGGTCGTATAGCCCTGGTGTACAAGTTGCTGTACCACGGTCACTTGTGGTTGTCGTGAGGCTGAACACTGTGACACTGATGTGCCAAATGTGTTAATGGTTGGCTACCCAATGTGGACAGAGAGTGGGGTGGAGCTCCATGATTAAAACAAGCTTGGAAGCAGGAGTAGCATCCACTTCCATAGTAGCTTGCCTCCAGAAACTCTATGACCCTGGAGAGAGGATGAAAGGCACCCAAGCGTCGAGGACTCTCCTTCATAGGGTCGCTATGAGTCACCTGTGACTCGACGGCACTTAACAACAACAACAACAACAACAACAACAACACACAGAAATCTACCAGCTTGTTTGTCTTGATAGTCAATAGGCATTAATGGACATGAATTCGACTCTAAAAAAAAACAACACAAAACAAAACTCAGCTCTTCACTGTGGAGTTGGAACTGACCTATAGCTGACCCTCCACTGGATTTTCAGAGGCTGTAAATTACACAGGAGGAGATTGCCCATCTTTCTTCTGTGGAGCAGATGGTGTATTCGAAGCTCTTGTCTTTGGGTTGACAACACAACTTCTTCTTCAAATGGGGGATGGACTTAATATTGTTGTGGTGGTTGCTGTTGTTAGGTGCCCTTGAGAATACTAAGACTCACAGAGACCCATTGAATAAGAGATCTGAACCTTGTCACCTGAGCTCACCACCTCTGATATCCTTGAGCTCACTGTTATAGCCAGTGTGTCAACCCATGTAGTTGACCATCTTCCTTTCCTTCATTGACCCTCCACCCTTCCAAACTTCAGTTTGGACATAAATAAAATAATTAGGGGAAGGCAGGCTCTGTGAGGAAGTGATAACAAAACGAACACATTAAAACCACATAGAATCAGCTATATAAAAAGAACTCTACACTAGCTTGTTCAGAGAGCTACTCTCAAATTGGTCCCAGTCAGCAAATTATTTTTTTTTTTTTACCATGATAAGATCTCTACAGAATCTGAAAGGAAGCATTTGAAACATTTATAGCAATATGATAGACTACCTTTATGCCTGTTAAATCTAAAAATAAAAAGAAGTTCTTTTAAAACATCTTCTAGCAGTTGGTTTTGATTCTGTTTTACAAAAGAGACCCAGTCCTTCACCACAGATAGAGAACCACTGCAGTAGCAGAAGTGAGCTGTGGTTACAAAAGCACTGAATAAGAAGAATCGGCTGAGATTCAGGAACTGACAAGCATGTAGTTGTGTGAAGAAGTTTGAGGACAGGAAAAGTAAGTGGTTGAATTTTATTTTCAGAAGAGGGAGAAGTCACAGAAGATATTAAACAATTTAATAAACATAATATGCTAGCTAGCTTTTTTATGAAGAAGTAATTGAAATAAAGTAATTCACACACTGACAGGTAAAAAGAGGGAAAAATATGATGCTAAGATTGGAGGCTGTGGTGGAATTTTCAAAACAGCTTTAATAGCCTATTGGTTTTGACCTTTGCTACATGATTGGGCGGGACAGGTCTTGTGACGTGAATGAATTATTCTTTTTGAGTTGAAGCAGGCATACAAGGGGTGTAGACTACTAATGATGAGATTTGTTAGTATTATCTCACTACACTCAAATTGAGAGGATTTAAAGGCAGAAGATGGGGGAATAGGCCAAAAAGAAAAAGTAGAAAATGCAATACACATCTTTTGGGGTCACAAAGACTCCTGTGCCAGACAGAGACAGACTGAGATTGAGACACTGCAGCAGCTGTTGAAAATCAAGGAACAATGTGAGCCAGAGCTGACCTGGGACTGCCACTCCATGGAGCCACAGCTGGGCCTTTGTCTAAGCTTGCTGGAAGACTGGGCTGGGTGAGGGTAATGAAAGATGCCAAAATGAGCATGGCCAAGAGAATTTTGTAACAAGGACCTAAAACTGTGAGGCTGAAGATCAAAGAACTTGCTAGCATTTTTAAGAAGCTATCCTACGTGTGAAAAACAATGTAAACAAACTTTGTAAGTAAACCAATATAACATAAATGCATGATTTAATCTGTTTTTTTAAAAAGAAGCTATTCTAAGAATTATGTCCTGAATTGTAATCCATTGATTTGCCTAATCACCCCACAAATGGTGAGTGAGTTTTGTGTCGCCTTTGCAATAGTTTAGCTGATCAAAATAGCAGAGCAGTGAGAGATTTAGGAACGAAAGTTGGTGTTTGAATTGGTGTAAGTGGGCTTAGGAAGACTGGGTGCATGTTCTTATAGAAATCAATCATGTGCTGTGGATGTTATGTATGAGGACTGTTTCCTCACAGAGTTAATAGAGATCAGATGAGGAGATCCTCATGACACTGTTTTTAAGAGATGTTTAGGACGTTGTTAGGATGTAGGCTTTGACTATGATGGCACAGGACAGAAATTTAGAAGAGAATTTACACAAAGACCCCGATGGCTTGGAAATAAATGATAAGAAATAGTGGATAATATATCAAAATTTCTCTGAGGAGAATTTAAGACCTGATATGTAAGAGGGTGAGTGTATGTATATATATGGTATATGGAGCTCTGATGGCTTGGTGGTAAGGAATTATAGTTCTCATTCATCAGTTGCTCCACAGGGGAAAGATGGACAATCTTCTCCCAGGTGATTTACTGCTTCTGAAAACCCACTTGAGGATCAGCTATGGGTCAATTCCAACATGATCACACACACACACACACACACACACACACACACACACAAACACACACTCATCAATCAGTCATCAGTCACGTTTTGGTTTTATAGCCATAGGGAATAGATGATGTTGAGGAGCAAATAGAAAGTGAAGTTTGAGAGCCCACAATTGTGCCCTCAAGGGTATCTCTGGACTTTCTCGGTCTATGAGTCGTTGTTTTGATTGCCTTCGAGTCGAGCATGACTCATAGCAACCCTACGAACAAAAGGCCTGAAGTCTTTCTGAAACTATTGACATTTAACAAAGTTCATAGAGTTTCTGAAGGCATGTTGTTTAAGAAGTGGATGCTACTCCTGCTTCCAGTTCCACCAGGGGAATAGCTTTAAAGATAACTAATTATTTCAAAACCAAACTAAACACATTGCCTAGGACTGGAGTCTGACTCACAGAGATCTCTCCATTAGGTTTCTGTGGCTGCAAATCTTCACAGGAGGAGATTGCCCTTTTTTCTCCTATGGAGCAAGTAGTGGATTCAAACCACCAACCTTTCACTTAGCACCCTACTACTCATACTAAGCCCTAGGCTCCTTGTGTCTGGTATTGCTCTATTAAATTCCATTTAGTAAATTTACTGAATGCCTGTACAATTTAAGAGCTCACAGAAGGTAAAGATACCTGCATCTCTGTGTAATGTAAAAGATACCTGGCAAACAAGACAGATCATCAAAGATACATCCAAGAGTACAAGACAAATCTGATAATTTCTGCATTGAAACAGATGAGGGAGAAAACTGGGTATTATTGTCATGACAGGAGTCCAGAATGAAGGCTGCATAGTGGAGTGGACCTGGGGGGAGGAATTGTAAAACAAAGAAAGAATTTTTCTTTCACTTAAAAAAAACCCCAAGAGAAATAGTAAGTGAAATGAGAACTGACAGAAGAAAATCAGGAAGACTTCATGGAGGAGATGACATTGAGCAGGGCTTGTAGGAAATCCATGAATTTGAATCAACAACAACAAATGTTCACAATCACTAGTTATGAGAGAGATGTAAATCAAAACAACAATGAGATACCATCTCACTGCAGCAACAATAGCAAAGTTCAACAAGACAGCAAATAACAAATGCTGGTGAGGTCATAGTGGTTTTTTTTCTTTTAATTCTGATTTATTTACTGAGGTCATAGTCTTTTGAAAAGATCACAGAAGTGACTCTTTTGGGGACTCTTTGTCAATGGGTGCATGACAGTAAAACATCTTATATGCTAATAATCATTTGGCCAGACAGGCGTCTCCACTTCAAAGTTACTGGTCTAAGAATTAATAAGTCTCTTGGTGGAGGTACTCTGAAACCATGTATATATCCTGCTTCTCCTCAAACCTTCACCCACCAATTTCAACATCGGATGGTGGACCCTGCCTGCACACTTCTGTGCACTATTCCCCACCCATCACTTTAGACATTCATTAGTTAGAATTTTCTGTAAGAAAGAATCATCCTGTTTCCTCTGTTAATTTAATTTTCTGTTTCTGCCAATATGGACTTTTAGATGTCTACAGTACAAACATGTAAGGTTGTTAGCCATAAGGTCAGTTGTTCAAATCTACCTAAAGGAGATAAGGTCTAAAAGTCTCTAAGGGAGAAAGATGGGAATTTTCCTTTATAAAAATTCACAAATTTTAAAACCAATAGAGTTTGAATTGAAACGGATTCGATGTCAGTGTGATATTAGTTCTATTTCTATTTATTATTATTTATTCTGTTGTTTTTATTCCCCCCCCCCAATTCTGGCCTCAGAAGCACTTTCTGACTTGCTCTTCTTTTTTGAGCTTACTTTTATGAGAACTTCTTTACTTTCTGGCACCATCAAATGCTCCATAATCATAAAGCATTTCTATACCAGACCTGAAATAAATGGACTTTAAAATGAAGATCCGAAAAAAAAAAAAAAATGAAGATCCGAATGCTAGGTGTGTTTATTGCTATTAGGTTATCTTTCTTGTAGACCCTCTTAGTGGTGCTATCGAAGGAAAATATAGGCCTTGAAGTTAAAGGGAACTGGTGAGTATGCTCACTTGTAGTGATCACCTCGATTCACTGGCCTGAAATTAGGAGGCATACACTAGTCAAGAGTGAGGCTGAGCTTGGACGTGTTTCTTCAGCACTGTCCACCTAGCACAGATGTGTGGATAAGTGGGTAAGGGTTGATGGCTTAATCAGCAGGGATGAGAACTCCCGGCTTGTTGACTTGGCCACATATGGGACCAAAGGCCAAGTGAAGAGACCAGCTGATCCAGAATGCAGGAAGAAGTGTGGACTCCTGAGCTTGCAGCTGAGGCCTATTTGGTCCTAATCACAGATAGCTGGGAATGAGTCAACCAGAACCCAGCCGGATGAAGAGAAGATGATTCATGTTGTGATCAATTGTGGAGTGCGGCAACCTGATGGTTCCCTCCGGACTGGACTTCGCCCCTGGATGCAGATGCTCAAAGATTCTTCCACAAAAGGGATATGCTTGTTCCCTCAGAGCACTGGTTTGATAGGGATGGGGAAATCAGAAATTGGCAACCTAAAATGGGGGTATTAAGGCATGAAGCATAAAGCAACTGTCTTACATGGTTTTATGACAGTTATTAGTAAGATGATTGCAAGGGTAAAGTTATTTCTTCAGATACAAAGAATAATGGCTAAACAAACCAGGGGGCAGTTTGCGATGTCAAGGGTTCATTGTTCAAAATGCTTTCCTAGCCATTGAGATTGACACATGGATGGGCAGGAACATGAAAATGGGGCGGATTGGTCTATTCACAAGAGAATTAGTTAGACTTGCCATTGAATTGCATAGACTCAGCAACAGAAATTGAGACTCACACCACCAGCAAAGAAGAAGCAGAGAATGCAGAATGTGCATCCTTTGGGGCCAAAGATTCCTACTCCACTCCAACTGGAGCCAATAGCAGCCACAGCAGCCACAGCAGAGAACCAGAGATCTGACATACGACAGAGTTGATCTTGGAGCTGCTACCCTATGAAGCCAGGGCTAGGAGCCTTTGCCCAAATTTATTGGAGGACTAGCATGGGATGGATGTGGGAAAATGCTGTAATTGGCAAGACTAGAGATTTTAACACTGCCCTATGGCTGTGAAGATGAAAGCTAAGGTGCCTGTCAGTACATTTTGGAGGCTATCCTGACTGAATAATTGTATCTATTGCCAACCTTTTGATTTCTCTAATAAACACCATTAATATTATTGTTACTGTTGTTATTAGATGTTATCAAATTATTGTTAGATGCCCTATCCTGTCCTATTCTGTGCCATCCTCATCATCTCTAATACATTTGAGCCCATTGCTGCAGTCACTATATCAGTCCTCCTTGTTGGGGGTTTCTTCTCTCTCTCTTTTTTTTTTTTTTTTTTGGTCTTCTCTTTTGTTGATCCTCCACATTTCCAAGGGATGACCTCTTCTAGCAGCATGCCCAAAGTATGTGTGACAAACCCTTCAAGAAGCACCCTGGCTGCACTTTTCCCAAGACGTAACTGTTGGTTCTTTTGGCAGTCCATGGTATATTCAGTCTTTTCTAATACCACAGCTCAAAGGCATCAATTCTTCCATCATCTTTGTTCATTGTCCAGCTCTCAGTTACACACCAAGTAATTGAAAAGACCATGGCCTGAATCAGGTGCACCTTGGTCTTCAAACTGACATCATTATATTTCAGTATTTTGGAGAGATCCCTGAGTGTACTTGCTCAAAGCAATGCGTCCCTTGATACGCTGACTGCTGGTACCAAGGGAGTTGATTGTGGATCCCAGAAAGAAGTCACTGACAGTTTCAAC
>NW_006400005.1:999243-1008085 GCF_000299155.1 Elephantulus edwardii
CATTTCTTCATGTGCTTGTTGGCCATCTGAATGTCTTCTCTGGTGAGTTGTCTGTTCATATCCTGTGCCCATTTTTCTATTGGATTATTTACCCCATCTTGTTGTGGTGCTCAAGTATTTTATAAATTCTGGATATAAATCCCTTATCTGATATGTCATTACCAAATACCTTTTCCCAGTCTGTGGCTTCCCTTTTTACCCTGTTAGAGAAGTTTTGTATGTGCATAGGGATTTGATTCTTAGAAGGTCCCATTCATCTATTTTATCTTCTCCTGGTTGTGGGTATGAAACTTCAGTTTATACACTTTGGGCATGTTGCTAGTAGGGGCCAATCCTTGGGAAAAGACATTAAACTGGAAGGGGTGGAGTGTCAGAGAAAGGCCCTCAACAAGACAGGTTGATACAGTGACTATAACAACAGTCTTGAGCATGACAGAGATTGTAAGAATGGTGCAGGATAGGGCAAGGTTCAGATCTGTTGTTTATAGGGTCACTGAAGCACCACAAACACACACATATACACACACACTCAAATTTATCCCACTTTATAACAACTCTCCATCAGTTTTCAGAAGCAGTGGGAGAAGACTGCTCACATATTTTTCCAACACATGCTATGGGTTCAACAGATACTTTAGCTCCCCACTCAGGGGTATGATGATGAGCTTTCCCAGTTTTGTGGGTTTTTAATTATTATATTAATGAAAGAGTAAAGAGAACTTGGATTTCCGTTCATTCATTGCTACACATTTTCCTCCCTGCCCATTATTCCCCAACCCCAGTACATTTTTTCTCTTTGAGAAGAAGAAGAAGAAGAAAAATCTTACATTGCTATACAATTTTCCCCCGCCAGTCCACTTTACTGTGCAGCTCTTATTCTGGACTCTTGCCATGCAAATGATATCTAATCATATATCCCTTTTAAACAATTCTCTCCATTCTCTGTTTGAATACAGTGCACATTATTTATCTCCTCTTTTCTTAGTTTCCCCTCAAACCCGATGTCAATCCTGTTTTATAACAGTGGCATTATGTGGTATTTGTCCTTTTGTGTTGAGATATTTCACCCAGCATAATGTCCTCAAAGGTCACCCATTTTACATAATATTTCATGAGTTCCATGTTTTTCAATACTGCATAGTATTCCATTGTGTGAATATACCACAGTTTCTCTATCATTTTTTTTGTTGATGGGCACTTAGGCTGTTTCCAACTCTTTGCTATTGTGAACAAAGCAACAATAAACATAGGTGTGCATATATCTGATTGGGCGGCAGTTCTGATTTAAGAATATATTTCCAGTAGTGGAAATGCTGGGTCAAATAGTATTTCTATTTCCAAATTTTTAAGAAAATGCCATACTGCCTTCCAGAGTGGTAGCACCATTTTACACTCCCACCATCAGTGAATAAGAGTTCCAGTTTCTCCACAACCTTGCCAGCATTTGTTGTTTGCTGCTCTGTTGAATTTTGCTATTGTTCCTGGACTGAGATGATATCTCATAGTTGTTTTGATTTGCATTTTTCTTAGACTGTCCCATTCATCTGTTTTATCCTCTCATCTTTGTAGGTATTTCAGGCTGCTTGGAAGACTGTTCATGTTGTGGATTAGGGCTTCTAGAGTTCTTCCAAGCTTTTCTGTAATGAATTTCATAGGCCTTGGTTTTAGTCTTAGGTCTTTGATCCACTTTGAGTTTATTTTTGTGTATGGTGTGAGGTGAGGTCCAGTAGTCAGCAGTGATTGTCCTGCTTGCTCCTGGTGGGTGGGTCCTGCCATGGCTCACTGTTCCCTGCCAATGCTTGTTGCTCGTGGTCAAGGCTCACTGTTCCCTGCCCAGGCTCACTGTTCCTGTGGCACCCAAACTAATTGTCTTAATAATAGTTCTCACTCAGATTCCAGCTGTCCTGCTCACTTTGTGTGCACTGCTCCATGTGTGTTGCTCCATGCGCTGAGCTTTTCCAGTTTCCCAGTACAATTGCTTTATTAGTCCTGGGAAAACTTGTCTAAATGCAGAAAGGTTCTATTGTAATCCCTTCTTCAGCTACAGCAAGTTTCACCCAGTGCACCAAGGGTGACATTGCTTGTATCTTAGACACCCATAGAATTAAGACTTTTCTTCCATAGGGGAGGCACACTAGAGATTTCTTGCCCTTTTGGCCTGTTTTCTAGTTTTTGTTATCTAGTGGATCTGGTGGCTGCCCTGTAATCCCAAAATCATGTTGTTCAAACTCAACAGCTGCTCCTTGTGAGAAGGATGAGCAATCTCTTCCCCTTTAATTTACTGCCTCTGAAAAACCTACTGGAGGGTGAGCTATGAGTCAGTGATAGCTTGACTGCACACAACAAAAGTAACATAATCAAAATACCTCAGACATTAACAAACAGACATTTATATACCTTTCCACTGTTTTGAAGGCTTTTTTGTACAGTCAAATCACAATTAGAACCAACCCATAGCTGACCCTTCAGTGAGTTTTCAGAGGCAGTTTATCGCAGGGGAGGAGATTGCTCATCTTTCTCCCAACAAGTAGCTGCTGTATTTGAACCTCATAGCCTTCGGGTTGCCAGGGCAATTCCTTACTAGTAGGCCACCAGAGCTTCTTGTTCAGCGGGTTAAAAGTCTTCAGAAGCCTTTCTCTGAGTCAGCCCTGGAAGAAGGTTTCCTCTCTATTTCTGCTCTTTGATGATCCTGTGTTTTGTTGTGTTTTTGTTTTGCATATACCTTCTCTCATTTCTGTTTCTCTGGCTTTCTTGATCTCTTTTACCATTCAAAAGGGAGCTTTGATAATATAGTCCAAAGTAGTTGTGTTGTTACCCCAATGGCAGAGCTATTTAGGCAGTTCAATGCTGCCAGTGATTTATTTGGAGAAAGATGTGTAATCTCCTCCCAGGCAATTTACATCCTCAGAAACCCACTAGAGGGGTCAGTTATGAATCAGGTCTGGTTTGATGGCAATGAGATTTTCTTTGCTAGTGTTTTAATATCTTAAAAGAGATTGATGCAAACCACACCCTATAGCAATCCTGTTCTGTTAACATAACAAAGACAACTCATTACCGAATGAAATTATAACCACAGGCATATTGAACTCAAGTAAATTTATTGCCATCAAGTTAGAAGCAACTTATAGCGGACCGTTCATTAGGTTTCCAAAGCTGCAAATCACAAGGGAGGAGATTGCTCATTTTTCTTCCATGGAACTACTGGTGGGTTTGAACCATCAGGATGCATATTTCCTTTCATCTGTAACTATCAGGCCAGTCCACTTATGTTGTTAGGAACCATTGAGTTGACGCCAACTCATAGTGATCCTAAGAACAAGTCAAAAACTTTGTCCTATCCTGTGCCATATCCTTGTTTTAGTCTCACAGTCTTCGCCATGTTCAAGCCCATTTACAGTTACTATTCCAATCCATCTCATTGAAGATCTCTCTCTCATTCACTGACCCTCTACTTTTCCAAGGATGATGCTTTATTCTAAGGACTGGCACCTCCAGCCATTATGTACAAAGTACATGAAACACAGTCTCATCCTCCTTGCCTCTATGAAGCATCCTGATCGCACTCCCTTCAAGACAGATTTTCTTCTCTTTTTGGCATTCTTGACACTCTTCACTGACACCACAATTAAAAAGTATCAATTCTTCTGGTGGCCTAGTGGCAAGAAGCTGAGCTGCAATCCTGAAGGCATATAGCTCAAGGCCACCAGGTGTGGGAGAAGGATGAGCAATCTCCTCCCATTCTATTAACAGCCTCTGAAAATGCCCCCTCCCAGGTCAGCTATGGGTCAGTTCCAAATCAATGATACAGAACAACAATAAGGTCTCTCCAATAAGCAAGTAGTCATGTCACATTTCTTTCTGTAGATGCCTTTTTTTCTTCCCTATAGATTTTAGGCTAGTTGGTTGTCCTATGATCTCAGATCTCTGATAAGGTCAAGAAAAGTGATGAATTTGCAATTGGCTTGACACTTGTAAGCCTGAGAATTAAGTTCTTTCAAACTCTCTATATCCCTGGCTCAAATATTTGCTTTTTAACATTTGTACTTAAAAACATCTGTGGAGAAGTTGGTGAGTCTACCATTAGCATACATTCATCAGATGTTCACTTTAGATTAGGCATCATTAAGGGCCTAAAATGTCAGTCACCGTATTGTTGCTTTATCTCCCTGATCACTCAGTTTATTTTTCTCAAATCAGATTTGCATTATTTAGTTTGCTTTGTTTTTGTGATAGCTAAATACATATTTTGGCATTTCAGGAATACAAAGTGCATGTTGAGCTTTGATACAAAGTCAAAATGTTTTGTTAGTTTGAGACTCAGAGTTCTTTTCTAGCATAGTGTCTTATTGTTTTCAACTCTCTACACAAGTCTATGCATTAGGAACACTTGGATAAATTGTTGTGGTGCCATAGAGGAAACTACAATTTGTAGCAACCTAATGAATAATAGATCTGAACGTTGCCGTATTATGCACCATCCTTGCCATCTCTGATATTCTTGAGCCCATTGTTATAGTCTTAAGTCAATCCATCTTGTTGAAGGTCTCACTGTATTTCTCTCACCTTCTATCTGTTCCAGCATGTCTTTTACCAAAGATTGACTGATTCCTCCAGACAACATGCCCAAAGTATGTGCGATGAAGTTTCGCCATCTTTACCTCTAAAGAACACCATAGTTGTTTTTCCTCCCAGACAGATTTCTTTGCTTTTCTGGCAAGAAGAAGTGAAGGAGGTGAATAGAAAATTTCAAAGGGCAGCACAGGAAGACAAAGCAAAGTATTATAATGAAATGTGCAAAGAACTGGAGTATGAAAATCAAAAGGGCTATACTCACTTGGTATTTCTTAAGATGAAGGAACCAAAGAACAAATCCAAGCCTCGAATTGCAATACTTAAGGATTGCTACAGGCAGAATATTGAATGATCCAGGATGTATTAAAAGAAGACAGAAGGAATATACAGACTCACTGTACCAAAAAGAATTAGCTGACATAAGAATTTCAAGAAACAACATATGGTCAAGAAGCAATGGTGATGAAGGAGGAAGTTCAGGTTGCTCAGAAGGACTTGGCAAAAAATCAAGACCCAGGAATTGATGGAATACCAGTTGACACATTTTAACACACAGATGCTGCCCTGGATGTGCTCACCAGGTTGTGCCAGGAAATCTGGAGTACAACTGCCTGGCCAAGTGACTGCAAGAGACCCATATTTAATTCCCATTCCAAAGAAAGGTGATCTGACAGAGTGCGGAAAGTATCATACAATATCACTCATATCACACACAAGCAAAATCCTGTTGAAGATTATAGAGAAACAACTGGAAGAGTACATTGACAGAAAACTACCAGAAACACAAGCTGAGTTTAGAAGAGACTACAGCACTAGAGACATTATCGTCAATATCAGATGGATCTTGGCAGAAAGTAGAGAGTACCAGATGAATGTCTATCCATGTTTCATTGACTATGAAAAGGCATTTGACTGTGGAGATCACAACAAATTGTGGCTAACCTTTGGGGAGAATGGGAATCACAGAATACTTGACTGTGCTTATGTGAACCTATACTGAGACCAAGAAGCAGTCGTCAGAACAGAGCAGAGAAACACTACATGGTTCAAAATCAGGAAAGGAGTGTGTTAGGGATGTATTCTGTCCCCTTTTCAATCTATATGCAGAACAGATCATTAGGAGGCTGGGCTTTATGAGGAAGAATGTGGCATTATGATTGGAGGTAGACTCATCAACAAACTATGTTATTCAGAAAACACAACCTTGCTTGCTGAAACTGAGACAGACCTGAAGTGCTTGCTGCAGAAGATTAAGGACTGTAGTCTTCAATTGGATTGAACCTCAACATCAAGGAGACAAAGATTCTCACCACTGGTCCAATAGGCAGCACCATGATGGATGGAGAAGAGATTGAGGTTGTTAACAGTTACAGCTTGCTCAGCTCCTCAATCGACACTTTTGGCACCAGCAGTCAGGATATCAAAAGATGAATTGCATTAGGTAAATCTGCTGCCAGGGACCTGTCCAGAGTACTGAGAAGCAATGATGTCAGTCTAGAGACTAAGGTGCACGTGATCTGGTCCATGATCTTCACAATTACTTGCTATACATCAGAGAGCTGGATAATGACTAGAGATGATAGAAGAAAAATTGGTGCCTTTGAGTTGTGGTGCTGGAGAAGAGTCTTGAACATACAAGGGACTGCCAAGAAAACAAATAGATCTGTCTTGGAAAGGGTGAAATGAAGTTTTTCCTTGGAGGCTAGAATTCTGAAGCTCCATCTCTTCTGAAGCATACTTTGGGCATGTGGCCAGGAAGGACCAATCCTTGGAAAAGGACATCATGCTCAAAAGGGTGGAAGGACAACACAGCAGAGGAAGGCCCATGATGAAATGTACTGCTACAATAACTAGGACAATGCAGGTAGGTGTATTGGAGTCAATGAGACTGAATCAGGACAGGGAAGGCTTCAAAACTATTATAGGTCGGATCACTATCAGTCACAGGTGACTTGATGGTACATAGCAATAACAACATGAGATATTCAGTACTCTTCTTCAACACTATAATTCAGAGGCATGCTGGTATTTCTCCAAAATGAGATATTCTTAGATATATACAGATAATCTTTATAGTATCTGTTAACATCAAATCATTAATGTTGTTGTTATGTGCCATAGAGTCACTTGTGACTCATAGTAACCCTATGTACAACAGCCCTAAACCCTGCTCTGTCCTGTGCCAATCGCACTGTTTCTGACACTCCCATCCCGATTACCCCAGTCACTGAATCAAACCACCTGCTAGTGGGCCTTCCCCTCCTGCGCCTGCCCTCCACCCTACCAAGCATGATGTCCCTCTCCAAGGACCAGGCTCTTCTTACATGTCCAAAGTATGTCAGATGAAGCCTCAGAATCCTTGCCTCCAAGGAGCAGCCCTGTTTAACCCCCTCCGGGTTGAATCTGTTTGTTTTCTTAGCAGTCCATGGTACCATCAATACTCTTCTCGAGGATCAAAGCTCAAAGGCATCAGTTCCCTTCTATCCTCCCTAGTCATTGTCCAACTCTCTGATGCATGACAAGTGATTGCGAAGACCATGACCTCTATCAGATGCACCTTAGTCTCCAGCGAGACACCATTGCTCTTCAGTACTTTGGAGAGGTCTCTACCAGCAGACTTTCCCATCACAATATGTCTTTCAATTTCCTGGCTGCTGGTGCCAAGAGTGTTGAATGTGAAGCCAAGCAGACTAAAGCTGTGAACAATCTCAATCTCTTCACCATCCACCCTGATGCTGCCAATTCGTCCAGTGGTGAGAATCTTTGTCTTCTTGACATTGAAACTTTAATCTGATAGTCTTTATACTTATATTTGACCTACTATTACATAGCAATTATAGACATTATGGTAATTACTGTTTCATTACCTGGTACTCTACAATTATAGTTTGTTATCTTTAACATAAGTATTTTTTAAAAAAATTGTTTTTATTATCTTTCTCTCTCTTATTGATGTCATGCCAGAGCTCATTCATAGCTGACCCTTCAGTGAGTTTTCAGAGGCTGTAAAACATCAGAGAGATTCACCCTTTGGGTTTAACCAGTTCAACTCTTTATAGACCATTCGACTAGAGTCTCTTCATTTTTATTGCAAATATTTGAAAATATTTATGAAACTAAATTAGCTTTACATGTTTTAATTTAGTTTTAAAGTTGTTTAATGTGTTTATTAAGATGTTTAAAAATATAACTATAGCATTTTCATTTCTATAAGAATACATTTAATTAAATACATTAATTTTTTCAGAGCTCATTAATTTCATTTTTAAAAAATAACAAAATGTTGTAAGCAATCCAGATAACAATGAGGGATGGTTCTCAAACTTTGTGTAGCCACTCATTTCAAAAGTTGCTTACTGCTCTTAACAGTTTTTAAAGTTATGCCATAAAAGAACTCTTTGGTGTGTACAAGTCTGAGTTTTCATGTACATATTGATTTTGTATAGACAATATCACAGTCAAGATTCCATCCCCAAATTTCCTTATTCTCTTTTTTTAGTCATCTTCTACTGAGACCTCGGAACACTGCAGTCACTGATTTATTCTCTGTCCTTATAATATTTCCTTTTCCAGACTCTTACTTAAATAGAGATTCACAAAATATAACATTTTAAGACTATCTTCTTTCACTCTGCATAAAAACCCCTATTGCTACCCAGCTGTTTCTGACTCATAGTTACTCTATAGGGCAAAGTAGAACTGACCTATAGTCTTCCAAGAAGTCTCTATTTAAGTAAGCATCTTTCTCTAACAAAGTGGTTGATGAATTCAAACCAGCAACTTTGTGCTTAACTGTGCCTCTTGCATGTCTTCCATTCAGTGAACATTGTTCAAGTATCAATACATTGCTCTTTTTAATTCTCAAGAAACACATGTTCCTCATTTTTGTTATCCATTCACCTATTGGTGGAAATTTGGGTTTTTCCAATTTTTTATCATTATGAATGAAAATACAATGATTATTTTTGTACAGTTTTTTCCCTGGGAATATAAATTTTCATTTCTCTAGATCCCAGGTCATATGGTGGGTACATCTTTAACTTTATAAGAAATTGTCAAATTGTACTGGAGTAGAATCCACTTTGGATTCAACCAGCAATATTTAGACAGTCTAGTTATTCTGCAGCATCTGTTAACTGAAATATGTCAGTTGGTATACCATCTATTCCTGGAGCCTTATTTTTTGCTATTTCCTTCAATGCAGCCTGAACTTCTTCTTTCATCACCATAGGCTCTTGCTCATATGTTGTTTCATGAAATTCTTCTG
>NW_006400005.1:1009282-1010344 GCF_000299155.1 Elephantulus edwardii
AATGTATTTGCTATGAATAAGTCATTGATTGTGCAAAATTCGATCATTCTCCCTCCAGCTCCATTTCTGTCATTGAGTCCATGTTTTCCAACTACTGAATCTTCTTCTTTGCTCCCGACTTTTGCATTCCAGTCACCCATTATTATCAATGCATCTTGATTGCTCACCAAGCTGTGCCAAGAAATCTGGAGAACGACCACTTGGTCAACTGACTGGAAGAGATCGATATTTGTTCCTATCCCAAAGAAAGGAGAGGAAGGCCCTCTATGAGGTGGATTGATTCAGTGACTGCGATGATTGGGATAGGAGTGTCAGAGACAGTGCGATTAGCACAGGACAGAGTGGAGTTTAGGGCTGTTGTACATAGTATGAGTCGCAAGGGACTCGATGGCACATAACAACAACAACAGTTATTCTGCATCATTCTATTCACTCAGCTTGTCAGACTTTTTTGCTATTGTTTGTTTTTTCCATTCATATAGGTTATTGTTGTCCTAAGTGCCACTGAGTTGAGTACAACTCATAACAGATCTGAACTCTGTCCAAACCTGCACCATATTGTGTTTAAGACTGTTCCTCTGAATTGTTCATAGAGTTTTTAGAGGCAGAGGGATAAGGATGGGTGAGGTGAAGGGAAAATCATAGGGTCACACAATTTGGTGAGTGGAGGGTGGGGTGGGTAAAATAAATGGGAAAGATCTAGTGGGGATCTAGAAAGACAGGGTAATAGTGGGCATAGTTCAATGATGCTTAGTTTTAGAAAACATAATGAATGGGAATGATTGTATGAAACATAACATGAGTAGAAGATAGTATGAAACACAATGAACTTTGTAAGCACCAATATAAAATACAAATTCTAAAAAAGAGAATATTGACAAGAGAGGAAAAATTTCAGTTATTGATTAGGGAGTAAAGAGATATTTCGAATGGAGTTATAAATGATTAATATGACTTTAGATTTAAAGAAAGAGAGTAGGCAGTGGATGGTGGGAGTGGACTTCAATTGGGACACACCCCTGCAGCTCTGACCCATGACTCCCATCTTCAGGTATCGCATTG
>NW_006400005.1:1016184-1036901 GCF_000299155.1 Elephantulus edwardii
GGGGGGGGCACGGAGAAAGGTTTGTGCGGGGAGAAGGGTGCAGCAATGAATGAATGGAATTCCAAAATCTCTGTAGATGTTCACTGAAATGAAAAATAAACAAACTAAATTAAAATTAAAAAAATTAACATGCTAATAACATTTGTATAAAGAATCCTATATTCATGCTTATTAACTGAGAAAGCACAAAGACTAGTGCTTTAGGAAAAGAAAAAAAAAAAAAGAAAGAGAGTAGACAGAATCATAAAGAACTAGGAAACTATTAAGCTAACCCTGGCTTGCATTGTTAAAGACTTGAGTCAGCATGTGAAATATTAAAAAACAAAAACAACTCCATATATAAATAGGGAAATAATTTAAAAACATTAACCCAATACAGAATTATTGATATGAGAAATAAACCCAACACAGAATTATCAATGTGATTAAATAATTACTTAGTTAATTAAAAGAAAGAACTAACTCAGGGTGATGTCAAGGTTTTTAAGGGCAATTAAGAAAGTAGTTTGGTGGGAGAAAAATCAGGAAAGTTAGAAAAGCTCCTGGTATAAGGAGAGGAAGACCATGAGTTTAGATTATGGTACTTGGAGAACAAGGATTATGGGCCATTCATCTTTGTGTACTGATCCTCAGCACAGGCCTGATACCTAATAAACATGTTTCAAATAAATAGCCTCAAGAGCTTGGAAAGGTAGAAGAAGCCAAGACAAATTATGTTCTAATCAGCCAATGATACAGGAGTATAGGGTGGCTTTAAAGTTGAGAAATACAAACAGAATAAATAAATTATAGACTTTATCTACTTCCTAAACAACATGCCTCCAGAAACTCTATGAACTTTGATAAATGTTGACAGTTGTAGAGGAGCTTCAGGCCTTTTGTTCATAGGGTCACTATGAGTCGTGCTCGACTCAAAGGCAATCAACAACAAAAATATTATGAGATACACACACACATACACACACACACACATTGAATGACACCACCAGATGATGTTCATTATATTACCCCTTATTTGCAATGCACACACAATACAAAATTGCAGCGAACATGGTACAAAATGCAACATTTCTGTCAGTCCTGGCACACATATGTCGTGAATTTCTCAAGATGATTTCTGACTCTGATTTTCACTTAATAAATCTGTGCCTTTAGGTTTCTCAAGAAGAAGTAATCAAGAGAGTTCAGCCTGTGGGGGGAAAAAAAAAGAAAACAAGAATGTCTGTTTTCAAACTTTTTGTAAACAATAGAATCCCCAGGAGAGGAGAAGGTTGAAGGCTTAGCCATTACCTGAGAGGTCAGGATTTTAGATTTGATGCTGTGATAACTGACAAATTCCCCAAGGGAGTCAATACAGAGAAACAACAGAACAGATGGCCAAGGAAATGAGAAGAGAACTCAGGATTTGGATATTATGTGAAGAAAACCAGGACAATGTGAAATCCTGAAATTGGCAGAGAAGAGGGATTAAAGATGGAGCAGGCCATCCAAGTGTTAAATTCAGGAAATCAAATAGGGTAACACTGCGGTAAGAAGTGTTTACAGTAACTCCTAACAGTTTCATTAGCAAGTTAAGGAAGTGAATACAGATGGCATTGGAGGAAATAAATAATGAAGAGAACAGACACCTACATATAGTTTGCTAGTTAGAGAAGTTAGGTTGTAAGTGGAAGGTGTAAAATAGAGTAATAATTTAGTAGCATCTGGCTACTTGAATTTTTTTTAAACTGGAGAAGGGAAGTCTGTATGTTCAAAACAAAAACTTGTAAAGAAGAAGAGGTTGACAATGTTAGAAAGGAGTTGTTGTGTTAGGTACTATCAAGTCATCTGGGACTCATAGTGACTCTATGAACAATAGATCTGAACCTTGCCCTATCCTGTGCCCTCCTTATCGTTGCTGATAGACCTAAGCCCATTATTACAGTCACTGTGTCCATCAATTTTGTTGAAGGTTGGAAAGGAGTGGTAGGCATTAAAGGAAGATTCCTTAAGAATTCTAGCTAGAAGATTGTATATCTCTAGTACCATAGATTCTATTTCTCTCCTCCCTCCTCACTCTTTCCTTCTATATTAACTATTAAAGTTGTTTGACAAAAAGCATTCTTTTTTTCTGAAGAACTATAGAAACACTTTCCAATGCAAATATCTTAATTCTCACTACCTTTGTGTTGATGCTGACTCATGGAAAAACTCTGCATTGGGTTTCAAGACTGTAAATACTAGGCGTGTAGACTAACTGTCATTTTCCTGTGGCTTGGATGGTGGATGTGAGCCAGAAAATTCAGCTGGTAGACTGACACTGTATATATTACACTACCCAGGGCTCCTTAAATGTCTTTCTGTTGCTCTGTGCCATTGGGTCATCTGTGACTCATAGAGACTCTATGCAGACTTCCATAGCTCTGAAACCTGTCCTATCCTAAGCCAACCTCACTGTCTCTGACACACTTAAATATTTTACTAAGTAATATTAAAACCTCTTGAGTTAATTTCTTTTATTGAATTATACAATTCAGCTTCTTTACACATTAAAATATCTCATGTCATAATCTCTATTAGTATCAATTAACACTAATTGAACAGTTCTCTCAATATTTGGTATTATTCATGTTGCAGACTGATTAACCTTGACTATCAATTCCTAAGAATAACATTTTTACTCTTTTAAGAAGAACCTTGAAAATGCTTTCTTGGGAATCATTGCACACAGACTCCTGCAGTTTTCAAGTACCAGCAAGAAATCTATTGTACTCTTGAGGGGTTTTTTTGCTTGTTCTCTTTTGCAAGATAGAAAAGAAGAAATGAAAGAATAAAATTTCCATTCAAATGTACCACCAGACATAGAAATAAAAAGGGCTAGTCTTGCTTGTATTTACTCTTGAAGGTTGAGGGAATGTCAGGAAGATTTCATTATTTTGAAGGTTTTGGTAGTATGATCATTTACTGGCAATGGAAACTGACGATGTCTGTGACCTCTCAATGATTTAAGAAGTTATATCTCATTGACACTTAAGGAAATGTTATATTTTATTACACCTTTGAAACTCAGAACAAAAAATTATCCATTTTTTGTTTTCATAAGTGCAAAGATAGAAGAAGGTATCATATCATTAAAATCAGTGAGTGACTATGTGCCAGTTGAAGTCTATGAGGTGGTGTCAATGATTAGCCAATTGGTGAATTTTCTTTAAATTAACACTAGTTAGTAACTCACAAACTTTTGGTGGGAAGAAATGGATATACTCTTAAATAAATATACATCTAGCTTAGACTGGTGTTGCTTCTTCTAATTATTCCTTAGAAAGCTTTCAAGAAGCATTTATGTTACCTATTATAGAGGGCTCCAAGGAAGCGAAATATCAACTCCAGTGCAATTTGTTCATTTTTCTTTGATGGAATACTAGAGGTAACAATGGCCTGTCTTCAAGAATTGTAAAATAGGGTTTTCCTCTGAGAACTAAAATTTGATTTGATATTAAATGGACTTGAATTGAAATAAGCTGTTATCACAAAGAGAAGGAATGACTCGTAGCCCTCCAGCACAGCTTGTCTCTAATCATAACATTCACATTTGTGAAACACTGGAAAGCCGTTTGCCAGTTATTAAGACATGGGAATACAGAGCCTTGCACCCCCAGTGCTCCCAGCCACTCTGGTCGAGCCCACAACCCAGCAGCTGGTTCAGAAGGAATCCTCTCCAGTCCAGCTCTTTTGCTGGCATTCTGCTTGACTAGGACCCATAATGTTCAGATTCTCATGTACAGGTACCCTTGCTTTTCAAAAGTCCTCTTCTCCCACCTTCACTTTTATGAAAGACCTGCACTAGCATTTTCACTCACCAAAAGAAACTCAAAGGATTTTCACTTTTAAGGAGAAATGCGGAAGGCAAAACTAGCATTTAGCTTTTTTTTTTTTTTTTTTTTGCAGTGAGCGATTGATGTTATACCATGAACCTGGAGCAGACAGCGGAGTGATGTCACCAAAGTGCTCCCCGGGGAACCACACTCAGCACCTTAACATCGAAATGCTGGAGCTTTGAATCTTGTCTGTGATCACCAGGTGCTAGTGTTAGGTTTAGGTTTTGTTATTTGGTATGATTTCATAGGGTAATCTGTGGGTCTGGGGATGCTCTAACTTTTTTCCAATATAAATTCTTGATAATTTTTTTTCTTTGCTATTCCCCTTTCACTTATGAAAGTTTTGACAAGAATGCCCTAGTTCTTATAGCAGTGGAAACCTGTGTTTGGAATCACTTACTCATGACAGACGGAGAAAAGATTGAGATTGTTAACAATTTCAGCTTGCTTGGTTTCACAATCAAAGCTCTTGGCACCAGCAGTCAGGAAATCAAAGGACAAATTGCATTAGGGAAATCTAGTGTCAGGGACCTCTCCAGAGTACTGAAGAGTAACAATGTCAATCTAGAGACTAATATGTGCCTGATCTAAGCCATGCTCTTGGCAATTACTTGCTATGCATCCAACAGCTGGACAACAAAAAATGATAGCAGAAGAATTGATGTCTTTGAGTTTTTGGTGCTGGAAAAGAGTACTGAATATACCATGCATTACCAAGAAGACAAATAGGTCTGTCCTGGAGCAACCAAGTTGCTCCTTAGAGGCTAGGATTCTGAAACTCTGTCTCACCTACTTTGGGCATGTTGCCAGGAGGAACCAGTCCTTGGGTAAGGACATCATGCTTGGAAGGGTGGAGGGACAGTACAGGAAAGGAAGGCCCCAGATGAGATGGAATGGATTGACTCAGTGACTGGGATAATGGGCGTAAATGTGTTGGAGACAGTGAGATTGGCTCAAGATAGAGCACCGTTCTGAGCTATTGTACATAGAGTTGCTATGAATCACAAGCAACTTGAAACCAGCAATGACAACAACTCACTCATTGTCCTGGAATGGGACCAAACTCATAGCTGACCCTCTAGCTCATTTTGAGAGGCAGTATATTGCAAGGGAAGAGATTGACCATCTTGCTCTTGCAGAACAACTGGTGAATTCAAACTGTCTGTTTTTGTGTTGTCATTGCCATAACCTTCCTGAATGTGCCACTCGGAAGCAGTTTAATCACTGATGGATCTCATGAAAGACATGCAGATGTGCCAACAGAAGAGCTCCAACTCATAAAGGGTGCCCTTCTCTGCTTGCCACCTTAGACAGACTTTAGGCCTGTAAGTGCTGTAAACATTTAAATCTCATGTGTTGTGTGCTTTGATTTTATGCTCACCAAGTCTGGTGTGCGGCAGTCTTATCAGTTCCAGTCCCCATTGTGCAATAAGCAGTGGCATTCTAGCCTTCAGTCTAGCTCTGTTAGTGCTAGAACATCAGCAAGTCAGGTCATCTCAATGACACCCCAAGTCAGTGATTCTGAGGCTGGGGGTGGCCTGTCTATAGGACAACTACATGGCAAATGCTGCCCCCAAGTCCTTGCGGCAGGCAGCCAGCCAGCCAGTCTTTCAATGGTACCCCTTTGCTCATCCCTGGTTGATTAATACGAAATTTTACATTCCTCAGTGGTTACTGGACATTAATTTGCTGCATTCGTACTCATGTCTTTAAGCTGCTATCAGACTTGTAACAATTGTTCCAATCTTCTCTAAGACTTCTTTTGATGTCAGGATGCAAGTACAAGTGTGAGGCTAGGCTGAGGCAAGAGAGGAATATGGATGGAAAATTTAAGGAAGCTGTTCACTGTGGTTGGGCAAGTGCTGTGAGGCAGCTTCAGCTCAATTTTGTGGTGTCATCTGGATCGTCTACTTCAGGGAAGAAGAGGAAATAAGGAGATGATACATGCAGCAAGAAAGAATCAAGGATGCATGCAAGAAAAGATCCCTAAATTGCAACCTTTCTCAACTTTTGACCTTGATCTTGAAAGCAATGTCTGTGTCTTGTTCACTCTAATATTTTTACCAGTATCTACTACAGTTCCTGGTTCCTGTTGTGTTGTTCATTGCCATTTAGTCAGAATTAAGTCAGAGCTAACCCTCTAGATGGTATTCAGAGGCTATAAATTGCTATAATTGCTTTTCCCTTGGAGCAGAAGGTGGATTCTAACTGCTTGGCTTTGGGTTGGCAGCACAACTCCTTACCCACCCACTCGGCCACCAGAGGCAGTAAATATAGTTATTGCAAGAATGAGTAACTAATCTAGTTGACGCAAGCAAGTTCTCACAGCATTTTGTGCATATAATATTGTATTGTCACATTCATTATCTGTGCTTTCAAGAAATTGAGAGCAACAATAGTGTCTCCTACATCTTTGGCTTTGAGCCTGACAGAGGACTTGCCATCTAATAGGTGCTTTAGTAAATGTCTGTGAAACAAGTGAAGTTGATAACTAGTGTTTACTAAATAATGGCATTCCCAAAGATCTGGTAACATACAACAAATCAGTCTAAAATATAACAGCTTAAAATAATAACCACTTACTTCTCTCACGTGCTCTGTTTCCTGGCAATTCAAGCAGGACTCAGAGTTGGAGACTTTTGCTGCTGGAGAGCAGGGAGTTTTGATGTGGTCACAACTGGCTGTCAGCAGGGGCATTGAGGACTTTCTACCAACGGGGCTCACTCACACCACTGGTGTGTTTCTGTTGTTGGTTTGTGCTTGGTCCTCTCTTTGTGGGTCTCTCCATAAGACTGGTTAAGGGACCTCAAACATGGCAACTGCAGTCAAACAGAACAGCTGATCCAAGGCTGCAAAGTCTTTTATGAGCTAGCCTCAGAAGTCATGTTAATACTTCCACCACATTTTATTGGTCATATAGAGCCAGCCTTGGTTCAATGTAGGAGGGGACTTCTTAAAGGTATGGATATGATAAACTGTGGCTCATTAGAGCTGCCTTGTAAATGAAGTACAAAAAATTATTAACCATTAAACCAAATAAAACCCAAAGCAGTTTCCAACTGAGTTACCTTCTAGGCATTCTTCTAAAGGTAATTGTAAGCTTGGAATCCTGGGGCAGTGGGGGGAATTGGCATTGCTGGATAGAATGGCCTCCCTCTGTGTAGAGATGATTATCTGGATGAGTTTTATTTCTCTTTATCATACAGTCCACATCTTGATTCTTTGCTGAAAGCTTATTATGAATTACTCTTTAGTCCATGAGAATAGTGCACACATCCCACTAAGGGAAGGTCAATCAGAAACTGAAGTTGGTTTAATGCTTAAAGCAGCCTCGAGTCTCTTTGGGCAAGAGCGTGGTCTGATTTCTCTGGTATATGAAACTATAACCAAGCCCTTTTGAGTGCTTTTGAGTTTATCGGTATTCCCTTGGTGTGTCCCTGGGCTCAGCAACAGTGTGACTGCTGGGTCCGGCATGTTCTGTAGGGACATCTGTGTACAGACTAGACTGGAGGAAGCCCATTCCTACAACCTACCTTTAGGGTCTTTTCTAACAATTACAAGTAACTCTAAAAGAGATAAGAGACACTTTAAGGAAGCCCAGGGGAAACCCATGAGATTTATACATATCATGATTGTAAATTTCATGAGCATTGCCCTTCTGAGCTAAGAAACAGTCCAGAAAGTTTTTACATATTTACTCCTTATTCAGTTACTATAATTATTTCAAGTTATTACACAAATTTAAAGGACAAGTCTCAATAATCTTATAAAAGATAAATCAAACATTTGCCATTAGTAATTAGAGGGAAAAGAGATTCTAGAATGTCTACCTTTGTTGTTGGTAGGTGCCTTCGAGTCAAGTACAACTCATAGGGACCCTATGAACAAAAGATCTGAACTCTGTTCTATCCTGTGCCATCTTCATACTTTCTGACACACAAAAACTCATTATTTTTACTCCATCAATCCACCCGGTTGAGGGTCTCCTTCTCCTTTGCTGACCCTCCCACCTTCCTAGCATCATATCCTTTTCCAAGGAATGCTGATTGTGGAACAGACCATCAACTAATCATATGCAAATTCAAACTGAAGCTAAAGAAAATGGAATCAAATCCACAAGACCCAAGTTTGACCTTGAGTATATGTTAGGTAGAACAGGCACAGAAACAGGAAGAAGTTCACTGGCACAGGCTGGAGGGGGAGGGGAGAGAGAGAGAGAAATAGAGAGAGAGAAAGGAGACTGGCTGACAGAATGGGTCAGAGAAGTAAGGGGAGGAAAAGGCCATCTTCTGGCAGAGGAAATAGTCATATAGCTCATGGATTGGCTGCAGCTGTCAGTGCTAGTGGTGACATCTAATGGTCTAATGACACTCCAAGGGTGTTTCATCCATCATGACAGTGAATATTGTTCCTGTGGTAAGAATCTTTGTTTTCTTGACACTGAGATGAAATCCATACAAAAAGCTGCATTCCTTGATCTTCTGCAGCAAGTGCCTCAAGTCCTCCTCACTTTCAGCAAGGAAGGTTGTGTCATCTGCCTAATGCAGGTTATTGATGAGTCTTCTTCAAATCCTGATGCCACATTTTTCTTCAGAGTCCAGCTTCTAGAATAATTTACTCAGCATTCAGATTAAATAAGTATGGAGAGAACATCTACCTTTAGTTATAGAAAAGCAACAATAAACCTGGAGATAATGGACATAATTTCTTGCTTTTTTTTTTGAGGCCCCAATTGCCTATATGTTATTCATTTCTCTTTACTTCTGTATCTCTTCCCTTTATTTTGGCTTCTCCAAAGTATGCTAGACGACGTATAGCCCTGGTGTACAAGTTGCTGTCCCGCGGTCACTTGTGGTTGCTCTGAGGCTGAACACTTGTGACACGGATGTGTCAAATGCGTTAATGGTTGGCTACCCAATGTGGACTGAGAGTGGGGTGGAGCTCCCTGATTGAACAAGCGTGGAAGGAGGAGTGGTGTCCACTTCCATAATAGCTTGCCTCCGGAAACCCTATGAACTTGGAAAGAGGATGTAAGGTACCCAAGCGTCGAGGACTCTCCTTCATAGGGTCGCTATGAGTCGCCTGCGACTCGACGGCACTTAACAACAACAACAACAACAACACTGTAGTGTAATTTGGAGAGTCACCTGAGATACCAATGTTGGCCTTTTCTTTCTCTTCTGCTTCTATAATGATCTTTTGCTTTCTTCATGAAGGATATACTTGATGTCATCCCACAATTCATCTGGTCTTCCTTCTATCATTAGTATTCAATGCTTCAAATCTGTTCTTGAGATGCTTTTTAAATTCACACGAGATAGAATCAAGTTGATAGTTTGATTGTTGTCTGATAAGAGCAAGGAAATGCTAGATGATTTAAAATCAAGAAAGCCTTGTGTGAGGGTTGTATCCTTTCTCCATATTTAATTTGTCTGCTGACCTAATAATGCGAGACTCTATGAAAAAGAATGGGGCATCAGGATAGGAGGAAGGCTCATAAATGAGCTGGGTTATGCAGATGATGCAACCTTGCTTGCTGAAAGTGAGAGCAACTTAAAACTCTTGCTACAGAAGATCAAAGATGATAGCCTTCAATGGGACTACATCTCTACATCTAAAATCCTAAAAAAAAACAAAAAAGAAGGAGAGAAGAAAGAAGAAGACTAAAATCCTCACCAGTAGGCTGATTAAGCAATCAACACTGTGATAGGTGCAAATACAGTAATATGATGTCATCTTATTGGGATCCACAATCAATACCCTTCGCACCAACAGTCAAGAGATCAAAAGGCATGTTGCAATGGGAAAGAGTGCTGTCAGGGACCTCTCCAAAGTACTGAGGAGCAATGATCTAAGTTTAATGACTAGAGTTGATGGCTTTTTACATCACTTGCTATGCATCTGAGAGCTAGACAATTAATAAGGATGACAGAAGAAGAATTGATGTCTTTGAAGTGTGGTGTTGGAGAAGAGCACTGAATATCCCATGGACTGAACAAACAGATACATCTGATAATGTGTGGCCACAGTGGTCCTTGGAAGTAAAGATGGCGAAGTTTCATCTAACATTCTTTGGGCATGTTGTCGAGAAAGGCAATTCCGTGGAGAGGGACATTATGCTTTGGAAGGAATACAGAGTCAGTGAGAGAGAGGATGGATTGACACAGTGATTGTAAAAATGGTTCATGTATATCAGAGATGAGGAGGACTCTAGAGACTAAAGTGCACCTGATCCAGGCCATGGTCTTTGTAATTACCTGTTAGGCATCAGAGAGCTGGACAATGATCAAAGAGGACAGAACTGATGCCTTTGGATTGTGGTGCTGGAGAAGAGTTTTGGACATGCTATGGACTGCCAAGAGAACAAACAGGTCTGTCCTTGAGAGGGTGAAGCCAAAGTGTTCTTTGAGGCTCTGTCTCACATACTTTGGGCATGTTGCCGAGACCAGTCCTTGGGGAAGAACTTCATTCTTGGAAGGAGTGGTTTTGTGGGTAGAGAAAGGGAGTGAAGGAAATGGGAAGGATACAGGTGAAAAGATAGGGTAATGGTGATTTGTTTTATAAAACATAATGCATGGGCATGATTGTATGAAACATAATATAAATGAAGAATAGTGTGAAACACACACACAGATATACTCACATGGAATCTGTAAATTACTCTGGAGGAGACTGCCTTTCTTTCTCCTGTGGAGCTGAGTGTGGGTTCAGAACACCAGAAAGGTGTCTTTTGGGTGGTGATGGTCATTATGTGCCATCGAGTCACTTGCAACTCATAGTGACCTTATATATAAGAGCCCTAAACACCGTTCTATTCTGTGCCACCCTAGCCATCTCAAATGTATTCATTCCCACCACTCCAGTCACAGAATTGATCCATCTCATCGAAGGTCTTCCTATCCTTCACTATCCCTCCACTCTGTCAAACATGATGTCCCTCTCCAAGGACCAGTCCCTCCTTGCAACATGCCCAAAGTATGTCAGACAAAGCTTCAGAATCTTTGACTCCAAGTAGCATTGTGGCTTCACCTTCTCCAGGACAAACCTGTTTGTTCTCCTAGCAGTCCCTGGTATATTCAACACTCTTCTCCAGCACCACAGCTCAAAGGCATCAATTCTCTTTCTATCATCCCTTTTCACTCTCTGATGCATAGCACGTGATTGCGAAGACTATAGCCCGATCAGGCACATTTAGTCTCCAGCCTGATATCGTTGCTCTTCAATACTCTTGAGAGGTCCCTCACAGCTGACTTTCCCAGTGCAATTCGTCTCTTGATCTCCTGGCTGCTGTTACCAAGAGTGTTGACTGTGGAGCCAAGTAAACTAAAACTGTTAACTATCTCAATCTCTTCACCATCCATACTGATGCTGCCAATTTCACTTCCCTATAGACTTTGCCACCAGAGCTCCCTGCACACATAGAAGCAGAAGATTAAAGAATATGAACACTGTGAAAGGAAGCAAATAGAGTAATATGATTTACTTGTAATACAAACGCTAATGTCTTAAGCTGAAATTTACTTCCATAACTGCTTCCAGACATGCACAATATAAGCATGGGCAAGATGTGTCAGAACTATTTTCTTTAATCTCATCATTTCCATGTGTTAAATGTGTGGGCCCATTATTTATGTGGGCATGTTGTTTGTGAAAAATACAGTGCTAGGTGTCACATAATAATCCACAGTTTGTCTCTGGATTGTTTGAATTATATTACTATTTCACAGAAATATGTCAGTCCTTAAACATGTTAAACATTCTTTCAAAGTACTATTACAATGTATCTGTTCAATTGCTTCTTAGATTTAATCAAACATGCACAGTATTGCTTCAGTGTTGTTGTGTACTGTGGAGTCTGAACTGACCGAAGGCTGACCCTCAGGCAGGTTTTCAGAGGCAGTTAATCACACAGGAAAAGATTGCCATCCTTCTCCCATGAAGCAGCTGGTGGCCTTGAACCATGTGACTTCAAGATTAAAGTGCATTTTCTTGCCACTGGGCCACCAGAGCTCCCCTGCTTCAATGTATTACACAATATGCTAGTGTCCTGTAAAAAGGCTGCAGAAAGCACCTCATATACATAGCCACAGCTGCTCTAAATTTCTGATCAGATTATCTAATCCTTTCATTGTTACTAGGAAATAATAAAAACAATAAACAACTCTGCATGAAATGATGCAAATAACATTGTTTTTGAAGCAAAAGCTAAGGAATGGTTATTGAAAAAGAAAATAAAAAGTCCTGTTCCTGCCTGCACGGTTTCCTGCTCACCTCTCAGTGTGTTCCTGTCTCACTGTGATTGTAGGGATCCATCTGTGTTTTTCTGGGACCTTTGTTTTTCTCATTCTGCCAGAGAAAATATCCCTGTTCTTAGTCTAACTCCTATTGTAGTGGGCCAAATAGCATGCACAGTCACCCTACCCGCCTATTCATTTCAACCTGGAGCTTCAAAATATGACCTTATATAGAAATAAGGTCACTGCATTTGGTCAAGTCAGAATGAAGTCTTTCTGGGTTAAAGCTGACCTTAAATCCTATGACTGGAATTTTATAAGAAGAGTTGAGGACTCATAGCGGTAGAGAGGAAAGAAGGACATGTGAAAATAGAGGTGGGCAGAGACCCGAGTTATGCTACTCCAAATTAATGATAGCTGGAAGGATAAGGAAAGATTCTTCCTTAAAGCCATGAGAGAGAACATGGACATACTGATATCTCAGTTTCAGATTTCTACCTTTCAGAACTGTGGGCAAATCAGTTTCTGGTGTTTTACTTAACTGGCTGCATTTTCAGCAGTAGATCACCAAGTTTGTCTCCCTGATTTACTGTTGTTATTGTCCTAGCTGACTATCCACTGGGTTTCTGAGGCTGTAAATCGGAAAAGAGAATATTCCTGTTGGAGCCACTGATGAAGCCTAATGGTCACATAGGCAGCTGTTGGCTTAGCAACACAGCTCCTTACAGGCTAGGCCACCAGAAATTCCTTGAAAACCTCTAGGATATGGAAATTGCTTGAATTGCTAGTCTTTTTCTTTGGGCACAATTAAAACAGAAAATTTGAAGCAGGAGATAATACGTAATAGTGATACTTTTCCATCCCGTCTTGTAATGATGAAAATAAAATGTAGAAAAAAATAATATAGATTGTCCAAATGCATCATTTGAAGGAGAAAGCTGACACTTGCGTGTGTCGTCCTGCGGCCCATACAGGTCGATGTGAGGGCTAACATCTCAGAATTGTGCAAGAAGATAAATATCAGACATTTACACGGGAAAACAAAACCAGCAAGTCTTATTTCCACTCTTATGACACCTATACTGATGGGGTAGACCGGCCCTAAGGGTTTACCAGAGCTGTAACTTTTTACAGAAGCAGAGTGGTAACTATGTTCTTCTATGTTTACACAGAGAAAGGAGTGAAAACATGAACACATTATTTTCCTGAATTAAAGCACATTTACAAACTCCTCTCCTAGAAGATGATAATCCTGGCAGAGATCTGCCAGCCACAAACAGGACGAGGCTCTCAGGCAGTTGCACCTCTGAAGGTGCTTTCTGTAAGGCAGTCGATGAGGGCCCTAGTTCACATGCACCTCATCAAGTCCTAGAGGAAGAGGCACCTTATTCTTAAACACAGAGTCTCGCTGGGTGCTACCAGAAGCCCTGGGTACATTAAGTGAAAAGAATTATTATAGCATGTTATTATTATTTAAGATGTTGCTCTGTTATTGTTGTTGTTGTTGTTGTTATGTGCTGTCAAGTCACCTGCGACGCATAGCGATCCTATGTACAACAGCCTAAATCCTTCTCCATCCTTTGCTAATATTATTGTCTTCGACCCGCCTATCCCCAATACCCTAGTAATGGAATTAATCCATCTCATCAAAGGTCTTCCTCTCCTGTGCTGTTCCTTCACCCTCCAAAGCATGACGTCCGGCTCCAAGGACTGATCCTGCTTTGTAACATGTCCAAAGTATGTCAGACGAAGCTTCAGAATTTTCACCTCCAAGGAGCAGCCTGGCTTCACCTTCTCCACGATGAACTTGTCTGTTCTCCTAGCAGTCCAAGGTATATTCAGTACTCTTCTCTGGCACCATAGCGCAAAGGCTTCAACTCTCCTTCTATCATCCCTAGTCCTTGTCCAGCTTTCTGATGCATAGCAAATAATTGCAAAGACCATGGCCTGAATCAGACTCAGTCTCCAGAGAGACATCGTTGCTCTTCAGTACTTGGGAGAGGTCTCTGACAGTAGACTTTCCCAATGCAATTTGTCTTTTAATTTCCTGGCTTCTGGTACCAAGAGTTGCTATAGGGTGCTGTCTTTATTTTTTTAAACTGGTTTATTTACAAAGTTGGTATACATTGTTTTTCACACCAGATCTTTCTGCCTCTCTCTGCCCATTAAACTGTGCACCCATCGTGCCCCCCCCCCCGACTCCTGTGCTCCCACTCTCCCCGCCTCTTGGATCCTTATACTTGTTCTACAATAACAGTCTTATACATTATTTGTCCTTATGGGACTGAGTTAGTTTCATTTAGCATAATGCTCTCCAGTCCCTCCCAAGTTAGGTAGTAATTTACAAAATCATTGTTCCTGCATGCTGGATGGTATTCCATCATGAATGTACCATAATTTCTCAATTAGTTCTGTTGTGGCTGGACATTAGGGTTGTTTCCATGTTCTTGCAATGAGGAATAATGCTGCTGTGAACACTGGTGTACAAGTCTTTGTTTGTGCCTCAGTTATCATTTTCTTGGTGTATATTCCAAGCCCAAGGTGGTATAGCACTGGTTTACAGAGATAACTCATGGTTGCTGTGATGCTGAGCACTGTGACACTGATGTGCCAAATGTGATAATGGTTTCCCATGGTGGACAGTGTTTGCTGGAGCTTCCCGATTAAGACAAACCTGGAAGCAGGAGTGGCACTCACTTCTGAAATGGCTTGCCTTCGGAAATTTTATGAACAGTGCTCAGGCCTTTCATTTGTAGGGGTGCTATGAGTCGTCTATGACTCAGCGGCACTTAACAACAACATATTCCAAGCAGTGGAATAGCTGGGTCATATGGAATTGCTATGTCCAGCCTTTTGAGGAAACACCAAATTGCCTTCCAGAGTAGTTGTACCATTTTACAATCCCACCAACAATGTATCCTATCTCTCCACATCCTCTCCAACATTTCTTATTTGTTGTCCTGTTAAACTTTGCCACTGCTACTGCAGTGAGATGGTATCTTATTGTGGTTTCAATTTGCACCTCTCTTATTGCCAGTGATTTTGAGCATTTCTTCATGTGTATGTTGGCCATCTGAATATCATCCTCTTTGAAAAGTCATTCCATGACTTTTGCCCATTTTGTAATTGTGTTATCTGTCTTTTTCTTATGGCAACCCTGCATGACCCTGTAAACTTTTGATCTGAGACCCTGGTCTGAAATGATATTGCCAAATGTTTTTCCCAGTTAGTAGGTTTTCTTTTCACTCTGTCGGAAAAAGGTTTTGATGTGTACAGGAATTTAATCTTTAGAAGGTCCCATTCATTTATTTTATGCTCTTCAGACTGAGCACTTCTGGCTGTATTTGGCAGTTTCTTAATATCATAGAGTAGGCCGTCAAAGCTTGATCCCAGTTTTTCTCTGATGAGCTTTACAGTTTAGGCCTTACTCTCAACCCTCTGATCCACTTTGACTTTATTTTTTTGTGTGGTGTGAGATGTGGATCCTGCTTCATCTTTCTGTAGGTAGCAGTCCAGTTTTGCCAGCACCATTTATCGAAGAGGTTGTAATTTCCCCATTTGGTAGTTTTGATTTCCTTGTTGAATATCATTTGACTATAGATAGCTGGGCCCATTTCTGGGTTCTCAATTCTGTTCCATTGGTCTATGTGCCTGTCATTGTACCAGCACCATCCTGTTTTGGTTACTACTACTGTGTAGTAGGTTTTGAGGTCAGGGAGTGCTATGCCTCCCACTTCATTTTTGTTTGTCAGAAGTGTTTTGCTTATTTGGGGGGTGTCTTTTCTCTCCAATTAACTTGACAATTTCCCCTTCAATCTCCTTGAAAAGTGAATTTGGTGTCTGTATTGGATGATTGCTTTAAACAAGTAGATTGCTTTTGGCCGGATTGTCATTTTCACAACAGTGTGTCTTCCTATCCATAAGCAGGGCACATTTCCCCATTTCTTTTAAGTCTTCTATTGTGTCTTGCACATATGTTCTGTAGTTTTCTTTCTATAGGTCTTCTGTGTCTCTAGTTAGGTTCACTCTCAAGTATCTCAATTTGTGGTTGACTATTGCGGATAACAAACTGTGGCTGACTCTGAGAAGAATGGGAATCCCAGAACATTTAATCGTGCAAATGTGAAACCTAAACTTGGACCAAGAGGCAGTTGTCAGAACAGAGCAGGGTAACACTGCATGGTTCAAAATTGGGAAGGGTGTACTCCAGAGATGCGTCCTGTCTCCATATCTTTTCAACCTATATGCAGAGCAGATTATCCGGGAGGCTGGGCTCTATGAGGAGAATTGTGGTGTCAGGATTGGTGGAAGATCTATTATCAATCTGCGTTATGCAGATGACACAACCCTGCTTGCTGAAACTGAGGAGGACCTCATACACTTACTGCAGAGGGTCAAGGACTGCACCCTTCAGTATGGACTGAGGCTCAGTGTCAAGAAGACAAAGATTCTCACCACTGGACCAATTGGTAGCATCAGGATGGATGGTGAAGAGATTGAGATTGTTCACAGCTTCAGTTTGCTCGGCTCCACTGTCAACACTCTTGGCACCAGCAGCCAGGAAATGAAAAAAATATATTGTAATGGAAAAGTCTGCTGTTAGGGACCTCTCTAAAGTACTCAAGAGCAACGGTGTCTCTCTGGAGACTAAGGTGTGCCTGATACAGGCCATGGTCTTTGCAATCACTTGTTATGCATCAGAGAGCTGGACAATGACTAGACAGAAGGAGAATTGATGCCTTTGAGCTGTGGTGCTGGAGAAGAGTATTGAATGTACCATGGACTGCCAAGAAAACAAACAGATTCACCCTGGAGAGCGTTAAACCAAGCTACTCCTTGGAGGCAAGGATTCTGGGGCTTCATCTGACATACTTTGGACATGTTACAAGGAGGGACAGGTGCTTGGAGAGGGACATCATGCTTGGGAGGGTGGAGGGATGGCGCAGGGGGAAGACCCTCTATGAGATGGACTGATTCAGTGACTGGGGTAATCGGGATGGGTGGGTCAGATGCAGTACAATTGGCACAGGATAGAACAGGGTTTAGGGCTGTTGTACATAGGGTCGCTATGAGTTGCAAACGACTGGACGGCACATAACAACAACAACAACATTGTAAATGGTATTGGTTTCTTGGTTTCCTTTTTTGAGTTCCCTTTGTTACTGTAGAGAAATCCTCCTGACTTTTGGATATTGATCTATCTTCTATCCCGCAACTCAACTAACTCTGACAAGGTTTTTTTTTGTTGAGTCCTTGGAGTTTTCTGAGTATACTCTCATATCATCTGCATATAGTGATAGTTTAACCACCTCTTTGCCAATCTGGATGTCTTTTATGTCTTTCTCTTGTCCTATTGCCCTAGCAAACACTTCCAATATAATATTGAGTAGAAGTGGTGAAGGTGGACATCTTTGTCTGGTTCCTGTTAGCAATGAAAATGCTTTTAGTCTTTCTTCATTGAGAATGATATAGGCTATCCATATAGTGCCTATATACTTTTCACTATGTTGAGGAAATTCCCTTCTATTTCAATTTTGTTTGGTGCTTTTATCAGGAAGGGGTGTTGTAACACTTTTTCTTCTCTATAGAACTAAGGTTTCTGGGTGTTACCAAGAAATTCACTCCTGAGCTTGAATAAAATGTACTAAATCCACTCTTTATTTGAAAGTCTCCCAAAGGAAATTAAGTAACAACACATCTTCTCTGTTAATGTCCCTAAAGCACAATTCACTTTAAAAAAAAATAAGTCAAAATATGTCAATTAACTTTGGTTTCTATCCAAATAGATTTTCCGCAGTAAGAGCTCTTTTTTGAAGGGCCTCACCGGTTAAAAGGATTCTAAGACAAGACTGAAACCTGGTTTCCACTGGACATGGCAGGGCTACCACTGCCATACATTTTAGAACTAACTCCAGATACAGAATCAGAACATACACGTACGTTATTATGTGTCTGCAGTTTGCCCTTATGATACATGCATTTGGATTATCGTTGAAATCAATGTTCTTTATAGACATAATTGATTAATAGTCAAAATTAACCTACACTGATAACTTAATATGCCCCAATACTAAACTAAGAGAAGAATTACTAATCTGAAGACGGACTTCTTTAGTTTCTATGCAAAAATGTCAAATATTCACCAAGATTTAAAAAACAACAACAAACAAAACAAAAACAACCACCACCATTTTAAAAAAAGCCAACAAAAAAAAAAAATCCCAAACTATCCACAGTTGCTATGGAGTCTATCTTGACCATGGCTACCCAGGTGCTTTTGAGTAGGACTGATCCCACAGGAAGTGCTTTTGAAAGTAGATCACTACACCTCTCTCCCCTTGTGCTTCTGCGAACACTGAAATGGTCATTTTCTGTTAGTAGCAGAGCACCTGACCTTTGTTCCACTCAACTGCTTCTATTCTTAAAGATCTCTCTCTCTCTCATTGCCATCAAGTTGGAACCAACTCATAGCTGACCCCCTCCAGTGAGTTATAAAAGCTGGAAATTCTGTGGGTGGAGATTCATTATCTTTCTCTGAGGAGCAGCTGGTGGATTTGAACCACCTGTGTTTGGATTGGCAGTGCAATTTCTTAGTAAGGCTATCAGAGCTACTTACTTTCAAAGATGGGAATAATGAAGTAGTTAAAGTTTTCATGGGGGGTGATTTCTGGGTAAAAAATGTGGAGAGTTAACTTTCTTAAATCTGCCCCATGGATATGCAATAATCAAACTTACTGCAATAAATTTGCTAATATTGAGGTTATTTCACCTTGTGAAATTATGTTCCTTAGCACATACATTGCACAAGTTGCTATTTATTCACAGTTAAAAAAAATTAAACGGATACATTTGCCAAAAACTGCTTGGGAGTGGGAGAATTTTACTCCAACAGTTAATGTACTTGTTTCTATGCAGAAAAATACAAATATTTACATATATCCTGGTGTTTCTTAGTGGTGATCAGTAAACTAATAAAAAACTTGGTAACTTGAAAGAACAAACATTTTCTAATATCTCTTGATTTTTGTTAGCCAAAAATTTGAGCAGGACTCGAATGAATCCCCCTTTTGTTCCACAAAATGTCAACGGAGAGCACTGGCAGTTATTCAGCTGAGCTGTGTGCTGGTCGAGAGGGTCTAATGCAAACTAGCAAGATCCAGCAGGAGATGCTAGTGAGCTGGGCCCAGCGAGACCTTCTACCATATACTGTGACCTCTTCAGTATGGCAGCCTCAAGGCAGCTGGGCTTCATTTGGCCCAGGCCCAGGGCTCTGGAGGGTGTGTTTTAGGAGATGAAGGTAGAAGCTGTACCACCACTTATATCTTATCCTTAAAGTTTCTAGAATATCAATTCCTCATATTCTACTTTTGAAGTAAATCACTGAGGCTACTCAGTTAAGACATACTAGGAATTAGTCTTTCTCTCAATGGAATGCATCTGCTGCTCTGCACAGAAATACATGAGCATTCTTTCCCTATTATGATTTATAGCCTCAGAAAACCAGGTCCATTAGTATTGAAATGGACTGGAAAGCAGTGGGTTAGGCATGGGTTTTCACAATGCAAGGTGAGCACAGAATATGCTGGTGACATTTATCTATACTCAAATTATTGACAGCGCCTGGGGTGAATGTGTCTAGCCTCTCTTAAAGAACCTGGGATGGGTTCTACAGTGCTTAAGGCAAGAATGGGCAATATTTAATTTTATATATACCACCCATTTTTCTCAGTCTGTATTCAACAAATGTTTACTCATTACCTTCCAACTTCTAGCTATTCTCCAGCCACTAGGCCTGGATAGCCTAGTATACACAGAAGCAGCTTTACCTCAAGGCGATTTCCTCCTAGTTGGGTGTTAGGTGACTTCCTGTAGACCATGACTTATGAACAACAGAGCCGAACCTTGAACCGTTCTGTACCATTATCCTCACAATCACCTATATGCTCACACCCATTGTTAGAAGGTCATAATACACAGATTTTACAACAGTCACTTTTCTACTGGCCTTTTTGTCTTATCCCTTAGTACTTTAGTAACCTTACTCTCTTATTTCTGGAATAGCCCAAGGGGCCATGTATTCTAAGTTTTCATTCTACTCAGAGTTCCAATTTGAATTGGGCCTTATTATGAACAACTAATTGTTATAAGAGTTCCTGTTGTTTGAAGTTACGTTTGCTCATTAGATGAAATGCCAGAATGGCTCTATCTAGACCACAGAGACTGTAGGTGGATGGTTCAAGTACATTCGCGGTAGTTTGGCTTCCCTGCTTACACGGCTCTGGATCACCATAAGCCATTGACTTCTGCTATGACCAGCCTGGAGGAGGGGGTGGGGTGTGGACTGGCCCAGCAGATGACGGTGTCACCTCCGCCAACATCAAGTCTACATCCCTGCTCAGCTGAAGGAACTTGGGGCGGGTTGCCTACAGTCCCTGGGGGTTGTAGCAGCAGCAGGCCCTGATCTACCCCTGGAGACGACAGAGTACCAAACGAGGGCAGGCCCTCTGGGATGAACAGTGTGAAAGCGAGGCGGGTTCCCAGACCAGGGCGGTTGCGCTCAGGCCCCAGGTAGACAGTGCGCCCTAGTGGGCTCGGCGGGCGGGGAGGAGGAACCCAATGGGCGGGT
>NW_006400005.1:1037001-1054362 GCF_000299155.1 Elephantulus edwardii
AGGGTTCAGGTCTGTTTTTCATAGAGTAGCTATGTGTAATAGAAATAACCAGCAGATAGTTCTTTTCTCACAGTTTTAATTTTTTATTATTATTCTAGTTTGTCTACAAAATTCGAATACATTGTTTTCCAGAACAAATTCTTCCAATTTCTCTCACCCTCCCATCAAATTTTACAAACCCATGTTTAAGTCCCTTTCCCCCCTGCACATCCTTATTCCTCTGCTTCCACCCTTGTCCTCCCTTAGATCCTTATGCTCATTCTACAATGATGGTTTTATACAATATTTGTCCTTATGGCACTGAGTTAGTTCACTCAGCATAATGCTCTCCAGTCCCTCCCAAATTAGGTAATAATTTACAAAATTATTGCTCCTGCATGCTGCGTAGTAAACTCCCAGTTTTTTGAGGCTGCAATTATAACTTAGGGTTTCAGCTGTGTTGATTTCTTCCTTGTACATAGTCCTAGGCATTCCTTAGTTTTGTGGCTTGTGGATGAACTTCACATGACATGTGTTCCTCTTTTTGTTTCTCTCAGTGTCTCAGTTAAACTTGCTCTTTCAACAACTTGCATTTAAATGATAGTCTAAGTTGATAGAGTCTCATTAACATATCAGAAAAAAACTCTTATTATTTAGGGTGTCTACATCCATAGAGGAAAAGGTTAAAATTCCAACATAAATTTTTTTTGGAGGGACAGCAACTCAACCCTTAACAATGACCTGGGTTGAGAGTCACACACTATCACTTCTGCCTTATTAAGAGTGAGTCAGAAGGTCCAGTCCTCATGGGCATAATCAAATTAGTTTCCACATGTAGTATGCACAGGTACTTTGTTTTCTTAGATATACATAGATGAGATGAAATTTCTGTCTTTAAGGAACTCCTAAGGAAGTTCAAGTTGTGAGGGAGATAACAAAATGAAGTATCTGAATAATAAGTACCATGCAGGGGCTGTGTGAGTCCACAGTTAGTAATGAAAACGCGCGCGCGCGTGTGTGTGTGTGTGTGTGTGTGTAAAGAGTTGCTAAGACTTAAAATGCTCGTGTAGATAAATGGGGGACATTAATTTCAGGAAGAGGAAAGGTAGAAGCATGACCTTCTGAAGAAAAAAAAGACATCATTTACTTGGTAAGGTTGGAGATGGTATGTAGCAACAGAGGTGGGAGTAGTAGACACTGAAGCAGAAACAGCAGGATAAGACCAGCTTAGGCAGGAGTTAAGGTCCCAAGCTTCAATGCTGGATCCTTACCATGAATGTTGGATCTTTACAATGTTGGTCTTTACTGTGACTATAGAGGGAACAAGTAGAGGATGCAAAACAGTCATTGAAAGCTTACCCTGGGTCATGTAGAAGATGTTGAAGACAGTGGTGTCCTAGCTTTCTAAAATCTTGTGTTTTGTTCTAGAGATAAGACCTGTGCATGTACCTACATTTCAAGGTGGCTCCTGACACAGTTACTGTAACAGTGGGCTCAAGTGAGATAGTGAAGATGGCATTGGATAGAGCAAAGTTCAGAGTCATTGTTCATAGGGTGTCTATGAGTTGTAGTTGACTAGATGGTGCATAACGACAGCAAACCAGTAAGGAGTCTTTGAATTGCACATGTTAGAAGTTATATGGATATTTTCTGAAGAGAAAGGTCTATGACTAGAGGTGTGGTCAGTGGGAGTTCATGAGGAAGGAGCTGTGACTTGGGGGATAGAGGTAAGGTATGTTAGCTAGGGATGGAAGGTGAGAAGAGGCAGGTCTTTCTGCATGTCAGCAGGAAGAAGGAGACATGACAGGTATAACAAATGGTCCAGGATGGGCGAGAAAGAGGAATACATAGAAGGACCACAGAAGCAAAGGTAGGTACAGGTTTTTGTTATTATTGTATGTTGTAGAGTTGATTCTGACTTACAACAACATTATAGGACAGAGCAGAACTGATTCATGGGGGCCTGGGCTGTAAATGTGTTACTGAAGCAGATTGCCAGGGTTGTTTTCGCCTGTATATGGCTGATGGGTTCCAACCAATGACTTTCCGTTAACAGTCAAACCATAACTGCTCTACCTCCTGAGTTCCTGGACCGATTATATGAAAAAGAAGCAAAGGCACTCCTGTTGAGCTAGTTCTGACTCAGGGTGACTGAGTCTGTAAATATTTTTATTTTTTTAAAATGTATTCTGATTTATTTACAAAGTTTGAATACATTGTTTTTCACAAAAGATCCTGTCCATTACTGCACCCACCCATCAAATTATGCAACCATATGATTAACACCCTACCTACTAGTTGAGGCTGTAAATCTTCATGGGGAGCAGTTCTGGCTTTCTCACGCTGGAGGATTCAGACCACTGATCTTTTTGTTACGAGCACGATATCCTGAATCTCAGTTCATGCTCATTTCCCTCAGAGTTAGTGAGCAGAAGGGGAACTTTAGATAGTGGAATGAGAAATGTTTGAGGTTTGATTACACAAAGGTGCTGATGTAACTAACCATCTTTTTCTTTTGGCAGCACCCAGGAAGTGGAGGAGCAGAAGGAAAAGGAACTAGAATGCAGGCCTTAGGACTAGTCTAGAGCTTTTCTTGCTCCCTGATATGTTCTGTTTCAGGAAAGTATTTCAGAGTCCCAGGTGCAGTTTGGAAGCCTGCATAAGAGGCAGCGATTTTTACACCATGAAAAAATGTTTTAAGGACTCATCTGATTATTGGTTAGCATTTCCTCTGATTAATGGAGCCCACAGATGTGGCCAGGAGAAGTTAATCAGTCATTAATAACTAAAGATTCACGATGTTTTTTTCCTGAATTGAAAGAATGTCCTTATATATGATAGTCATTTACTGACCATGAGTGGAGCTAGAGATCAGTGGCTTCCTATTGAGAAGGCTTTGAGGTAGTGCCTTGTAATTTGTTCTGATGTTGTCAAGTAGAAAAATACAGCTCTGTTTTTTCCTGAGCACATCTGTGTCAAAAGGAAAGCAACTAGTGTCGCTGTTGTGTCAATTCTGACTGCCTTGTGACCCTCGATGAGTTTCTGAGCCATCCTTTCCCTCGAAGCAACTGGTGGGGTTGAACTGCTAACCCTCTGGCTAGCAGTACAATCCTGTACACTATAGGAGAGGAGAAAAATTTGGGTTGATGAGATGAACTATGGATAAAGTAGAAGATTAAGGTCTGATCCTAGCTATGCCTACAAGTGGCCACTTGTGGTCAAATATCCTGTACCACTGGTGTGTCAAATGCTGTAATAATTACTCATGGTGGACAGGGTTTGGTGGTGCTCCCAGTATAAGACAGGTTTGGAAGTAGGAGTGGCATCCACTTCCTAAACAACATGCCTCTGGAAGCTCTATGAACTTAGAGAAACGATGATAGTTCTAGAACAGGGTTCAGGTCTTTTGTTAATAGGGTCACTATGAGTCATGCTCAACTTGACGGCAATCAACAACAACAGCAAGACTCACTCTTCTAATTTTTCTACTCAGATATTTTAACTGGACTTGAAATTTCCAAAATTTGTTCCTTAAATACCAAGGTCTGTTGAATGTTTAAGAAATAAAGGGTTCACAGTTAATGAACTTGCAAAGGATCATACATGACACATACATTTTTGAGACTCCTGGTAGACACCAGTTTTTCAAGAGAGTGGACATGTTGTGGTCAAAGACAGAAAACAAAGATCAGGTCTAACCCTATCAATGCCCAAATATTTCTAGCTACAGAACCCTTTATTCATTCTATTCAGTCTATTTGGAGAGACTAGCAAAATGTACTTCTTTCACTGGCATCTGTTTGCTTTCTTGGTTTCTGGTTCACTTTCATTATGTGACTTAGTTTGCCTTCCTGCAAATAATCTTTAAGACTTCTAGTAAACCTCACAACCCAGCCACTAGTCTGCTATACTCAAAATAATCTCTCGGATCATAAACCAACATTCAGGTCTGGTTGTGCATGTCCTGACAGAATGTTCTCTAGTCAGCTCAGCCCTCATTCTATCATGTACCTCAGTCTATACCACTGAACTTCATGTGGAAGTAGACTACCAAAATGGCTAGCATTATCTTTTAGTGTATAAAATGGAGATGTCTGTATTTGGTGAGAGTTGGTTATGGACATACTTAAAGCTCACTTTATGGGTTTTGTGGGTCAAGTGCTGATGTTTCAATAATTATCTCATCCTTTGAATCCATTGTTTACTTCAAGATAACCTACAAGATAACCTTCAAGATATTCCTACAATTCCATGATTCCATAAGGAAATCTCACATGTCTGAGGGAGTTATTATTAGATGGCATCGAGTTGACTCATGGTGACCTGAAGAACATAGATCTGAACCTTGTTCTGACCTGCATTGTCCTCATATGATGCTCACACCCATTGTGATAGTCACTGCATCAACACGTTTCACTGAGAATCTTCTCTTTTGTTGACCCTCTACCCTTTTTAGCATGATACTTCTCTATAATGACTACTTCTTGAAAATATGCCCAAAATAAATAAGAAGAACTTTCACCACTCTTGTTGTGCTTCCTTCAAGATAGAGTTGGCTCCCCCCGCAGTGGGACATGGATCCACTACAGACTCCCAGGCAAGTTCCAAGACACAGCCAAGACCAAGGCTTCCATCTCCTCTGTTCTGGAGCTACTTGCGTAAGATGGAGCCAGTCTCTGGAAAAACTATGTGTAAAAGAAAGAAAAGTTTTAGCAGAACTTAGTCCCTATTTTTAGTCTGGAAGCAGGAGTGGCATCCACTTCCGAAATGGCTTGCCTCCAGAAACTCTATGTCCAAACAGTGCTCGGGCCTCTTGTTCATAGGGTCACTATGAGTTGTCTACAACTCAACGGCACCTAACAACAACAACAAGTGGGACACGACACGAAGTATTCAATACTTTTCCTCCACACCACAATTCAAAGGCATTGATTCTTCTTTAGTCTTCCTTATTCATTGTCAAACATTCAGATATATAGGAAGCAATTGGAAATACTAAGGCATGGATTTGGTGTTTTTTAGTCTTTAAACTGACACCTTTGCTCTTTAGAACATTGGAGAGGTCCCTAATGCAATGAGTCTTTTGATTTCTTGGCTGTTGGTCAAGAAATACTATGAGTGTTGGTTGTGTTGAGTTATTCAAGTAAATGAAATAACTGACAACTTCGATATTTTCAGTAAAGCACAAATCAACCTCTTTCTGTGATTCTCTGCTATCAGCCAAGATCCATCTGGCATCAACAATGATATCCCTTGTGCCATGGCCTCTTCTGAATCTACCTTGAATTTCTGGAAGTTTTCTGTTGATGTACTGCTCCAGTGTTTTTGAATAATCTTCTTTAAGATTTTACTTGAGTGTGATATAAATGATATTTTTTTTTTATAATTTCCCACAGCCTGTAGGAACACCTTCTATTGGGAATGGGAACAAACATGAATCTCTGGCCCGGCGTGCTGAGGCAGTGCGGCGGCGGGCGCGCGAGGCTGCCGCCCAGCGCCCTGCCCGCGGCCATGCCCGGGCCCTAACCGCCTCCCGCCTGCCGCAGCCTGCAGCCCCGCGCCCGCCCCGCTGCCTCTTCAATGGGCAACCTGCTCGGCGGGGTCAGCTTTCGCGAGCCCACCACCGTGGAGGACTGCGACTCCACCTGGCAGACGGACTCGGAGCCAGAGCCCGAGGAGCCGGGGCCGGTCGGCGGCGAGGGCCCGGGGCAGGAACCCGAGCAGCCCGCGCAGCCCCTGGAGCGCGCCGGCGGGCGGCCCCGCTCCAGCTCCGCGCCGGACGAGGACGCCGAGGCGGCCGGAGCCGAGCAGGTAGGCGCCCCCGCGCTGGCCTGCGGCCGGGGTGCAAGGACATGAGTGAGGAGAAGAGCGAGGGCGAGCGCCCGCGCGCGCAGAGGGCAGGGCGCCGGGTGGCTGCGGGTCTCCGGCCACCCAGACCCCTCCGTCCCGGGGACGAGGCGGCCTGCGGGCACCAGGAGCGCGAGGCTGCCGGCTGCCGGCCTGGGGCCTGGCCGTGGGCTCGACAGGGAAGTCCCTCCGGGAAGAACCCAACTTGAATGTGTTTTCTTTGCCTCTGCGGCGCAGCTGGGGGAAACGAAGGTGGGGTGGGCGGAACCTGTCTAAAAATAGGGCTGTGAAAACCCGTCTGCTGCGTGTTATTGGTAAAAAATTGCCCAGGTGGGGAGGCAGTTGACAAGCATCCAGCCGGCTCCCCGGCCATGGGGGCTACAGCCACGTTTCTTGCCCCAGGAAGGCCTGCCAACCAGAGTTCAGGGCACTCTTCAAAAATCTTCTTTCACCCAGAAGGACTTGTTGATCCAGCTATGCTTAAATCACTTGACCAGTGTAATTTGGAGGAGAGATAGGTAAAGACATAATTAACCCTTTTAACCCCTGGTGGACTGAAAATAATGCCTAAAACTTTAAAAAGGAGGGAATTCTGAAGAAACGCATGATTGTTGTTGATTGCTGTCAAGTGGAGCACGACTCATGGTGACCCTATGAATAAAAGGCCTGAAGCCTTTCTATAACTATCCATATAGAGTTTCCAGAGGCATGTTGTTTAGGAAGTGGATATCACTGATAAAAGTGTTTAAAGTTTGCAGTTCTGCATTACGCCCCCCACTTTTATCAGTAAATGGGCCCAAGTCAAACCTGATTACAAGTTTGCCTCTGCCCACACCTATTACTGTCAAAATACAATCATGCAGCAAATGAGAAGCTCTGTGCCCAGTAAAGCCTGTGATTTCTTTGCTAGTGCCATCTGTTAAGTTTTAATTCTTCAATTGAGCCCTGTGAGGTAGATCACCACTAGGTCTATCTGCTAACCCTAATTCACAGATGGCTCTCCATGGCCATCTCCTTTTAGGTCAGAAGGATTAATTTTTAAAGCCTTAGAGCAGGTTCCATCATAAACTTGCTATTTAAATCAACTGGCAAATTTGAAGGAGCTTGCTGTTTTCAGAAGGCTTGGAGAAAAGGAAACTTAAGCTGATAGAGGAAGAAACAGACACAGATGTGTGTGATAAGTGTCAGGACCTTTGGCCTGTTCAGATCTTGACTAGGTCGTTTCCCCTTGCATCCCTGCTTACTGCTCTTCCCATGTGGCATTGCCAGATGGATCACAGGAAAGCTGTTGGATGTTGTATTTCAGAGTGTCCCCTTTATTTTCCTTTCAGTTAAGTAACTTTCTGTAGATACAGATACCAGATTTTTGATACCAGACAAAACAAATGAAAACAATAACAAAACCCCAATGGAAAAGATGAAAAAAACAAAGACATAGGTTTTGATTTAATTCCACCAACCAGACTCATTGAGTAATTTTATAATGAATGTTCCAGCTAGTTCATTTCAATTCTGTTAAACAGAAGACAATCCCACTTTTCTTTATGGTTTTAATTTGTTATAATTTCAGCGCAGGAGAGGAAGATCCTGGATGAGATGGATTGATAACAGTAACTAGGGCAAAGGGGATAGGTGTGTTGTGGTCACTGGGCCTGGCTGAGGACAGGGCAGGTTTCAGAGCTGTGTACGTAGGGTGGCTATGAGTCGCAGGTGACTTGTCGGCACTTAACAACAACCACCTTTATTTTTATTTGTGTAATCCTATTTGTTTACTTCCTACACGTAACTGTTTGCAACTAGCACTAGAACTACCTTTAAATAGTTCCCAAACTACTTCTTACCAACTCCACTGCTGTCATCCTTGTTCAAGTAGATATTGGACCAAAAATGGGCTACTAACTAAATTGGCAAAGTCTAATGTGGAGAAAGTGTGTTTCAGGTTAAATCAAGGATTCTGTTGAGCATGATATCCTATTAGACATTCTTGGAAATGAGTAGTTAAATATGGCTTTGAATAGAGGCTCAGGCCAGAGTTGAAGTCATCAATGTATGTATCAAAAAAGTTTAAAGTCTTGGGAAAATAAAAAGGCAGTAGGTAATGAGGAATGACCCTCTGCACACTCCTGGTTGAGAAAGTATGAAGAGGCTGAAAGGCTGCATCAAAGGAAGAAAACCAGGAGAGCAGGACAGACTGTTTGAGGAAGGAGGGAGGGATTGGCAGGTCTAAAGCTGCTGGGAGGTGGGCCAGGATGAACACTGAAAAGTGATTAGGTATAATGGAGGTTTGTTTGTGATTTTTTAAGAGTTATTTTGGTAGAATGATAAGGACAAAGTCCTAATTAGGATGTGCTAACAGGAGAAAAAGAGTTGGGAATGTGGAATATCAGCAACTCTTTTGTGATATTTTGTGATGATGAAAAGGAACAGAGATTAAGATTTGTAGTTAAGGGTGGATCTGAGTCAAGGAAGGGCTTTAAATGTGTATTTTAAAGTTACATAGAGCAGGGCATATTTGTGGATACAAGAAAGAGGAGCAGTATGTTCAGTAACAAAATTTTTGCTCAAGCAAGTGAAAGGGACCACAGGATAAAGAGTGAAAAAGGAACAGGAGTGGGAGGAATAGGGACAAATGAATGAAGGTCAGTGGATTTGGAATTTGGGAGACAAAGTTCATATCAAAATAATACTGGGTGATAGGGCATGAACCATTATCTTAATTTTAAAGAAGATAACACTAAGATTCAATTGTTGGGTGCTTTTGCATGGACTCTCTGACTCAGTGATCCTCTAGGACACAGTAGAACCGCTGAAGAGGGTTTTCTCCCAGGCTGTGTAATCTTTTATCAGAGCAGGTCTCCAGGCTTTTTCTCCTGTGGAGAAGGCCATAGAATTATTAAATACCAGAGTCAGGCATTGGTCCAAGTCTCTTAACTCTAAATCGTAGTCTATTGGCATTATATCACGATTTCTTCAGTGATCATTCACTCTAAGTATAGCCTTAGACTCTATGTGCTGTCCTGTCATTGGGTCTTTTTTAACATTTCCAGGCTTTAGCTACCTTGTCTCCACAATGGAGATACTAAAAACTGCCAGCCAGGTGTGCTGTAAGAATCAAATAACATAATCTAAGTGCTTTGTAAATGGAAAAGTGCTTTCTACACAAATGTAAGATGATGATTCATACAGTTGTAGCTCAGCCTAAATAGATGCAGAAACTTGCTAGGCAGAGCTATTTTGGAACATGTAGCAAGAACCAGAATTTAAGCTCTTCTTGCTTATATAATATGACAGAGTAACTAATGTTCCACACCAGAGAGTTTGGTGTTGAAGAAGTGTATCTCTGCACTTGGAGTAATAGTGACGATCACACCACTTCAAAAATGTGTGAAAATTGCTTCGAAGATGCCAGTCTGTCAACACAGATAGAGGCAGAGGATGATGGGAGAAAGATTGGAGGCCAAAGCTCCGAATGAATATTCAACTCTAAACATTCTCTTCTTTCTCTTCATCAGTATCTGTCCCATTTGTCCTTTTGCATAACATGGGACACAAAGCACTTCCACATACATTATGATAGTCCGTATAGTTAAAGAATGTCAGTCAGTGATGTTAACATGTATCTTTATATTTCAGAAACAACTTCATGGTGGTAGGGATTTTGCTTAGAATTTAAAAAAAATTGTAAACTGTAACATATAAATTACTTCAGTTTGAAGTTCCTTTTTAGGAACATTTTACTGCTTTGTGCAAATATTTTAAATTTTCTGACTTATATTACATTGTATTATTACTGAATGAATAGAAATTATTCATACCTCTGTGTACTTCTTATTAAAATGTTGTAAAGGATGAAGTTTGGAAAGCTATTTAATTTTAAAATCCCTTTTTGTTTGATAAATATTACTTCCAAGTGCAGCTAAATACTGCACATTTCATTATTTAAATTTTCTTTTCAGAACTGATTTATTTTCTGAACATTTCTGAGAATTATGTAAATATCCTAAACAAATATTCTTCCTAGAACGACTTGCAAAAACTGTGGTAATGTCTTCTATTAATTTTGTGTTCTATTTCTGATAAATGTTGATCCATCATACTCGGTCCTTAAAAGGAACTTATAACTAATACAGTTTAAGATTTTGTTCTCTTAGAACAAGTATTATTGGTTCAACTCAGGATACAGAATTCCAACAAATATTGCTAATAACCCTTGATAAAGAGGCATTTATTTTTCCCATTTTGGGGTAGTTTAATAGCGTTCAGACTTTATTTAGTGAGGTTAATTCTTTTAATTTTATCTAGCACTTTCTCATTGAAATGACCTTGCTTCCATGTGTTCACTTTATGTTTCAGGGTGGTGATTCTACAGAAGCAACCGCCAAACCAAAGAGAAGTTTTTATGCAGCAAGAGATTTGTACAAATACCGACACCAGTATCCAGTAAGAGTATTGTCTGCTTTTGGTTTCTTTTACATTTTCCTCCTATTTTTTTCTTTTTTATGGTCCATTAAGTGAACATGCAAGAAGGGTCCTTGTGCCTTTTTTATATGTCCATATACTGGAGATTGACTTATTTTTTCCTTTAGCAGAACTTCAAAGATATCCGATATCAAAATGACTTGAGCAATCTTCGTTTTTATAAGAATAAAATTCCATTTAAGCCAGATGGTGAGTAATATGCTACCTTGGTTTAAAAAAAAACAAACAAAAAAACCCCACAAACTTTAAATAGTAACATATACTGTTTAGTCTTTGTTTGGACCATCACCATGGTCAGTGCATTCTTAATGTACTTCTTCATTGACTGGTTTCTTTTGCTGGGTAGACTGCTGTGTTTCCAAAGTCCTAGGCCTTAGAATTGTGAGTTTGGTAAATTCTGGAGGAATGACTGAAGGAATGAACTTGGTAAATCTAAAGGAATGACTGCTGATTAGAAATACCTTTCTGTAGTCTGCGTACCATGGCTATTATCTAAAACATTTGAAGGAACAACTTTGGTGAGTGGAAAATACAGAAGCATAAAACATTAGATTAAGGGACATTAAAGGAGATTACATCTAGCTAGTTCATATTAAAGATGAGGTAATTAGAGTTTGTAATTTACTTGCTGGGTCACTTAATTGGTTCTAGAGTTGAGTTTAGATTCCAGTGTCTCACATGCTAAAAGCATATTGAAAGTAGGTCTCATACTTAGAATTAGGTTTCCTTTCTGTCCTCAGATTCAAGGATTGGGAAGCAAGAGCAGCCTTAGTTAAATATTGCAATGTTTGCAGAACAAACTACACATATCAAATTAATTTGCCTTCTACTTCATTACCTTATGATGATCTTAAGATCTTTCTAAATTCATAGTGAAGGGATATACCTGCTGTGGTAATAAATCTACTCTACTCAATGTCATCAATTCATTCTGATGCATAGTGACCCTCTGTTGGATTTTTGAAGCTGCAAATCACAGCAGGAGATAACTCATCTTTCGTCTGAGGAGTCATTGGTGGATTTGAACTACTAGATATGTCAGTTTTTAGGCTAGCAGTGCTCTTCAGTCTGTGCCACCAGAGCTTCCTCATATGTCTACAAAATTGCCCATTTCTTGAGGACCCTCTCTGGTGTCTCTCTCATACATATTGCAGTGGAATTGGAAATCACTCAGAGCTGACCCTCCATTGCATTTCTGAGGCTGTAAATTACATAAGAGGAGTGTACCTATCTTTCTTCTGAAGAGCTCCTGGAGACTTTGGCCTTGAAGTTAGCACCACAACTCCGTAAGGACTGCTGCGCCACATAACCACATACTCATTGCTGTAGAGTAGAAAGCAACCCATAGCTCATTTTCCAGTGAGCTTTCAGGGCTGTAAATCACACATAAGGAGATGCCCATCTTTTCTCTCATAGAGCAGCTAGTAGTTCTGAACTGCTTGTCTTTGGGTTGGCAACACAACTCCTTACCCATTAGGCTATTTCTTCCAGGTAAAACCAGCAAAGCCAGTTGCCTGAGGGCCCTTATCTGTAGCTTTTATTAGCTAATGACCCTGGTTCTTCTGTTCTTTCCTTTCAGTGGCTTTGACTCATATCCAGTTGCAATGTGAATGAGGGGTTAAGTTCATGGATTTAAAAGTTTTGAAAGTAAAACAAAAAAATTTTAAAAAAAAGTTTTGAAAGTGACAGGATCTAGCTTCTTTGGTGAACTGGAAGAAGGCAGTTTAAAAGTTGGGTGGAGTGTTAGGAGGAGGAAATCCTAACATTGTGTTCTGAAAATGCCCCAGTTGAGAATAATGATTTAAGATGATTGCTGAAATGGCCTGATTGGCTTGTCTTTAATTAATGTTCCCATGTTCCAAAAGTTTTGCTCTTATTTAAAGAGAAGTTTCTGGATTAAAAGAAACTGCAGAATGATGGGAAACATGCTGCTTTATTTGCTAATGGAAATAATGTGGATTAAATAATCATTTTTTTAAAAAAGACATGGGTAAGAAAATCTTTTCAGAAATACAATGATGAATTGTTTATTTGACTAGGATTTAAATTTTATAAAATGTATCTAAAGGAATACTTTGAAATATTAAAAAAATTAAGCTGAAATGTACCAGTGTTTTGGAAAATTGTTAATTTGGTGTTTATAAATGGAATTTATTTTGAGGTGATAATTTAAAATAGCAAGTCAAGCCACATGTTAGATCCTTTGTAATCTTACAAAATTTATTTTGAAATCTTAAATGATTGGAGAGGATAAGAAGCGTTAATTAAGATTACAAAAAATACTGTCTTACCTATTATTTAATATATCACATTAACTGTCAGATACCTCTCCCTATTGCATTTACAAACATAGAAATAAGCAGAGGCATGCAATGGCATCTTTTACTTATTAAGTAGAAGTCTTTGGAAAGAAAAGAAGTGAAGAACTATAGGGAAAAGAGTTCCAGTGTGTTGGTAAAGCCAGTATGTTTCAAAAGGGAATCATTAGATTGTGTAAACAGTTAATATATTTGGCTGTGAAACAAAAGTTAGAGATTTGAATACAACCAGAGGGGCCTTTGGATTTTGGTCATTTAATTCTAAAAATCAACCTTTGAAAAGCCAACATAGTTCTGATAGATACAGTCTGATAGACATGGTATTGCTATGAGTTGAAAGTGTGGCAACTGATAATGATGTAACTCAAAACCAACTTCTTATCAAACCTTATGAAAGTAAAACTCTGCTAAAAATTGATAACCTCTGGTAATGCTGATGTGTATTTTTCAATAACTTTAACTACATAGCCATGTAGTCGATTTGAAGATCTGGACAGATGTGATATTGTTATGTGCCATCAAGTCGCCTGCAGTGACCCTATGTACAACAGCTCTGTAATCTGCTCTATCCTGTACCAATCTTATTGTCTTTGACACACCTACGCCCATTACCCCAGTCACTGAGTCAATCCCATCTCATCAATGGTCTTCCTCTTTTGTGCTGTCCCTCCACCCTCCCAAGCATATTGCCCCTCTCCATGGACTGATGATCCCTCTTTGCAACATACCCAGAGTATGTCAGATGGAGCTTCAGAATCCTTGCCTCTAAGGAGCAGCCTGGTTTCACACTCTCCAGGACGAACCAGTTTGTTCTCCAGGAAGTCCATGATCTATTCAATACTCTTCTCCAGCACCACAGCTCAAAGACATCAATTATTCTGTCATCACTAGTCCAGCTAGATGCACAGATGTAGGAGAGGAATTTTATTATAATGTGTCATACAGAGAAACAGTGGTGTGGTGGAAAGGACATAAAGTGGAGGCAGAAAGACCTGTATTCTTCACCTGGATTTACTCTTTATTAGTGTGTGACTTTGATCAAATCACAGGGAGCTCTGGTGGCCTGGTCAGTAGGTTGTGCGACTGTTAATTCAAAGGCAGAGCTGCTCTGGTGGTGCCAATCCACCATCATTTCTGAGGGAGAGCTGCAAGCAGTGTCCTTCCGTGTGATTCCAGCCTCCAAAAACCTGCTAAAGGATCGGTTATGATTTTATTCTAACTCAGTAGCAACGAACTGTTTGTTGTTGATCAAATCACATTTTTCTCATTAGTAAAATGGAGATAATAACACTGGTTTGAGGAGTAAGCTGGATGGTCTACATTATGTATAATGTGGACCTTTGTGTAGTAGGCATTCAAAAACTGTTCATTTACCTTTTTTTTCCCCTTCTGTCCCTTTTCCTTTCCTTGAGAAAAAATTTAATTTTGATTCTGTTTAGTATTTAAAGAACTCAGCTTTATAGGCTGTACAGTCTCTTTTGCATCACCTCTGTATTCTACTGTTGTAGCATGAAGACAGCGGTAGACAATGAACTAATGAGTATGTGTGGCTATGTTCCAGTAAAACTTTATTTACAAAAACACAGAATGACCATAGTTTGCCAAATTCTTCTCTAGAGTAACACTATTAAATAGGACTTTTTGCAACTGGAAATAACCTTGAGACTGTGTTAGGAGCCCTGCACTCAGCTTTGACTCATAGCAACCCCATGCCATACAGCAGTGAAAACCCTGCTTGATCCTGTACCTTCCCCACTGTCTCCACTGTGCATAAACCCATCACTTCCGTTACTATGTCAATCCATCTCGTTGAGGGTTTTCCTTACTTTTGCTGACCCCCCATTTCTCTGAGCATTATGCCCTTAGTTTCTTTTAAATTAGACTTACTAAATAACTGAATGTATGACTTGGGATATTCATTTTTTCAAATAATTATTCTTCTGTGTTGTTAAGTGAAAAAAGAAATTAATACAAAACCTAAGTGACTCACACCTTAAGATGCTTTCAAAATGTTTTATCTCTTCTGATACATTTTCCAATTAATGTTCCTTAGGTGTTTACATTGAAGAAGTTCTGAATAAATGGAAAGGAGATTATGAAAAGCTGGAGCACAATCATACGTACATTCAGTGGTCAGTTACGTATTATCTGTTCTGAACTAAAGCCTACATAATCACACGTGTTTGCCAGATAACACTAATATAGAACATTTCCTTTTTTAAATCAATAGGCTTTTCCCTCTGAGAGAACAAGGCTTGAATTTTTATGCTAAAGAACTGACTACATATGAAATTGAGGTAAGGCAAACTTACCTCTTTTTGTGTGTGAAGGAAAAATAAAAATATTGCCACTTTACTCTCCTATTAGCTACTAAATCAGTTCAGCAGACATTTTTCCCCCCTTTTCCCATTATTAGGAATTTAAAAAAACAAAAGAAGCAATTAGAAGATTCCTCTTGGCCTATAAAATGATGTTAGAGTTTTTTGGAATAAAATTGATAGACAAAACTGGAAATGTGGCCCGGGCCACGAACTGGCAGGAACGGTTTCAGCATCTGAATGAGTAAGTAAAGTCCTGCTGGTACTTTGAGATTATGTTCTTTTTTTCCCCATGCTTGCTTACGATTCTCTATAGAACTCTCTGCAATTCTCTATAGGAACAAATAGAATAGCATATAGACTTACATGCTATTTTAAATATATCTCCCCCCTCCATATTATGCTTGGAAACCAAACAATGATAATAAAAAAATTTCAGTTAGAAGTAGAAATATTCACCTGCACAGTGATTTTTTTTTCTGAAATCTCATTGTCCATAGCCAAGGGTAGCTAGCCTCCTTCCCTTTTTATATCACTACTATCTTTGCATTTATGGTTACTGCTTGTATCTAATTTTTCCATATACTCTCTAATATCTTACAAGATATTGTAAGCTTTTTGGGGCAAAATGTGTTTTTTACATCCTTAATAGTGCTTTCTTAGATTAAACATATGAATTAAACCTCTGATGCATAAAAAGAATTTTATAAGGCTATGCTGTTTACTTTACTAAAATGGAAGGAAAATTGAAAGTGTCTTTGCTATTTAGTTCAAAAACAAAAGCTCGTTTTTGGTTAATAAATGCCAAGACTTGTGATAAAATGCTTAACACTGTTTACTTTGCATTTGATTTCCTTTGTTCTTTTGGTTAGGTATTTATAACTTTCATTATACTAACAGCCAAAGTCTATTTTTCTTAATATTTTCTTTTCATATAAACTGTTTTTTCTTTTTAATTATAGGGTGACTTATAAATGCTGGACTCTAAAACAACAGTTTTAAGGACTCTTTAGCACATTATAATTAGCTGAACTGGGCAACTGCTAAGAGAAAAATATAAAACTAACCTAAGAAATTTCTCTTTACCCAAAACAACTCCAAGTTCTATACAGCAGTAAACTTTGGATTATTTTGCTTGTTGGACTGTCAAAAACTTTTGTCTTGTCTTGAAAAATGAGTATTAATATTAATATTTAAGTCTTCCTTTTACTTTACCAGTTATAATCAGTACGATTAAAAGGGTAGCTTGTGCTAAAACAACTGAGGCTATGGGCATAAAGCTTTATGATCCTGACTAGAAGACCCATTAACTCATAACTCAAGTTAACTTTGATTTATATAGAGCTCTTAAAGCTGAAGTATAGATCTCTCTGCTTAAGCAATGCAGAAAGATAAAGTTTCTGAGCACTTTTGTCAGACTGTCAAAAAAAAAAGCTGCACCCAAGTAGCTTATTGACATTAACAATGGCAAAAGTTAAAGCAAATATTTGGAGAGTATCTGACAGTATCTTTTATGGACTCAGAACTGTCATTTTAGAGAACCAATTTGGTTTATTTGCTTAGACTAGCAAATAATAACAATAATAAAGGTTTGTTGAGAGAGTAAGTGATAAAAAATATTGCCAGCTTAAAACATCCTTAGGGTTTTCATATTAGCTCTCTGATTTATAGCTATAAACAGCATACATAATGAAGGCTTCTTTTAAAAGGTTGGCTCACTTGGGCCTGAAATAACAACCTCATCTCAGTCCTCTGCCCCACGTAGTTGAATCCCTTTCTGTCTGCTACCATTGTCTCTGGTTTTGCCTGGCCATGGGTATTGCATACTTTTGCCAGCAATAGATTAGCTGTTGACTGCCTTAGAATCTGCCAGAAAACAAGTTCCTTTCTGGTTTAGTTGCCAACAAATGGTATTTATTGACTAGACCTGAACAAATTAGAAAGGGTTATATGGAAACTAATATTCCATTTTCTTTCTTCAGTTGGGCTCTTTTCTGATTTATTTGTAAATGTCATAACTTATTTGTGTTTTAATATGTATTGCATCTTGAGTTTTTCCACACTAGGCAGGAACTCAATATATTTCCAGTATCCCAGGAGAGGAGAAATATTGAATCAAAGTGAAATGAAATAATCCTCAGTGAACCAGGGACTATGACTAAAAGACATGGAATATTTTCGAACTTGAGACTGCATTTTTATAGATCAGCCATATGATGTATTTCCAACTTTATTATAATCAATTTGGATTACTGACCTGTATTTTACACCCTGGAGTCCTTTCTTTTATCTTTTGTCTCCTTGGTTTCTGTCTTCATGAGCTCTCTTTCCATCCCTCCCAGTCTTCTTGACAACTTCAGCCCCATTTTCCGCTCTTCCCTCTGTCCGAAAGCCTACCCTTCTTCTTTTTTTTTTTTTTT
>NW_006400005.1:1054547-1072425 GCF_000299155.1 Elephantulus edwardii
AATATAATCCACTCTGCAACCCTCATTGCGTACTCCTATGATAAAAATAATGCCCTAAAATATAATACTTTTAGACTACTTCTTTAACTTGCTGTGAAAAGCCAAAGAATAGTCAAGCATTGGTGGTGTTGCAAATAAAAGGGTTTTTTTTATTATTCATCATCAGAGTATATAATAAACAATAATTTAATATCAGTAATAAGACATTTTAACCTGGGAAATATATACTGTTTGTTTAGGTTTCACACAGACTGACATTAACTTGAGGTATCAATACCTTCTTAGTTATTATTCTTCTTAATGATGTTTAGAGTGCCTTTTTTTTAAAACAAAAGCCTTTTTCAGGCGTGTTTTCACAGCATTGTTATTGTGTACAGTTGAGTCAGAACCGACCCTTAGCTAACTCTCCAGAGGGTTTTCAGAACGCATAAATCACATGGGAGGAGATTGCCCATCCTTATTAAAATATTTCCCCCCCTTGGTTTTTATTCCATTGTCCTCCACCTGACTTTTCAGCCCTCATTTTCTTCATTCCTCTTTTCCAGGTCCCAGCACAACTATTTAAGAATCACTCGTATTCTTAAAAGCCTTGGTGAGCTTGGATATGAAAGTTTTAAATCTCCTCTTGTAAAATTTATCCTTCATGAGGCTCTTGTGGAGAATACTATCCCCAATATTAAGCAGAGTGCTCTGGAGTACTTTGTTTATACGATCAGAGACAGAAGAGAAAGGAGAAAGCTGCTACGGTTTGCGCAGAAACATTACACACCTTCAGAGAATTTTATCTGGGGGCCACCAAAGAAGGAACAATCTGAGGGAAGCAAAGCCCCCAAAATGCCCACACCTCCTGGCTCTGGTCACAGCAATCAAACTTCTATGCACAAAAAATCCAAGGAGTCTAAAAATGCCTCCTCAGCTGTTCATTTAAATAGCAAAACAGCAGAAGAAAAAAAAGTGGCCCCTAAAGAGACGGGTGAGGAGGCAGAGAAGCCCAGAGCAGAGCTCAGTGAGGAAGCTGCCAAGTCTGGAAATGGCGAGAAGGACAGTGATGGTGAAAATTCGAATTCCCAACCAGAAAAAACCATTGACAGTCCCACAGAGAAAAATGAGAACGGTTCCCCTTCTGAAAAAGAGGAAGAGGATGAAAATACTAGCAAAAACTGTGAAAATCCTGGGAATGCAAGTTCCTAAGATGATACACTCTTACAGTGAATTAGCAGAAAAGCCACAAACCCATTTAGGTAAGGGGAACAACCAAATCTGTAGATTTTTTTTTTTTCTTAAAAGAAACAAAAATAAGGTTACACTTACATTTCAAAATTTAGTGTCTGTTTTGTGATTTATGTTAACTTTTTTTTTTTTTTTACCTTTTGGATAAAAATGACTATGTGGTAGGAAGTCTTAATATCAGATTGAATAAATATGTTCTGTAATGCATTTAATTTGTGAGTTTTTAAATCTTGTACAGAATGCGTACTTTAAATTATTTTCAAAATATCTGAAGACAATCATTTAGTAAGATATATCAAGTCAATTATATTGACAAGTTATATTCTACATGAGGAAAAGTTTCATTGTGTTGACGCCAACCTTTATCTGATTTATATTTTTAAGCAGGAAAAATGAAAAGTCACTTGGATTCTTTGATTCCAGCACCTCACTGTATTTACTTTTAAATTCTGATAGATGAAGTAGATGTTTTTGGGAGGCTGTCATTTGCCCAGCCCCTCTGTCACCTTTGCTGACTTTTTCACCTCTCGACTCTGTGCTAAACCTTATCCCACCATCTTTCTCATAGCACTCATTATGATGTGCATATTTGGTGTAAGTTTCCAGTGTACCGACAATGTTATGTGTTGAAATTTATATGGAACAGAAGAGGACTTTTAAGTGTGTGGTCTCAAGAATTTTCTTTGTTTAAAACGATAAAAATGTTTTTCTGTATTCTAAAACAATGAGAACTCCAAAAGAAACATTATACTTTCATTATACTTTCTGGGGTTGTTCCATGTACATTTGCTGCTTTACTCTGAGGGAAAATGGTTGTAGAATTTAAATATACTAATGGAATTACTAATTATTCAAAAACCAATCCATCTCATGCATTGGCAATAAGGCAGTGGTCACTAAAACCATTAGTATCTCAGTGTTATATAGATAATGAGATTAACAGCATATTTAATCAACAGTGTATCTCTTTTAGCATACAATTTGATGCATTCCTAAATTTTCAAACATTTAAATTGAGGAATTCCAAATACTTGCTTTTATTAACTGCATAGTATGTTACTTAACAATATGTAAAAACTAGTAATATTGCTTCTTATACTATACTATTACTAGTTATTATTACAAATCATAGGACAACCAGAAACACTTGGTGAGAATTTCAAAGCATGCATAAAATACATTGAAAGCAATTAAGAAAATATTTTGCTTTTTTTTTTCATTTCTTTAATTTAGAAAGGCATTAACTTTTGCATCTCTTAGGCTTTTGAGAATGTTCTTTATACTTGAACCCCGTAAATTTAATACAAATCCTGTTATGTGTCACATCATCATACTAGGGTTTTTTTTTCTTTTGATCCATTTTCAACAATGGATTTATAGACAATAAATCTTCCTGTGATATACCTTTACAAATAAACTTTTGTTCCTTTGAAATTAATGTGAAATGCCACAATTGGTTAGTCCTTAATTTTTTATATACATGGTCATAACAGTCATGTTGTATATCACATTCCAGTTAGCACTCATTGGAAAGCTTTCTTATTTTATAGTTTCTAAAATATGCCAGTCTTTGCTTTTCATCATTTTGGGAAGGACTGGAGTTGGAGACAACATTCTTCTTTTGCATTTTATTTGTTTAGTTTTTTATGTAAGCAGTATGGGACTCCTTATGTGGTTTTGTTGTCTGTTCTTTCATAGAGCTCAGTAGACAATTTAACAGACTTTACGGGATGGTAGTAGGTTGCTGCATTAGGCTGAGTTGTAGGAATAAAATAATTTTATTTAAAAAAAAATTTATTTAGGATTATTTTACCAATTTTGCATCTATAATAGAATGTTCAGACCCCTTCTAAGTATGTATTAATGTATGACCATATGCTAACATACTAGTAAATAGTGACCAGATACTAAAAAATTAATATAGTCGAATTTGTTTTGAAAATATATCAAATCCTTAATATAGAAGTAAAAGAAAGTCATTAAAATATCTTAAGGTTTAGGATATTATTCCTACCAGAGGTTTAATTAAATTGTTTCCAGACGTCTCTGTCAGATAATAAAATACTAATAGTGACCAGAAACTAAAATAAATTAAAATAGTCTTATTTAGAATTGTAGTGTATCAAACCTTATAAATAAAAAAAAAAAATTAAACAAGTTAAGTGTTTTACTCCTAACCAGAGGTTTAATTAAATTGTGCTGTTTAGTTTGAGAATACTTACTTTTAAATGGCAAACTGTGTGGCTTTATCTAAAATAGTGGCCTTTTTCAATTATTTTAAAAATGCATATTCATATTCAATAGCTTTTCTCCTACATTAGCTTGTAAATAACATGGAAAAATTATTCCGTGGAGAACAAGTTAAAGGATAATACTCCCTTTGCAGCTAAACCTGAGTGTCTCGAATTTTTTCTATTAAGAGTGCTTTGTATATTTAATAGTTTTTTAAATAAGATATATGGATATGTATTTGTGTCTTAGAGAAGAAACAGCCCCCCTGGGTTTGAATCCAATATTTTGTATTTTTAAAAGTACCATATGCTTGCAGAAATTTACCAAGAAGCTGTTAAAAAACATAGCAAAGCATGTTTAAATGGCTGGAAATGCTATTGAATCTTTGCAATATCTAGTCTGTATTGTTATACCATCAACTGCAAGGATACTATATATTGACTATTAATAAAATACCAACTTGCATTTCCTGCAAGCTGTAATTTATTTGCAATAGATGTTAAACTGGTAGTCTAGTAGATTTCCAATATTTTGTGCTTTCATATCTTGAAGAAGATAATATATGTGAAAATATTTTGAGATACTTTAAAGTGGTATATCATTATAACTTATATTTCTGTACAGTAGGGGAAAGTTTATAGCATTCAAAATACTGTATCATACATTTTTCATGCTCAATCTCGAAAGTAGAGAAGTGACTATAATCTGCTTTCAGTTAAGTCTAATTCTTAGTACAAAACTTATTTTGTATAGTTATAATTTAATTTTTGTTCTGAGACTTATTTCAGTTTCAAGAAGATAATAAAACCTACAACTCAGGAGTTAACCCTGGAGGTCCTAAGATCTTTGCTAAGCATTAATAATATAAATATCTGAACATGCTGTGATACCTGTTATAGTCATTGTTTTGTGATGTAAAAATTATCTTCTCTGTTTTTAGATTTTATATTTTAATCTGAGTAAAAGTATGATCAGGTGGAACAGGGGAAAATAGCATATAATTGCATCTTTGTTACCCTAGAAACCAATTTAGTGAGTTTATTTACATATTAAGTGGTCAAAAATTAACTAAACTGGTGAAAAGAAAATATTTGATTAGTTATAGTTACAATTTTCAAGTTTACTGTAGAATCATGTTTGGGTTTATAATTCACTGTATATCTAAGTCAAGTTGATTTATTACTAAAAATGAATCTATTCTAAAAGCTTCCCCCACCCCAACCATAGAAAAGGAGGACATTGGGATTGTTTGATATAGTTGCATCTTCCCGTCTCTGATATCTATTTGAAATGAGTCAGTTTCTTCATATAAGAATGATTTTTTAAGATTTGGTTTTTGTTTTCTATGTAGAAAATTCTGTTTTTTCTTTTGGGGAGCAATTGTAGCTAAATAAACAGAGTTAGACATGCCAGAATCCTTTCAAATGTGGTTACAGCTGTAGAGAAAGATGACTGGGGTGAATGCAGGATCCAGATAATTCGGAGTGTGCAACTACTGAGTTCTTTCAACTGTGGATGTTGGACTGTTAGTTACATGAACAGATTTGTGTGGGCAGTCGCTAGGTGACAATGAGTACTACCCTGCCTCCTCCCCATCCAGTTATCCAACCCACCCAGCAGATTGTGTTCAAGGACAGAGCATGTTTTTAGAAATCTCTGATTACTGAAGTTAGAAAGAATACAAATATGAACTCCTGGACATGTCCAGATGTGCCTTAACTAATGTAAGTGACTTTCATTCACAAGTTTAACTTTTTCTCCATTGTAAAATACTAAGGAACTTTTCAAACCATACATATTATTTTTATGACATTTACTTTGGTGCTTTCTTGTTTTGGAGAAGAAATTTGTTTTAGATGCATCAGTTTATAGAGGTGTCTCCTCACTAAAATATCCAAGAGTTTGTTATATATTTAACAAAAGCATTGAGAAAAATTAACTAAATGGCTACAGTTATTAGTACTTTCACTTAATATTGCTCCATGCTATAATTTACCTATATTTACTTCATGTTCTTTAATGTAGATAGATGAAGAAAATGAAATTCTTTTCAAGAAATTATTTCAAAATTTAACTCCTGTAAGTGATAGCAGTAATATGAAATTACTTTGAAAACTTAGGCTATAGTTTATGATGAATTAAAAAAAAAAAACACAAAAAACACTGTTTTTGCTTCCCAGATTAATGAAGGTAATCTTTTGATCCTTTTCTGTTGAAAAGTCTGTTGTAGTTATAAGTAGAAATAACTTCTGTTTGTTTCCTTGAATATAATGAAGTGTTTTGTTATGTGACCCTATCTCTGGCTAGAAGTAGGGTTCGACGAAGAAGAGGTGTCTAGGGTTCAGGGTGGGTACCTTGGTGAAGTGGAACCGACAGTGGACATGCCCTCCCCCGTATCCTGGTAGGTAGGGCTTTATCTCCTCTTGTGAACAATATGGAAATCAACAATAAGGCTCCCAGGATCTCTTAGCTTTCAGGGCAAGGGGTTCCCTTAGATTCCACACACAGTTTTAATAGGTATCAATTTTCATAGAATGCCTGCTGTAATTTATTTAGAATTGTTCAGAATATGACAATTGCTTAAAATATTGAGAACAATTGGGATCTTGCTACAGAAATAACAGCTGTAACTTTCTATAACTATGTGGGGAAAATCATTGAAATACCAATTCTTTCCATTCAGAGTCTCTTAGGTTGTTTATATATAATACGCTTCTTCGGTTTATTGCCATTGAGTCAGAAAGGATTCATAACTGACCAGCTGTTGGATTTTCAAGGCTGAAAATCAGGCAAGACAAGATTGCCCATCTTTCTCTCTTGGAGCTGGTTTTGAGCCTTTGCATTACCAGTGTAACTCCCTACAGACTAGGCCACCAGAACTCTCTCTCTCTCTCTCTCTCTGTGTTTGTGTGTGTATAACCATTAAGTGATTCAGTATACTTAAAAAAATGAAGTGAAAGGAAGGAGGCATCAATGTGTTATTGTTTTTTAAATCAGTGCACTACATATACTTAAGCTATGAAGTTTATTTTTAATTTTAAAAAAAGATTATATAAGCAGTTTATATTGACTAGAGAGATTAGCTGTATAATAAACTCTGGTTATAAGCAGTGTTTCCATTTTTTACTCTTTCATTAAATGAGCATTATTTTAATTCTAATGGATCTTTTTCATAGAAGGAAAACACAAAACACATACTAATAACAAGAAATCCACTATAGAAGTAAATATATAACCAATTACAGATTTGTGTAGGTACCAAAATTACAGGAAGTAGATAAAGAATGATGTGGAAGTTCTATCGTGATGACATGTTTTAGTAACAACTCTTTTCCAAAAAGACTGATGTGGGAAGAAAATTCATTGATATTCTCACTTGAACCATTAATTCTCCCTACTGAAACCTTTGATTAGACTGAGGGAAGTAGTCGATGAATGCTCAGATTCCAAGATTCATTCATTTGTCTGTATATGCCAAAGCATGATTTTACTAACAAAAACCAAAACTGAGAGGCTGACTGAAGATTAAGAAGACTCAGCAGTTGGTGGTTTATAAATGAAGTGACCATCTCCCAGACCATCAAGAGCTGACCGAATATTAACTGTGTCATTTCAATGAATAGAAAACAAATGAAATCAGAGTGCTAGGTCCTATGACAAGAATTTTCTTTTGTTTTCCAAACATACTTTTATTTATTTTGTACTTAAGATTGGCTCTTCTTTAGTGTTACCCAAGAAGGTATAGATCGTTCAGATCTATTGTTCATAAGGTCTCTACGAGTCATAGTCGACACAATGGCACCGAACAACAGCAGCAGCAGCAACAAGTAGGTAGATGGCAGAATGGGTCTAGTAACTGTTAGAGACTGTGTGTCCTTGTGTTTCAAGTATTTCAGGAAAGGTTACAAGTCTTATGCCATGTGTTTTACCCCGTAAGTTCTGGTTCTCCAGTGGCCGCTTGGCCTTCCCTGTGCTCTGTATTCTGCTGCAGTACAGATTACAGAATGCTGTGCATGTTCGTACCAATACCATGTGTATGTGGTAGAAGTTGTAACCAGTTTCTGGATCTGTATGGTACTATAAAATACTTATTTTATAATCCTATAACTGTATGGCAATGTTATGCCAAAAATGTATAAAGAGCAATAGTTTCTGTTGTTTACTGCTGTATTTTAAAATGTTGTTTCTAAAATAATATATCTAGAGTTCCTTTCAAATAATTATTTTTATTAAATATTGTCAGTATGCATCATGTAAAATTAATAAAAGTCATCTCATTTTCTTTAACATGTTAGCATTGTGTTAGAGTATACGATGCTGATTTTGCATGAGTAAAATATTTTTAAAGAGCTGGAACAAATGACTTGCTGTTTTCCTGTAATGAGGCATATATTCTATTTTATTATTGTGTAAGATTGAAATGTGTTCCTTTTTTTCTTTAAAATAAATATTTTATTTCAGGGTGAACTATTTAGTAATGTTATTTTGATTTCAAGATTTTGGAGGGTAGATCACACATGTAAATATTCAAATATTTACGAATCTTGTTACTTTTCTCTAACAGTTTTAAATGGATAGTTCATTGACTTGAATGGAAATGACTAGCTAGAGGAGATAGCAGCATTTTCAGCTTGCGGCAAATCTTAAGAAGCCTTGTTTTAAAATAAATACTACAATTATGAGATGAAAGAGAAGTTGCTCTGCATGCCACCGACAATGCAGAGGAAGGTGAAGGACACAAAAAACTGAGTTGATCTATACAGGCAGGAAGAAGGTAGATGAACTAAGAAAGAGCTAGGAGTGAATTATGTTAAGGGCCAGAGTGAAGTTACACTGCATAGCTGAGAAAAAAATTCAAAACCCAGACAATCTGGTGAGTTAATCTTTTGGATGATTTTTTTAAGAGGAAAGAATTTGCACAAGCTATTATCAAAGGAAGTTCAGGTGGCCTACTAGTCAGAAACTGCTGCAATCCCAAAGGCAGGAGGTTCAAATTCAGCAGCTGTTCAGCAGGAGGAAGATGGACTCTCTCCTTCCTGTGATATTTACTGCCTCTGAAATCCCACAAGAAGGTCTGCTATGAGTCAGTTGCGGCCCATAATAACAACACTGTTGTCAAAGCGTAGCTTAGACAGATTCTGGTAATGAAACCTAGAGGAGTGACCTCTTCCCCGCCACACCACCACCCCCCCCCCCCCCGCCCCTGCAGAGCTTCAGTGTCTGAAGGTAACATAAAACCCAAGAAAATGGAGAGATTCTTGAGATAATGAGAAAGCAAGAATTGACTCTGCATCTCTGTATAAATAAGAAGAAAAATTAACAAAGGAGAGCTTTTGGAGAAATCGCAGCATTCTCCCTGTTTTCAGCTATGTGTGGATGCAGAACAGGCAAGCTGATGCTTCAGAGATAGATGGAAGGCAGTCTGGATGATGGGCAGTTTGTGGATGTGGAGTTCAGGATTTGGCAATCAGGAATGACTAAGGAGTCAAAACCAATACATGAGACAAGGATTATCCTGTCTTTGGGATTATCCCCATGAATACCTAGGATTAATTGGAAGAGCATTTTAAAATAGGGTGCTAAGGAGAGAGCTTAGAGTACCAGCCTGGATTTTTGACTGAACCACTAAGAAAAATGTGTGTTAGCCTTGGACTAGATGCGTTCTAGTGTTTTTATAGCCTTGGTCCATAATTCATCACAACCCAGAAATGCAAACATTTTCTTTTTAAATGATGTATAGCATGCTTTTTAAATGATTATTTTCTGTACTCCCAGCTTTAGAAAGGAAAGAGATCAGAGGAAAAGGGAGTAAACAAGGGGAAAAAAGTGGTAGACGAGGTGAGCCAAATGAGATCTGACAGCTCACCTTTGAAAGCTGAAGTTGTCTGAGATCTTGAAATGGATGATTGCACTGTTGTGAGCAAGGAAAGTTCAAGGAAAAAAAAAGTGCTGAAGGGGTGAAAGGTAAGGGGAAGGAGACGTTTTGTTTTATGGCCAGAGAGCAGCCTTTGGAGCAGTTTCTGGAGCCTTGGTCCAGATGGAACATCAGTTCTAACCGACGATGACATTGGGCAAGTCACATAAATTCTCAGGGTCTCTGGTTTCTCCTCAGTAAAAAAGATCTACTGTAAGCTTCCTTCTGAAAGAGTGAGAGAATATAAGTGAAATTCCCAGGACAAATTTCAGGCATTTCTTAATAGGAACTGCTGCGGTTCTAGAAATAAAAAGATGTTTCGTTTCAACAGATAAATTGTAGCATTTATTTCAGTGTAAATTTATGGGCTAGCAACCAAGTTTATAGGTCCAAGTAGACATCCTAAACTTTAATTATACTCTATGTAGATTTTACTAAAAAAAGAAAAACAAACCAAACAAAAACTACCAGCTTAAATACTGATGGTTTTCTATTTGTTATGTACCATCAAGTCAGAAATGACTAATAGGTAACACCCTACCTGGTTTCCAGAGGCAGTAAATCACTCTGGAGGAGATTGTCCTGCCCATCTTTCTCCTTCGGAATAGCTCATGGATTCGAACCAGCTGACAGATAATTTCCATCACTGTGAATATAATTGATGGATAAAACAGCCCTCTATCACCGTATAGTTCTTTAAACGGGTTCCTTCTCTGCTAAGAAAAAAGCTAGCATCTAAGGCAGAGAAAAAGGCTTTCAGTCTTAAACAGGAGATAATGTTAATTCTTTTAGGATCCTGTTGGCCCTGGTTCATTTATTGACGGCATGAAAGATCAGTGTCAAATGTCCCTCAAAATGTACTTATTTCATATCTTCATGAGAGGACAATTAAAATACAACAGTATTGTAAAATGTTTGTAATATAATCTATGATTATTATCGCCTATTTGCCGTTTTGTACTTACTATCAGAACTAGGCTGACGAATTATCTTGTGCCAAATATTCCCTGTCAGAATTCTAAATTGTGAGTGTCGTCATAATTTAAAATTAAAATGGGGTCTTTGGGTCATTGTTCAGCCTCTTCTCCCCATTCAAAATGCCACAAATGTACTGTAATTAAGATATCAAATAAATTCTTGTTCACTTGAGCAGAGATTGAACATGTTCACTTTCTTTGAAGACTAAATATCATTCCTTTCAGTGTGCTTTAACCTCATTTTATCTATTTCAAAGTCCATAAACAGGCAGAAAGATTATAGATGTGTATAGCTGGCACTGAGTTTGGATCTAATGTCACAGATGATGAATCTGGGACACAGAGAGGTGGCACTTTTTTTATGGAAAATCCTGAAGCTATAAGGGCCTGGTCTGGGGAACTTAAGTGTCCCAGATATCTGTCTAGTGTGTTTGCTGCGGGTGGATTTACTAAATTCGGCAAACATCCTTTGGTGATTTGATCCATGAGCAGCAGCCCAGAGTGGGTTGACCCAGGCTGCGGTACTCATAAAAGCCCTCAGTCCTCACTGTGAAAGAAACTTCCTCACCATTTAGTGCGTTTTCCACTGGCCAGTGTTCGGTTTTAGCAAATGTCTGGAGCGGGTTCAAACATTTCAACTTAGAAACACCACTGAGGCTCTGAAAATGGTCTTTGAATATAGTCATCTCTGATGGCATACATTACAGTACACAGGAGTTCCTTTAAATGCCTTCTCTTGGGTAAAGTGAACGTCCTGTACTATGCTAATCCTGGCATTTTAATTTTTTTTTTTTATTTCATTGGTTGGCATTGCCTGATTCCCAAACCAGAAACTTGGGGACATTCCTGAATTTACTCATCATCACATCAACTGCAATCACAAAACCTATTACTTCTACTGTTGGAGCTTGTATCCAATTTAACCCCTCATTTAAATTTCCACTGTTTCCATAATATTTCAGGCGTTTTATCTGTTGCAAAGCAGTACGAACATCAAACCAAATTCCATTAAGTTGACTCAGTGCTGTCCACCCCATGTATCAGAGAGTAGATAATGCTCCATAGGCTTATCAATGACTCATTTTGTCCAGCAGTAGATGGTCAGGCCTTTCTTCTGAGGTACATACCTATGAGTGGACTAGAACCTCCAGCTTTTAACTAGGATCTGAGTGCTGTAAGCATTTTCACCACAGAGGGATTCCAAAATACCAGAGCTTCATTAAAAAAAAATTCAAATTTAGCTATTTATGTAAACCTCCAATAGTTTCAGTTGCCTATAGTCTATTTTGTACATATTTTCAGGACTTTGTCTTTATTATGCCTATGATTCAAACTTCTCATCATTTCTCTAGAACAGCTATGCTTCAGTCTCATTAATTTGTTTATTCAATCCTTCAACAATGAATGAACATACAACTCATGATCTTTAACTCTAAAAGGTGGCAGAGAATAGGGGACCAGTGTGAAACACCAGCTGTACCATGGAGCTAGAATTGAGCTCCTTGTACTAGACTTAACAGGTGGAGTGAGAAGAAACGGGGATAATGGAAAGAGCTTTTTAAACCCTTGCCCAAGTGCATGGCAAGGCCCAGATACCTGAAGCCAAAGATCAGATACCGGCCTGACAGCACAGCTGAGGAGAGGCAGTCCTGACTGCAGAATTGTGTCCTGAGTGCTTCTAAACTGCACTATAACCCTTCACCTTCCTTAAGAAAACAAAATTCCAAAATGGTGAGTATTGTCTATGAGTTCTATGAGACTGCTGCAATATGTGGAAGTGAGGATCTTACAAGAGCCAGTTTGTATTGAAATTAATAGCCGAACGTGAGGAGCCAGGGGAAATGCTTGACCTTGCAGGAATTCTCTCTATGCTGCTGGTATTCTTGGGGAAGAGGTCTTTCCCCTTGTTGGAATTAGTAGAGCTCAAACTTCACTGTCCCCAAACCCAAATGCATTTTTATAGCTTGTAACTCACACATGATTTGATAGTCTTAATAAACGCCAATGTGTCTCTAAAAACTCAGTATTCAGGTCTAATTAATTGCATGCGTTTTGAAGGTTGTAGCATTATCCTATATAAATTTTTTTGGGGAAATATTACCCTGTAGTGTATCCTGACTCACGGGTGCAGGAAAGCCAGTGCCAGCCATAGCAGCAACAAGAAGCAAAAGACAGTATCTGTTTAGAAGGGAAACAAAGGGTTATTAACTAACACAATGATGGAAATCAGTGAATGCTACCAATCAGGATTTAGACTTGTCTTTCTTAGCAATCACGATGATCCTCCAAAACAGAGAAACAATTCTCCAAGCTGTTGAAGGATCCCCTCCACCGCAGGGCTACAGGACTAGTGAAAATGGAAGAGAGACCTCTAGCAAATATGAAGAAATTGCTAATCATGTGGATTGAGGACCAAATACAAAAGCAAATTGCTCTCAGCACTGCTAAAGCGGCGATGACGGTTAAAGCACAGAGCCTGTTAGAGATGCTTAAAGAAAAAAGCAATACCAGACTACAATGTGGTGCTTGCACAATGTACAAATCACACAGTGTTCTATTTCACAATCTAGATTGTGGCTGTTAAGCAATGCATAACTCTATCTTTAAACAAGATGCGAAAATGTATGGTCAGCTACTTCTGGCTCCAAGTCTGAAATAAAATGCCTTCCTCAGGGTAAATAGCCTTTGCAATGACTTACCAATATGACAGTGCAAGGATTTATATTGCTTTATAAGGTTTTGCCTCACAGACCTAAATCATAATTCCTTTGTGGTTTCTTGGGGTCCTTAGTAACAGGTATCATTAATTGATTTTAAACTGATGTAATACCCATCCCAAGTCTGAGATTTTTAAAAAGGGAAGGAAACAACACAGTCCCATTTTCCATGTTTGGCTTGAATTTTTAAAGAAAATGAAGTCATTTCGAAATCATGTTCAGTTAACCAAGAGAACAGCCATCGCAGTGCCTGGATGCGAGTTCCATGCATGGAAATAAATAAGTGCGAGGGTGTGACAGTGTCTGCTGGTCTGTAAGGAAAACATCTACGGCTTATGGCAGAATGAAGGCAATTCCCTTAATAGGGCATAGTGGAGCTGACTTCTCCAGTTTCCTAATTTAGACAGAAATTTTGATTGACAGTTAAGGCTATGCTGTAAGGAATGGATTTTCTCTTAATATTTAATTTTCAGCGAGTTTTCCCTTTTCTTTTCCTTCCTTGTTCCATGTTGATAATCAAATAGCATACCCAAAACATCCATTGTAAAGCTTTGTTAAATTTCCTGAAGTTTTAAGGGAAAAACATAGATGTCATCCGAAGTCTATTAACCATTATAAGCATTCTTTATGAACAACTCAATGAGAAACTTATGTCTTAGTTTAATTAAAAAGAAAATAAACTTTCAAATACGAAAGAGGGAAGAGCTCTAGTGGCCTGTGGGTAAGGAGTTGTGCTGCCAGTCCAAAGGCAGGCAGTTAAAATCCATCAGCTGCTTTTCAGGAGGAAGATAGGCAATTTCTTCAAGTTCAATTTACAACCTCAGAAGTCCCACTAGAGGGACAGCTATTACTCCTATGTGGGAAGCACTTGCTCAGATTCTGATCTCCCTTGCCTGGATAAAGAATTGAACTGGGTGGGAGACAGTAGGAAGAGTGGGGGTGACTGAATCTCCTGGTCTTGGCCTGATCCAGCCCTCCTCATTTTCAAAACAGTCCCCGGCATGGGCTGAGCTCCTGAGAGAAAAAGATGAGAAGATAGGAGTGAAGGCAAAAGGAAAGATACTTTTATTAGAAAATACACAGAGAGTGAGTGGTGGGTTATCCTCTGAAATTAAAGAAATGGAAAAGATCCTGTCCTATGAGTGTCACTGGTAAATATGGCGGGCCTGCTTCTCTCATTTGGCAGGGCTTTCAAGCTTGAGCCTGGGCCAATGGGATGATGTCATAGAGAGTTCAAAATTTGGTGGATGGTTCTTATTCTGGCCTGCTGTTCTTGATGCCACTTGTCCTGTGATCAGTCTCTGATGTGCCATAAATGTTAACTAGGTTGCTTCTGGAGCAGCCTTTACTATGGGAGTCAAGACTGTGAGACACTTAGATCTAACATTAACTGTTCATTGAGTAGGGTCTTAGCCACTTCATTTGACCTTTGACTTCTGTTGACTTTTAATATGGCTTTTTACCTTCTTTATCTCATTGATAGCTGCTCTAAAATTCTTTCCACCCAACCTCACCTTATTTTTCCTGACTCCAATTCTGACCCTAACACAATGAGTTTTGTGCCAGCAATGAGTGAGTGAGTGAAGAGCACAAGAGAGAAAGCTTCTAATTTTAACTATCCTTTTAGATTTTTATTATAATGGGGAAGAAAAATCAGTAATTAGATTATGGTGGTGGTGGTGTGGTATACCATGGAGTTGGAACCGACCTTTACATGACTCTCCAGCAGGTTTTCAAAGGCAGTTAGTTAATCACATGGGAGGAGAGAGCCCAGTGTTCTCCCATGGAGCAACTGGTGGCCTCGAACTCCATGCCTTCAGGATTTCAGCACAGCTTCTTGCCACTAGGTCACCAGAGCTTCCCTAATTAGATAATTGTTGTTGATTGCCATCAAGTTGAGCACGATTCATAGAGACCCTATGAACAAAAGACCTGAAGCCTTTCTGTATTGTTGTTTCTCCAAGTTCATGGAGTTTCCAGAGGCATGTGGTTTAGGAAGTGGATGCCACTCCTGCTCCCAAACCTGTCTTAAAACTGGGAGCTCCACCAAACACTGTCCACTATGGAGAACCATTATGGTATTTGACACCACAAGGCACAAGGTTCAGCATATAAAAAGGAAAAATATATATTAGAATAAACAAAAGTAAATTTTTATTATGATGAACTGAAATTACAAATGTTTAGTGAACTCATCAAAATGCACTAAAATCAGATGTAAAGAAAATGCACCACTTCTTAGTGATTCATTTGGTCTTTGTCATGTGTCCCAACTTACTAATTGATAAGGGCATCATAGGCCAATGAAAACAATTTCTGCCATTCAAGCTTCTGTTTCTCCTTTTGGTTTAAATTTGACTCAGATTTAGTTTATTAAAAATCTGATCCCCTATTTGACCTGCAGAGGTAGCCACGTTGGTTCCTTTGTGTGCAGTGGGAAGCCAGAAGCAGGAACATACCCTCATCTTCTACCCAGCCTTTTGTAGCCACCCCATGCTGGTGTTCTCATCCATGGTAGTAGGGGTGCACCTCAGCTTCTCGTGGGAGGTGGGGTCAACCTTATCTGGGACATTAGGGAAGCTGGCTACCTACCATGACAATTTCTAGTTTCATTAGTCCTCTATGGATATTTCTAAGGACTCTAATCTGAGTTGTTTAAAGAGAATTGCATTTACATAGAAAGTCAAAAGAGAAAAGAATATGCATAAGTTCAAATTATTACCCCTGTTGTCATTGTTGTTATGTGCCGTTGAGACGCTTGTGACTCATAGCGACCCTATGTACAATAGCTCTAAACTCTGCTCTGTCCTGTGCCAAGCTCATTGTCTCCGACACACTCATCCCGATTGCCGTCCCTGACCCTCAGCAGCAAAGCCCTTCAGGTCCTCCTCAGTTTCAGCAAGCAGGGTTGTGTCATCTGCATAATGCAGATTGTTGATAGATCTTCCACCAATCCTGATGCCACATTTCTCCTCATAGAGCCCAGCCACCCGGATGATCTGTTCTGCATACAGGTTGAAAAGGTATGGAGACAGGACACATCCTTAACATACGCCCTTCCCAATTTTGAACCATGCAGTGTTTCTTTGCTCTGTTCTGACGACTGCCTCTTGGTTCAAGTATAAGTTTTGCATCAGCACCATCAAGTGTTCTGGTATTCCCATTCTTCTCAGAGTCAGCCACAGTTTCTCATGGTCCACACAGTCAAATGCCTTTGCGTAATTAATGAAGCACAGATAGACATTTCTCTGGTACTCCCTGCTTTCAGCCAATATCCATCTAACATTAGCAACAATATCCCTAGTACCACGACCCCTTCTAAACCCAGCCCGCACTTCTGGCAGTTCTCTGCTGATGTGTTGTTCCAGTTGTTTTTGGATAATCTTCAGCAGAATCTTGCTTGCATGTGAAATCAACGATATTGTTCTATAGTTTCCACACTCTGTTGGGTCACCTTTCTTTGGAATGGGAACAAATATAGATCTCTTCCAGTCAGTTTGCCAAGTGGTTGTTCTCCAGATTTCTTATTAGCCAGAGTCACAAACAGAAATTTTCAGTAGAATCCCAAGACTAGGACAGACTTAAATGCACATGTTCATTTTCTCATGAAAAATAATATTTTAAAGATTTGACTCAGATTTTATGAAACACTACTTTTCATATTTAGATTTAAATTACATTGTCCAGTCTCCAAGCTCAGTGTTCTATGATTCAATGCTGCATTTTTTTTTATACATTCAGATTTCTATGTATTTGATTAGGGGGTAGGTATGGGTTACATGTTGCAGTTATTGCTATTGTTATTTTTTCTTCAATTTTTATTGTTCTAGGCTTTCTTTCAAACTCTTAAATTTAAAAGAAGGGTAGTAAGGATAGAAAGAAGTGAAGGAGAGACACAGTACAAGTTTTGATATGAAGTTTTCAATTGCTTTTTTATTTTTCTTTAGAGTTTGTGCTTTATTAGATAATAATACCTAGTTTTTAATCTTATTTGGCTGTTAAGAAAAAGAATGAGATTTTAAAAAAATCAAAGCAGAGTATAGTAATATTATATTTATATTGTAGTTATTTTAGGAATCTACCTTTCAAGTTAAAGAAAATCTAGAAAATATCCATCATCGAATTTGATGATATTAATGAAATATTTAATGGTTCAGAAAATTAATTTCCTCTTTATCATCAATATTTTTGTGAGCTAGAAAGCAAAAAAGATACCAGTGATATGGTTAGATTTCCCAAAAGTGTTTTTAAGACAATTTTGTCCATTCAGATAAAACTCTGCTGATAAAACATTTCTCTCTCCTCTTAATCATTAGACCTCCTATAAGCACTCTGTAATTACACAAGTTATATTGCTGATTCAAATTAAAGGATGCAAATTCTACTAAAAGAAATACCCACCCCAAGGCAAATATTTTCAAAGCATCCATTAAAGTGATAAATCAGATTATTTTTGAGTGGTAACTACACAGAGATCGGTAGACTGGTAATCCATAGAAGAGCTGCTTTCACCATTAAAGACCTGATTATCTTGATAAGCAGCTTCATGATTGACACCAGCAAGACTTGCCCACTTATACAGTCTCAAGTGTGTACTGACATTCTTGCAAATTGTAAAGGATTCCCCTTTACTATGGCAGGAATTTATTATTTAATTGAAAATGCTACCAGTTGGGAAGTACCTTACCCCTAGTACCACCCCTCTTATGCTACTATAAATTTAAAGAAATTGTTGTTTTAGAAATAAATAACTTTAAAAAGAAAGAAATAAATTAATAAAATTGATAATAAGTGTATCCATACACATA
>NW_006400005.1:1074850-1146681 GCF_000299155.1 Elephantulus edwardii
TGGATTGATTCAGTGACTGGGATAATCGGGATGGGAGTGTCAGAGACAGTGCAATTGGCACAGGACAGAGCAGAGTTTAGGGCTGTTGTACATAACAACAACGACAACAATAAGTGAGATTAAATTCTGCATTAGTTACCTTCTAAATAGGCTATCTGAAATAGAGACAAGTTAAAAAAAATTATATGCAGCATCTGCATATTGGAACTTGTGTTGTTGCTGTTGTTATGTGCCATCAAGCTGCCTACTACTCAAAGTGATCTTATGTACAACAGCCCTAAATCCTGCTCTATTCTGTGCCAATCTCACTGACTCTGACACATCTACCTCCATTACCCAGATACTGGTTATTCCTCTCTTGCACTGTCCTTCCACCTTCCCAACCATGAGTACCCTCTCTAAGGAGGGTACTGCCTTTCAACATGTCCAAAGTATGTCAGATGAAGCTTCAGAATCCTTACCTCCAAGGAGCAGCCTGGTATCACCCTCTCTACGATGCACCTGTTTTTTTCTTGTAGCAGTCCGTGGTATATTCAATACTTTTCTCCAGCATCACAGCTTAAAAGCATCAATTCTTCTTCTATCATCCAGAATCATTGTCCAGCTTTCTGATGCAAAGCAAGTAATTATAAAAAACATGGCCTTGATCAAGCACACTTTAGTCTCCAGACTGACATCATTACTCTTCAATTCTTTAGAGCTTACAAAAGCTGTATATAAGAAATTTAAAGAGACAGAAAGGAAAGATATGACATATTCATGGAATGAAAACTTTTATTATTAATATATTATCTCCAAATTGATCTATAGATTCAATGAAAGTTCAATTAAAGTCTGAGAATATTTCTTGTAGAAATTGGCATTTCATGTGTGTGTGTATAAAACATTATATTCTCTCTCTCTCTCTCTGTGTGTGTGTGTGTGTGTGTTTTGTAGGGAGGTCTGGTGGTGTGATCCATAGGAAGTTGCATTTTTAACTCAAAGGCATTGCCTCACTGGTAACTCAAATCCATCAGCAGCTCCACAGGAGAAAATAGATAATCTCCTTCTATGTGATTTATAGCCTCTGAAAACTTGCTGGAGGGTCAGCTATGAGTCACTTATGACTCAACAGCAATGAATTAATAAGTAATATATTACATGTGAATATTTATGCTATATATATTCATATATATTTCTGTATGTGTAAAGAAATGCAAGCTGACTCATACACACACACATCCCCCTTAGAATTCTCCATATAATTTTGATAAAGTAGTCTCGATGGTGGTTTCATCTTGGTGGTCAGGCAAGGAAAGTTTCTGGTCTCCTTTTTATGGTGTGTTACTGCTCTTTCCCCCCTCCCCTAAAAAAATGGGTGGCCCTTGAGCCTTAGACTAAGGGTAAGGGTGGAGCCCTGCTCAAGGGTGTGGATTTAAAATCCTATAGGGCCCTTAAGAATATTCTTTAAAAGACAGAACAATCACTTGTCTGTTTGCTGTACTGAACAACTTGGAGTTGCTGTGATGCTGAACACTATCCCATAGTCATGTCCAATACCACAATCGTTATCCATTATGTACAGAGGTCGGATGAGCTTCCAGACTGATTCATGTTGGGAAGCAGGTGTGGCATCCACTTCCTAAACTAGGTGCCTCTGAAAACAGTACAAACTCTCTTATCAGTGTACAGAAATGGTGTTAATCATAGAACAGAGTTAAGGTCTTTTGTGCAGAGCTTACTTTGAGTCGTATTCAACTTGACAACGCTTAACCACTGCTACATGAGACTAGTGCTGTTATATCTCGAGGAACATTCTTCCACTTTGTAAAATGAGCTGTATGAGGTAATCTGGGTTTGCTGTGATGCTGAACCTTGTGCCATGAGGATATCAAATACCATAATGGTTTCCCATTGTGGACAGTGTTTGGTGGAGCTCCCAGTTGTAAAACAGGTTGGTAAGCAGGAGTGGCATCCACTTCCTAAACCACATGCCTCTGGAAACTCTATGAACTTGAATAAACAACGATAGCTGTGGAAAAATTAGGTCTTTTGTTTATAAAGTCGCTATGAGTCGACCTCAACTCAATGGCAATCAACAAGAACAGCAACAATGCACATTTACAGAGCTAACATTTCCTGACTTCAAAGCTACATAATCAGGACTATGTGATATTAGTATGCTGTTGTTGTGTATTGTAGAGTTGGGACCTACCCATAGCTCACCCTCTGGAAAGATATTAATTTGTTGTTGTTGTTATTTGCCATCGAGTTGCTTGCAACTCATGGTGACCCTATGTACAACAGCACTAAACTCTGCTCTATCCTGTGCCAACAGCACTGTCTTCCGACACACCCATCCAGATTACTCTGGTCACTGAAACAATCCACCTCATAGAGGGCCTTCCCCTCCTGTGCCTGCCCTCCACCCTCCCAAGCATGATGTCCTTTTCCAAGGACCGGTCTCTCCTTACAGCATGATCAAAGTATGCCAGATGAAGCCTCAGAATCCTTGCCTCCAAGGAGCAGCCCGGTTTAACCCTCTTCAGGATGAATATGTTTGTTTTCCTAGCAGTCCATGGTACGTTCAATAATCTTCTCCAGCACCATAGCTCAAAGGCATCAATTCTCCTACTATCATCCTTAGTCATTGCCCAACTATCTGATGCATAACAAGTGATTGCAAAGACGATGGCCTGTATCAGACACACCTTACTCTCCAGAAAGACACCATTGCTCTTCAGTACTTTGGAGAGGTCCCTAAACAAATAAATCAATAGGATGGATAAAGAGTTCAGAAACAGACTACATGTACATGTTAATTGAGTTTTTACTTCCCTAATGACTAGTAATATGTTCTCTTCTTTGTTGTTCTGTGGAGTCAATCCAGAAACGACTCATAGCTGACCCTCTAGTGGGTTTGCAGAGGTGATAAATCCTACACGAGGAGATTGTCCATGTTTCTCCCACAGAGAAGCTGGTGGCTTTAATTGCTTGCTGTTGGGTTGGCACTGCAACTCTTTACCATTAGGCCACCAGAGCTCCTTCTTTCTAAAAAGTGTTCCCTTCTTTAGTAGGTGCCAGAGTAACTCAGTGAGGAAAGAATGCGGCTCTTTACAAATAGTGAGGGAACACCTAGCTATTTCAATAAAAACAAAACAAAAATATACCTTGACACCTGCCTCATACTTTACACAAAAAAAATAAGCCGAAAATGGACTATAGACCTTGAGTAAAATTTTCTGGAAGAAAACATGGAAATGTTTTGTGCAACAATGAATGAACGAAAATCTAACTTTTCTGTAAACTTTCTTTAAAATCACAATTAAAATGTGTGACCCTGGAGGATATTATGCTGAGTGAGGTATCTCAGTCACAAAGGGACAAATGCTATATGGTGCCACTGTTGTAGAATGAGGCTGGCATTGGGGTGGGGGTAAGACTGAGAATAACTGGATGAAATATGATTGCGGCATTGAAGTCTATGGGGGAGAGAATAGTTTAAAAGTATTATATTATAGGGCATTATGTTTATCGTAAGAGTACAGATTGAGGGTTGCAGAGTGGATTATATTTGGGGTTGGGGGTGGGGTTGGAAGAAGTGCAGGGAGGATTGTGTACCAATGAGGGAGTTTTTCTTTTGCTTTTCAAGGAAGGGAGCTAAGGGGAAGGAGGGGAGAAGGGTGCAACAATGAGTGAATGGAATTCCAAAATCTCTGTAGATGTCCATTGAAATGAAAAATAAACAAATTAATTTAATAAAAAAACCACAAGATAAAAAAATATTAAATTAAAAACCAAAAACATGGAAATGTTTCAAAACTTGAGGGTAGCCAAAGATTTCTTACTTAAATAATACACTTTCCAATAAAAAGTGAAAAACTGGAAATGAAAATGCTAAGCACAGACTGGAAGAAAATATGTACAGTGTGCACATCTAACAAAGGACTTATGTGCAGAGTATGCAAAGAACTCTCAAAATTAAAAAATATGACAGATAATGAAAGGATGGCAAATGATTTGAATAGTCACCTCTCAAAAATATATACACAAATAGCTGGTAAGGACAGGAACAAAAAGACCTGAACACATCATTAACCATTGTTGTTATTAAATGCTGTTGCTAGATGGATCAGCTTTGACTGCTGAAAGCTAGGGGTACCTGAAGTGTGTTGCAGAACATCAAAGACTACATACAATCTTCACTATGGATTGCCTCTTAACATCAAGAAGACAAAAGTTCTTATCATTGGGCCAGTGGGCAACATTATGACAGATGGAGAAAAGATTGAAACTGTTGATGGTTTCATCTTGCTTGGATCTACAATCAACACCCTTGGTCAAAGTAATCAGGAGATAAGGAGCTATACTCCTTTGGGTAAGTCCACTGTCAAGTACCTCTTCAAAATACTCAAGAGCAATAGTGTCAGTTTGAAGACTAAGGTATACCTGATTAAGGCTATGGCCTTTTCAATTACTTTCTATGCATCTGAGGAAAGTACTATTAATAAGGATTACAAGAAGAATTGATGCCTTTGAGTTGTGGCATTGGAGAAGAGTACTGAATATCCCACGGACTGCCAAAAGAACGAACAAGTATGTCTTGGAAAAGATGCAGCTAGAGTGCTCCTTGGAGGCAAGGATGGCAAAGCCTCGTCTCTCATATTTTGGACATATTGCTAGGACATACTATTTGTTGAAAATGATTAGGGAAGTATAAACTAATATTATAATGAGATACTTCTTGTCGTATCAATTGTTGCTATTATTAGGTGTCATTAAGTCAAGTATGACTTATCACAACCTTATGCACAATAAATCTAAACCCTGTTCTATCCTGTGCCATCCTCACAATCTGACACACTTAAGCCCATTCCTGCAGTCCCAGTATCAAATCACCTAGTTGAGGATCGTTTACTCTTTCACTGTGCCTCCATCTTCTCAATATGATGTCCCTATTCATGGAATATCCATGGAGTATGTCCAAACTATGTGAGACAAAGCTAAGAGCATTCTGGCTGCATTTTTTCCCAAACTGACTGGAAGAGATCTATATTTGTTCCCATTCCAAAGAAAGGTAATTCAACAGAGTACAGAAATTATCAAACAACATTATTGATATCACATGCAAGCAAGATTCTGCTGAAGATTATCAAAAAAGCAACAGGAACAGCACATCAAAAGAGCCTGAAGTGTAGGCTGGCTTTATAAGAGACCACGGCACTAGGGAAATTATAGGTAATGTCAGATGAATCTTCGTTGAAAGCAGAGAGTAGCAGAGAGTACCAGAGGAATATCTATCTGTGTTTCATTGACTATGCAAAGACATTTGACTGTGTTGATCAAAATAAACTGTTGCTGACTCTGAGAAGAATGGGAATCCCAGAACACTTAATTCTACTTATGCAAACCTATACTTAGACCAGGAAGCAGTCAATCGTCAGAAGAGAGTAAGGAAATACTGCATGGTTCAAAATTGGGAAGGAGGTGCACCAAGGATGTGTCCTATCTCCTTATCTTTTCAATCTATATGCAGAACACATTATCTGGGAGGCTGGGCTCTATGTGGAGAAGTGTGACATCAGGATTGGAGGACATCAGGATTCATCAACAATCTGCGTTATGCAAATGACACAACTCTGCTTACTGAAACTGAGGAGGACCTGAAGTGCTTGCTGCAGAAGGTCAAGGATTGCAGCCTTCTGTATGGATTGAGGCTCAACATCAAGAAAACAAAGATTCTCACCACTCAAACGATTGGCAGCATCATGATAGATGGGGAAGGGATTGAGATTGTCAACAGTTTCAGTTTTCTTGATTTCACAATCAACAGTCTTGGTATCAGCAGCTAGGAAATTAAAAGATGTATTATATTGGGAAAGTGTGCTGTCAGAGACCATCCCAAAGTACTGAAGAGCAATGACATAAATCTGCACACAAAGGTGCACCTGATACAGGTTATGGTCTTTGCAATCACTTGCTATGAATCAGAAAGCTGGACAATGACTAGGGATAACAGAAGGAGAATTGATGCCTTTGAGCTTTGGTGCTGGAGAAGAGTATTGCATATACATGGATTGCTAGGAGAACAAACAAGATCATCCTGGAGAGGGTGAAGCCAGGCTGCTCCTTGGAGGCAAGGATTCTGAAGCTTCATCTGACATACTTTAGACATGTTGCAAGGCAATATCAGTCTTTGGAGAGGGATGTCATGCTTGGGAGGGTGGAGGGACACTGTATGAGAGGAAGACACTCGAGGAGATGGATTGATTCAGTAACTGGGGTAATGGGGTAGGTGTATCAGAGACAGTAAGATTGGCACAGGATAGAGCAGGACTTAGGGCTATTATACATAGGGGTCACTATGAGTCACAGGTGACTTGATGGCACATAACAATAACAATAACAACAACAACATGGAATATTCAGTACTCTTATCCAATACCACAGCTTAACAACATCAATTCTTTTTCTGTCATCTCTTCATTATCCAACTCTCAGCAGCATAACGAGTGGTTGAAAGGACCATGACCTGAATCAGACACACATGCTAATCAAACTAATATCATTGCTCCTCAATAATTTGGAGATGTCCCTGCCTGCAGACTTACAAAGTGCAAAATGTCTCCTAATCTCCTGGACTATTGGTAACAAGTATATTGATTGTGAATCCAAGTAAGATGAAGTGGTGACAGTTGCAACTTTTTCTCCATCTATCATGGTGGTGTCTATCAGTCCAGTGGTGAGAATTTTAGTTTTCTTAATGTTGAGACACAATCTATTTTGAGGGCTGGAATGTTTGATTTTTTTTATAGCAAGTGCTTCACATACTCCTCACTTTCCGCAAACAAGATTGTGTCATCTGCATAACACAGGTTATTGATGAGTCTTCCTCAATTCTGATGCCACATTCTTCTTCATAGAGTGCAAATTCTTGAATAATTTGCTTAGCATATAGATTGGATAGGTATGGAGAAAGGATACAACCTGGACACACACCTTTCATACTTTTAAACTATGTAGCGTTCCCTTACTCTATGTGCACAACAGCCTCTTGGTTAGGTATCAGTTTCAAATATGCACAAGTAAGTGTTCTAGGATTCACATTCTTCTCAATGTTGTAATTCGTTATGATCCACACAGTCAAATGCCTTTGCATAATCAACAAACCACAACTAGGCATTCTCTGGTGTTCTTCGCCAGAATCCGTCTGATATCAACAATAATATCTTTGATGCCATAGCCTCATCTAAATCTAGTTTGGATTTCTAGCACTTTTTTCCTTTGGTTGTTTTTTTTTTTACATTTTTTAAAAAATTTATATTGGTTTTCATACAAAAATTAGCATACATATGCTATTTCATATGCTCATTCCAATACATTCCATTTTATGAAGCCAATCAGCATTGATCTGTGCCCACTATGACCTTGTCTTCTCAGATATATCATAAAGAATAAGGAAGGGAACTATATAATGAGGAAGGTAACTATATAATGACTAAAGCCACACAATCAAGAAGACATAACTTGGTCAATATCTACACACCAAATGATAGCCATGTTTTAGTGATCTTCAGCAGTATTTTGCTTGCATGTGATATTAATGATATTGTTCTGTAATTTCCATTTTCTGTTGGATCACCTTTCTTGGGAATGGTAACAAATATGGATCTCTTCCATTCAGTTGGCCAGGCAGCTGTCCTCCAAATTTCCTAGCATAGACTGGTGAACACATCCAGGATTGCATCTGTCATTTGAAACATGGCAATTGGTATCCCTTTAATTCCTGGGACCTTATATTTTTCTTTGGTACAGTTTGAACTTCTTCCATCACTACCATTGGCTCTTGATCATGTGATACTTCCTGAAATATCTCAGTGTCAGCCCATTCTTTTTAGTACAGTGATTCTTCTCCATCTTTTTTTGAAACTTCCCGGATCACTCAAGATTTGGTCAGAACATCTTTAAGTGTTACAACTTGAGGCTTGAATTTGTTTTTCAGTCTTCCAGCTTGACACATGCTAAATACATTCTCTCCTGTTTTTTCTTCAATTCTAGGTCTTTGCACATTCTGTTATAATAGTTTGCTTTGTCTTTTCAAGCTGCTTTGAAATCTTCTGTTCAGCTCTTTTATTTCAACATCTCTTCCCTTTGTTTTTGCTTATTGACTATAGAGTAATTGTCAGGGTCTCTTCTGACATTAATTTTTATATTTTTCTTTCTCCTTTGTCTTTGTCCTTTTGCTCTCTACATTCTCTTTACCATTGAGCAAGGGATTCAAAACTAAGAAGGGAATGCATCAGATTTGTGTTTTCTCTTCATACTTATTCAGTCTAAATTCTGAGCAAATTATTTGAGAATATGGACTAAATGAAGAAGAATGTGGCATCAAGATTGGATGAAGACTCATCAATAACCTGTGTTATGCATATGACACAACCTTGCTTTCTGAAAGTGAGGAGGACATCAAGCACTTGTTGGAAAAGATCAAAGAATACAGCCTTCATTGTGGATTGCATATCAAATCAAAGAAACCAAAGAAACAAAAATTCATACATTGGATCTATTGGCAACATCATAATAGAAGGAAAAAAGATTGAAACTATCAACAACTTCATCTTACTTGGACCCACAATCAACAGCCTTGGTACAGGGAACATCAAACATTTTAGAATGACTAAAATTTCAAAGTGTTGTAATCACTGTAAAGGAACTAGAATTCTCATATACTTCTCTTGGGAATGTGAAATATTTTGACTACTTTGAAAAAGTTTGTGTGAATCTTCTAAGGTTAAATACACATTCATATAACTCACATCTGGGCATTTATATAGAGAAAAGTAATGAAGACAAAAAGTGCTGGTCCATTACATATCATAACAGTTCTATTCATAATAACCTCTGACTGAAAACACCCAAAGCACCCATTTATGGGTTAGTGGATAAGCAAAGAGTGAAACATTCATATCTTTTTCAGTAATGAAAAAGAATAAACTACTGATATATACAACAACATTGGTGAATCACAAAAATATCATCTTGGATGAAAGAAGATAGACATAAAAGAATATTTATTATATGATTGCATTTATATAAAGTTTTAGATCAGGAAAACTATAGTGAAAGAAGTAAGATCATCAGTTGTCTAAGAAGAGGTTAGGAGTGATTGCAATTAGAAAGGAATCTGAAAGAAGGACAGAAATATTACAGTGATGTTTGAAGGAGTGTATAAATTGTTAATGATGTTCTTAATGGCACATAATGACCCCATGCCTGACTAGTAACAGAAAGTTTGGTGATTTGAATTTAGTGAGAGACACCTTAAAGAGAAACCTGGTAATCTTCTAGTAGTTCAAACCTTGCAAACCATTGATTGGAACCATTTTCTCCTACACACATGGGGTGGTCATGCACAGGATTCAACTGGACAGCATCTAGCAAGAACATACATTATTCTTGCTATTCAAGCTTTATGCTTAACCTAGGTTGGGTGTGTGTTTGCAAAAGACAAATAAATAAATTGAACAAATAAAATTCAATAAAGTAAAATTGCATAAAACCAAGAAAAAGAGATGGTCTTTCCAGTCAAAATAAGGAGCAATTAAAAAAGAAGGTCTATCTAATTTGGAATAAATGTGAAGAACTTGGTGAAGATATTAATCACTTCCTTGAATTTCAGTTTTATTATCTTTCTTAGTTTATGAAATAATGTAATGGTCTCATATAACCTCATATCAAGCAGTCAAAATCCAAATAGGTTTCTAGTAAATTATTTGTTTCTTTTTCTTCTAGTCTATTTACAAAATTCAAATACATTGTTTTCAAGAGCAAATTCTTTCAATTTCCCTCATCCCCCCATCAAATTTTACTACCCCATGACTAATCTCCCCTTCCCTCTATAGATCCTCATCTCTTTGCTTCCACCTTCTCCCACCCCTCCTGGAACCTTATACTCATTCTAAAATAATGGTTTTATACAATATTTATCCTTGTGGGACTGAGTTATTTCACTCACCATAATGCTCCCCAGTCCCTCCCAAGTTAGGTAATAATTTACAGAATCATTGCTCCTGGGTGCTGCATAGTATTCCACTGTGTGAATGTACCATAATTTCTCAATCCTTTTGGTTGTGGTTGTACATTTGGTCTGTTTCCATGTTCTTGCGATGGTGAACATTGATGTACAAATCTCAGTTTGTGCTTCAGTTCTTGTTTTCTCAGGATATATTGGCATAGGATAGAGCAGGGTTTAGGGCTGTTGCACATAGGGTCTCTATGAGTCGCAAACGACTCAACGGCACATAACAACAACAACAACAACAACATTCCAAGTAGTGGAATAACTGGGTGATATGGAATCAAATGAGGAAATAACAACCTCTTCAACAAATGGTGCTGGCAAAACTGGACTTACACCATACACAAAAATTAACTCAAGGTGGATCAGAGACCTGGGAGGAAAGCCCAAAACCATAACGTTCAAACTGAGATCAAGCTTAGAAGCGCTAGTCCAAGGTACAAAGAGACTGCCAAATGCAACCAGAAATGTATAATCTGAAGGGGATAAAATTGTTACATGGGACCTTCTAAAGATTAAATCCATGTATGCATAAAAAACTTTTTCCACCAGGGTGAAAAGAAAACCTGTAGACGGGGAACAAACATTTGATAATACCATCTCAGACAAGAGTCTTATAACAAAAGCTTACCAAATACTCCTGGGCCTCCACAAGAAAAAGACTGATACCCCAATTACAAAATGGAAAAATGACATGGAAAGAATTTTCACAGAAGAAGATATTCACATGGCAAACAGACACATGAAGAAATGCTCCAAATCATTGGCAATAAGAGAGATGCAAATCAAAACCACAATGAGGTACCATCTCATTCCAGTAAGAGTGTCAAAGTTTAACAGAGCCACAAGTAATAAATGTTGGAGGAGATGTGGTGAGAAAGGAACTCTTATACATTGTTGGTGGGATTGTAAAATAGTGCAACCACTCTGGAAGGCAGTTTGGCGCTTCCTCAAAAAGCTGAACGTAGAAATTCCATATGGCCTAGTCGGTTATTTTTCTGTCATGTCAATTTTAAGTTTTCTTTTTACTGTCTATTATGTTAAGTGTTGTGTTTTCTGCTTCATCGTTCTATGTAATCTCTGATGTGAGCAATTAGATCTTATTCAACAGAAGTTTTCTTGAATTTGTTCCCTGTTGCTAATTTCTTCTTCACCTGTTTACAATTCCTTTCCAGCTCATTTCTCACCTATCTTCCTACTCTTAATCCAGTCTACAAATCACTTTTTCTAAAGCTTTCCTTCACTTTACCACCTTTTCGATGGAACTCCTCAGTCTTTTAACCTAGCTGTTTCTAAATAAACACCAGATTCCTTAGTTTTCATAGTATGGTTCTGTTCCATCTTTTCTAATTAACCTCCCACTAGTCCTAAGATGGAACTGATCCTCATTCTTCTCTGAGTATTTTTTTACTGAGTGGAGTGCTATCTTGGAAAATTAGTAGAGTGATAGATCTGGTGTGTGTAAACTCCATTTAGTTTACTGCAAGGTAGTCGTGATAAGGCACAATAACAACAACATTGCAACAATCATGTTAATACAAATGGTTAACAAGCAGGAATATGAGGACCAGCACCAGTACTCACTCATTCTTTCCCTGGATATTAGAAAAATCTCCCATAGGACTTTAAATTACCTCCTTGAGAAGGATGAGCTAGCATATTATCCTAGACATTCAAACCAAACTTCAACTGTAGGAGAAAGCTTACTTCAGGGAGTCATCCTTGAAGAAAGTTGCACTTAGATGATTTTCCTGTCTCTTAAAACCAGCTATAAGTCAGTTTCAACTCAATGGTACTCAAAAACAGTAACCTTAGCAATAGAGCAATGGATTATGCAGTTCTCTCTTGAAATGGCAACTATTAATCAGATTTTCAAATATACTCCTCCTCCCATCTTAACTGAAACTCAATATTCTATCTGACCTAGTAAGAGTAGTGTAGTTGTTGTTATGTACTGTCAAGTTCGAGTCTATGAAAAACATAGCTGTTTTTCAAAGGGAGTGAATTGCATGGGAAAAGATTGTGCATCTGTCTCCCATGAAGCAGCTGGTGTTTTCAAACTGTGAGACTTTGGTTTGATAGTGCAACTGTTTACTACTAAGCCACCACATCTCCCTTGGGAAAGTAGTAGTTGTTGTTAGGTGCTGTCAAGTTGAACATGACTCATTAGCAATGCTATGAACCGAAGATCTGAACCCTGTCCTAAGCCATCCTCATACTTCCTGACACACAAGAGCTCATTGCAGCAGTCACTGTGTCAATCCACCTGGTCGTGGGTCTTCCTCTCCTTTTCCAACCTTCCACCCTTTATGGGAAAGTGTTAAAATAGTACTTAACCTTTATAAGACTGAAACCTGCTTTTCTATACTATAAAGTTCAACTGAAGGCTCTAAGTTATTACTTTTTCTCTATTTGAGGGCAATAGACTGGTTTTCTCAGTAACCATCTATTTGACAAAGTGTCCTATTTTTTTTAAAGCCAATAGACAGTCTCAAGACCATTTTTGGCATTTTCTGAGCTACCTGGGGAGCAGAGAAGTGTCTAGATTTGACATATAATGAGGTGAAATTCTTATTTGGAAATTTTCAGCCTCTCTTCTATCCAAAAACCTTTTCCCTTTCTTTAATTTGTCTCTTCTAAGTCCTAATTTTGAAGCATTTCTTTCTTAGTCATAAACGAAAATGATTGCTGTAAGACTTGCTATTTGGGGGAGATTTTTTTTAAATTTCATTAGAAAATGCTCCTTTTAAAATTGTAGTTATTTGACTCTTTCAACTGTGAGTTCTATACCCGTTAGAGAAGGTGGAGAATTAAAAAAAAATTTAGAAGTTATGCATGGTACAATATCCAACATAGAAATGGCCAATAATTCTAATATATTTTCCATTTGGTCTTGGTGTATATTTACTTTTTAGTTTTAGAAAACTCTTGAAAATAAAAAGTGATAACATATGGTAATTAAAATAAATGAAAGTGGTTATTGATATCCTAGTTATTTTGCCTAGGGATCAGAGAGATTTGAAAGACAAGATTAAATTTCAATTGGATTTTAGAGTATAAATAGCATTTTAAAGAAGAGATAATATGTTAAAAACTCCATTTTATGATAAAAGCAAAAACATGGAGGCATTAAAGTATGTCCATGTATGAATAATTTAATGGTTGATTGTGGTTTTGAAGAATCTATTAAAAGTTTGTGCTCTGGGCTCCTTATTTACACATTGTGGATAGTCAATTTGCTTTTTACCACTGTAGAAAATGGAATATGTGCAGATAATCTATTTTCAAGTACTTTGTACTCTGCAGAGGAGAAGCACTAAGCATCTATAGTATAATTGAAGTATTGAATTTTTGTCACTTTTACTATCTATTATTATTTCATTTTTGTAATAAAAATAATTATCTTTCTAGTTCTTTTCCCCCCAAAATAAAAGGTATCACATGTTTTTAATACAGATTTCTTTTATTACATAGGCTTTACTTACAGGAGAAACTACTAGAAAATCCTTTTTTCCCCCCAAGATTAAATAAGAAGAATATCCATTTAATTTTCCTTATGTGTTTGTTGGATATTTTTAACTCTGATAGTAGAACCTTCCAGAGTCTTATAAAGTTAACTTTCCATTTTCAATTCTCTCTCAATTTTCAATCCTTATTTACCTGTCTCTCTCAAAATCAGACTGTATGACATTCAAGTGCCTCTCTTTGGTGTTATGAGAACAAATCACTGCTATATGCTTTAAAAAAAAATCAGGTGCAGACACAGATAATTCAGAGTACTTGTTAATATGACAGCAGTAACATTTACAATATTTCTATTTCTAGGTCAAACTTAAAAACAAGGTGGTGTAAAAGGCAATGAAACAAAGAGAAAATATTGACAACTAAACTCTGTAAGTAGCTGGTGAATACTTAGAAATGTCAGAGCTTTATGCGCAATTTTGAATTCTCCAAGTTTTATGTGATAAGTGCTAAAGCCTCTTGTTAGGTACTATGTCATATAAAATTGTACAAGTTTAAATTCAAATGTAAGATTGTATTCTAATGCTCACATGGGCTAAGTCAAAGTCAATTTTTTTTTCTTCAGACCAGGCAGGAGAATTTTACTGTGATTTTTCCAAGATGAGTTTTACAGTTTCATGTTAAAAAAATAACTTCATTTTTAAAAGAAACTATAATTTAGGTGTGACAAGTAACCAACTCAAGTATACAAGAAACATCCCTGTTCTTTATAGCCTTTAAAATAAAATGAAACAGACTCTGGCTCTCACCTTACCAGCTGTCAGGAAATTCAATTTCACTTGGGTCTATAATTCTCCTAGGATCCTAGCAATATTTGGGAGACCATATGTTGTAGAATCAGAAGAAAGGCTTCTTCGTATTGGACCATCATTGTCCCAACTGATATCAGCTGATATACAGAGTTAAGTTTCAAAACTAGTAATTCAATTATTTTGATGGCTCTCTGTTACATAACAAGTTCAAATGTGTTATTCTTTGCTAAGACTAGGAGTTGTTGTTGTTGATTGCTGTTAAGTTGAACATGACTCATAACGACTCCATGAACAAAAGACCTGAGGCCTTTTCTGTAATTATTGTTGTTTCTCAAAGTTCATAGAGCTTCCAGAGGCATGTGGTTTTAGGAATTGGATGACCCAGATATTGCACTCCTAGAAATATACCCCAAAGAAATTAGAACTGAGTGAGACACAACGGAAACTTGTACACCAATGTTCACAGCAGTGTTATACATCATCGCAAGAACACAGAAACAGCCCAAATGTCCAACCACAATCAAATGGATTGAGAAATTGTGGTACATTCACACCATGGAACACGATGCAGCACTCCAAAGCAATGATTTAGAAAATTACTACATAATTTGGGAGAGACTGGAGGGCAGTATGTTGAGTGAATTAACTCAGTCTCATAAGAACAAATACTTCATAGGGCCATTATTGTAAAACCAGGAGGAAAGGGGGTGGTACTAAATGAAATGGGAAACATCTTGTGGAGATATGGAAAGACAGGCAAATGGTGGGAAGAATTCAATAGTGATTGATTTTACAAAACATAATGAACAAGAATGATTGTATGAAACAATGTGAATGAAGGATAATGTGAAGCACTATGTATATGAACTTTGTATGCAAATCAATGTAAAATAAAATACATTTTTAAAAAATTCTTTGAAGAAGAAAAAAAAAACACAAAACAAATCTGGCTCTCTTCTCCCTAAATGCACCACATGGACAACTCTTTGAGGTTATGCTTTAACCCTGCAGGAACTCTGTGCACAGTGGTCTGCTTTGCACCTTCTGCAGACACAGTACTTTGAGAGGGTGAGATTTAAAGCCAGCTTGCATTCTGTTCACCAAGTTCTGTATTTGGGCATGAGGCTAGCTTGTTTTCCTTTGGGCAAAGGCACCAGTTGCTCATCAATGAGGGGGTTCACTGGCCTACAGTAGCCCAGCACCTCTTCTACTTGGCACAATGGCTTCATATATATATGGACTAGCTGAAGCCCTGTGTCCTTCCAGCGCTGTGACTTGCAGAGCCTGCAGGTCTCTTGTCCCTTTCTCATTGCATGATAAGGGAATCTCCCTTCTCCCCCTGCCCCCCCCCCCAGCCAGCCTTACTGCTTCTCAAAAACACTGTTCTCTCCTCTTTTTTCAGGACTCCTAGAAAAAGAAAACTCCATAGATCTTTCAGATCTTTGACTAAAGTATGTTGAAAGGATTCTTATATTCTTTTTCTTTGATTCCTAACCTTTTAAGTCAGTGGCATTGTATTAGAGAAAACAAAAGCACAGGAAGATTAAGTAATTGGCTTAATGTGACAAATCTAACAAGAGGTTTTTCCAAGATCTGAATCCAAACAGTCTGAGTCCAGAGTCTTGAGATATTAGTAACTAAACTACACTATCTTACTTACGATTACTTGCTCACGTCCACATCGCAAGGTACCAGAAGGACATTATGCATAATTGATCAATCACAGCACAAAGGCAGGAGGCTGGCTGATCTACAGAGATTAATTCAGATAGCAAATCATGTCTAAGATAGAGGGGCCTTGGAAATCTCTAGTAAATATTTTTCTGGAAAGTCTCAAATATAACCTAAATCTATTTAAGCAGTGGATCATTTACTTTCTGAAAGAGCAAAGTTCCATTTTAGTAAATTTGAAGCATATTAATTAATGTCAAAGAGTCATTTTAAGCTATTTGTCTCATTTTAAGAGTTTTTAATCAAGGCTCTGAGATAGTATTTTCATTGTAATAAAATCCTTTCTTAATTTTTCAGTAATATAAAAACTATTATCCCCTTGCTCAACAACATTTAAACTACATTTATTTCATATTAGTGGAATTTTATGGGTCTGTTAAGTGCCATATAAGAGGAATCAAATCCCATTATGAACCCAAAGCCAACCCGATGCCAATTTCAAAGCAGTTCACCCACTTAGTATCAGCAGAAATGCATTTTTAACTTACAGTTTAAGTTTGATAATTCCTTTATTTTAAATTTGAGACAATTTTCTTTATGTAGGTTAATTACTTTGGCAGAATCTAGACCATCCTGGAGTTTAAACCACTGGGAACCAGCACCCTTACACCAATAAATCAGCCAAGGGTGACACTGGAAATACAGGGAATATAGTTGTCGGTTTCTAGAAGGTGGTCAGCATTCTGTTTTTTTATTAGCACCTTTCCAAGTCATCTGTGCTCTGACTGAGGATTTATTTACTTAGAGAACGAAGATTCTGTTCTAGCTTCATTCTCTTACAGTGTCTTGGGAAAATCTGGTTTTTGGACCATGTACATTGAAACTGGGATTTATGGAACTCTCCATCTTGCTTTTTATCCCACTCCTGATATGAGCCAATTCAAAGGAAATGCCTTGGAAACGGAGACAGTGACAGAAGGAAGATAAATACCTTCCTTAGAGAATTCTTGGTGACCCAGTGGAGGACCTAAGCAACATCCCAGAGAAGTCCTAGAATAATCTGGGGTGTTGGATATTACTCAAGAGTAGATACAAAGGGATGTAAGGGGCAGTAAGAGGCAAGAAATACTACAGCATTAAGAAAGAAAATATTGTCCTTTTCTGATAAAAGACCCAGAGTATGTGAGACAAAGTCAGGGTCATGCTGTCACACTTCCTCCAAGACAGGTTTGTATGTTATTTTAGTAGTCCTTAGTATTATAATTATTCTTCTTTCACACCACAATTTGGTAGTAAGGGGCACCATGACCCTACTTACAAATATTAGCTAACCCATGGTTTTGCAGAAAAGTTCCCTGAGTGAGCTGAAAGAACACTTTGCACAGTTTGGCAATATACGAAAGCACACTGTACCTTTTGACAGAGACACTGGCTTTCACAGAGGTATGGGTTGGATTTTGTTTTCTTCAAAGAACTTTAGAATGCACTGCAAGAGGAAAATCACATTATAGATGCAGTACAACTCCAGATTCAAGCTCAAATATCAAGTTTTACAAGGGTATCCATCTGATGAAGAGAAAGGTTTTAAAGAATATTACTCCATATTAGATAAAGTAGACAAAAAAAAACCAATAGATACAAAGGATTTAATTTTTTGTGTCCACAGGAAATGCAGACCTGGATTACATCTTGAGAAAAATTCTCAATCACTTCATATCTTGTTTTGGAGCAACTAACTTGCTTGTCAGTCTCTGGGTGATAAAAATGTTAGGCATTCAACCACCAACAGACAGGTTGGTAGTTCAAATTAATTCAGAGATAGCTTGAAAGAAATACTAGTCTGATTCTCAAAACTTATAGCCTTATTTTTTTATTATTATTATTATTATTATTATTATTATTATTTACAAAGGTTGAATACATTGCTTTTCCACTAAAGATCCTTCTCATTTTCTTTACCCCACCCACCCATAAAATTATGCAACCCTATGATTAACACTCTATCCGCCATCCATTCTCATTCCTTTATTTCCACCCTACCTTGGATCCTCATACTCATTCTATTATAATGGTTTATACAGTATTTGTCCTTGTGGGACTGAATTAGTTAATGCAGCATAATGCTCTTCAGTCCCTCCCAAGTTGGGTAGTAATTTACAAAATTATTGCTTCTGTGTGTTGTGTGGTATTATTGCCTTCTATGAATGTATCACAACTTCTCAATCCATTCATTTGTGGTTGGACATCTAAAACCCAATAGATCACAGTTTACTTTTCACCCATGAGATCACCATTACTTGATCTACTACAACAATGTATTAACTTGTTTTGCCTCACAGTCCCAGCAATGGGTTGCTACCCTGCTCAAGTTTTATCTAAAGCATCCTCACCATTTATAAGGCTCTTTTACTTGTGTTGTTAGTTGAGCCTCATTTCATTTCTCATATTGCCAGCCAGTGAGCCAGCTCCTTGTCTGGTGACATATGGCCTGCCCAGCCTTTTCTCTATAGACTTGGCCTTGGCCCTGAGCACAGATGCTCCTAGCCAACTGGTTTCCGGTACTGTCTGAACATCACTCTGCCTGAACCAAGCATGCCTGCCTTGGTCCTATTAAAGTTTTAGAAACTAGGTCTCATTTTGAAATACACACACACACACACACACACACACACGCTGTTAAAGACAAGAGAGAAGAAAATTTTACACAAATTTATTATTAGGACAGATGAAAATTTTTCTAAAGGTAAAATTTCCTGGTTACATTTTTTTTCATCATTATAAAAACAATTCATGATCCCAATAGAAAATTTGATAAATTAAACTGGGGGTGGGGGTTATGGCAGATATGCTAACACCGCACACGTATATCATTTATTAATTCTTAAGTACTTAGGAAGAGAGTGGTAAATAAGATAGACAAAGCAATTGTTCCTGTAGTTATTGGATGAGATGGTTGACACAGTGTGACAATTAAGGCAGATGTACCAGACACAGTGAGATTGGTTCACTATAGGGCAGGGTTCAACAACAAACAATGATGAGCTAAAACAGGCAATTAATAACTAAACAAATAATAGCTACAGATGTCAACTAGCCATTTGAAGAAATACTATAGCATTAAGAAATAAAAGACTATCCTTTTCTGATTACATTACAAAGTATGTGAGACAGTTTCACCATCCTTGTCTCTTGGGATCGTCCTGGCCACTCTATCTCCAAGGCAAGTTTGCATGTTATCTTGGTAGTCCTTGGTATTATAAATACTCTTCGCTCACACCACAATTCAAAGGAATCAGTTCTTCTTTGGTCTTCCTTATTCATTATCCAACTTTCAGATGAATAGAAAGCAGTTGAAAATGATTTATGTAAGGTTCAGCTAGTCTTTAAACTGGCATCCTTGTTCTTCAACATTCTGGAGAAGTGCTTGACAGAAAATTTTCCCAATGTAGCATATTAGGAGGGGCCAGACCTTGGAAACAGACACCGTGCTAGGAAAGATAGAAGGTCAGCAAAGGAGAAAAAGACTCTAAATGAGGTAGACTGACACAGTGGGCTTGGGGATGATGGAAGATTTTAATGATGGTGATGGTAGGTCAAGGTTCAATCTGTTGTTCATAGGGTTACTATGAATCACTGTCAACTCAATGACACCTAAGAACAACAAGGGGCAAAGTGTATATTAGGAGAGGATGGTCTTTCTAAAGGTTGAAAAGCAACATTTAGAAAGAAATTTGAGTGCTGATGATAAGGAGTGATGCAAAGAGAAAACCACAGGCATGGAGGTCCAGAAGCAAGAGTGGACTTGGTGCCTCTAAAGAACATAAAGGAGGACTGAGAGTATGTTCAGTGACTGAAGATGGGAGAAGACAGGGAGAAAAGAAAGGGCGTGGCTAAGGAGTGATGAGTTGTGTTAGCAATGCTTGCTGTCTTTGAGGTGGAGGATCAAGGGAATGTGAGAGGTGCTTAAGGTTTGTGTCATATCAAAATAGCACTGTGCTGAGTACTCTCATCTCGAAACCTCATCAAAATCTTCACCTTCAAAAATCTTCAGCTTCACCTTGTAGGTTAGGAAAATCTGAATAATAAGTGATGGGGCTGGGATTTCCATATAAGCAGTTGGACTCTAGAGTCCATATCTCAACCACTACACTTCCTTTTTGAAAGCTCTAGAAGGATACCGAGAGATTTAATAAGTGATGGTATTTCTGGCAAATGCACTGTTAGCTTTCAAGAGAAACAGACTTGGAAACTGAACTGCTGCTGTTCAACTGATGAAGTTAGTGATGAACTATTGCTGTTCAACCCAACTCAGTGCTCCTGTGTCTTGTACCTTTATCACAAATCTGCCTCTTTCCAAGATTCTCTTTCTTTTCTTCCTTTATGTGTCAATCTTCTCTGCTTCTCCAAGTCTTTGATTAATGCATAATAACAACTTGCCCTCGCTGACCATTCCTTGCTTGACCTTGACTCCAGCTCACAGCATCCTCCCACAGAGCTCTTGTTCTTCAAATGTCTGTGTCCTGGCTTTTCATGGCCACATTTTTAAGAGAAAAATTAGCCAAGCATTAAGAGTTGGAGTGTATTAATTGCAAACTATGGAAATTAACTTTTGTCTAGTTCTCTTAAAGAAGGATATGTTTAAAGCTAGGTCTATGTACCATAGGTGTTGTGGCGGTCTCTGGAGAAAGGCGACTCTGCCTCCAGGAGCCAGGGAAGCCACGCTTCGCCTTGGGTTGAAGGCAGCAGTGGCTTCAAACCCAAAAGGAGAAGAAGAGGAGGGAGGAGACGGCCATAATCGCCCAGGTTTGCCCCACCCAGGGTGGCTGTGATCCTTTGACCAGAGAGCATGATGAGGCCCTGCGGGCCCTCGGGCCAGTCTTTCATTGTTTTTGTTCAGACATTCCTCTAGGTCGTACAGCCCTGGTGTACAAATTGCCGTCCCGCGGTCACTTGTGGTTGCTGTAAGGCTGAACACTGTGACACGGATGTGCCAAATGCGTTAATGGTTGGCTATCCAGTGTGGACTGAGAGTGAGGTGGAGCTCCCCGATTAAACAAGCGTGGAAGGAGGAATGGCATCCACTTCCATAACAGCTTGCCTCCGGAAACCCTATGAACCTGGAGAGAGGATGAAAGGCACCCAAGCGTGGAGGACTCTCCTTCATAGGGTCACTATGAGTCGCCTGCGACTCGACGGCACTTAACAACAACAACTAACAATGTACCATAATTGTAAGAAACTTGTTTGGAACTTGTGGGCTCAGGTTTCTTCAGGTGGTCCCAGGAGCAGACAGTGAGGTGAACTTCACATTATATATTACCTCTAGAATGTTCTCTTCCCTTGCCCCTAATATTGCACAGCATAGCCTGAATTTTTTTATTTTAATTATGATTACAGAAAAGTTAGATTTTCATTCATTCATTGTTGCACATTTGCCTCCACCCCTTCCCACCACCCTCCCCCAGTTCACTTTCTTTTTTAAAAATATCCACTCAGTGTTGCATTATTTCCTCCCTCCCCCCCTCTTCTTCCCATCTCCCAGTCCTCTTTGCAGTGTACCTCTTTTTCTGGACCCTTGGCTTACACATAATGGCTAATGATATATTCTTTTTAAACAGTTCTCTCTCTCTCTCTCTCTCTCTGTCTCTCTCTCTCGTTCCAATACAGTGTTCATTATCTACCAACTCCTTTCCTATTCTCCTCCTAATGCCCCATGTCAGTTCTGCTTCATAACAGTGGTGTTATGCAGTATTTGTCCTCTTGAGACCGAGACATTTCACTCAGTATAATGTCCTCCAGGGTCACCCATGTTGTGTTATGTTTTATTAATTTATTAGTTTTAAGTGTTTTTCTATCCATTCATTTGCCGGTGGCACTTGGGTTGTTTCCATTCTCTTTCCTATTGTGAACAACAGAGCAATAAACATGGGTGTGCATATATCTGTTTGGATGGCCGTCTGGGTTTTCTGCAAAAGAGGTCCTGTTTCACCAAGCGCTAGTGTTGAACCAAAGAAGTAATGAATGTGCAATAGTTAAATACTTAATTGTTAATCAAAAGGTTGGTGGTTTGAACACATCCAGAGTTTGTGAGGTCCTGTTAATATTTTTGGTAAGGATTACAGCCTAGAATTCTACTCTGTCACTTGAGGTTGAGATTAGGTATTGATCCAAGGGCAACTAATAACAAGTTACAGGCCACTCCTCAACTGCCGGACAATAAAAGAAAAATGGTGGAAGGAAACTCCTGGGACTTCTGGAGACACTTTGACAACAGGCCTACACATAAGTGTAGAGATAATTATCCAAGAAGAAATCAGGAAGCTTTAAAAAGGTAGAGGATGAAAGTTGTTATGTTCCGATGAGTCACCTGTGACTCATAGTGACCCTATGTACAACATCCCTAAACCCTGCTTTATCCCTTGCCAACCTTACTGTCTCTGATACACCTACCCCATTACCCCAGTAACTGAATTGATCCATCTCATCAAGGGTCTTCCTCTCTTGTGCTGTCCCTCCACCCTCCCAAGAATTACGTCCCTCTCCAAGGACTGGTCCCTCCTTGCAACTTGTCCAAAGTATGTCAGAATCCTTGACTCCAGGAGCAGCCTGGTTTCACCGTCTCCAGGCTGAACCTGTTTGTTTTGTTTTTGTTTTTGTTTTTGTTTTTGTTTTTGTTTTTTACACCTTAATATTTTAATTTGACATTCTTTCTCTTCAACATTTTGGAGAGGTCTCTGACAGCAGATTCCCCAATGTAACATATCTTTTTTTTTTTTTTAAATTTAGGTTGCTTCTTTTTCATTTCCATGAACATCTACATTGAACCTGTTTGTTTTTTTAGCAGTCCATAGTATATTCAATACTCTTCTCCAGCACCAAAGCTCAAAGGCATCAATTCTCCTTCTATCCTCCATAGTCATTGTTCAACTTTCTGATGCATAACAAGTAAGCGCAAAGACCATGGCCTGTATCAGGCACACTTTAGTTTCCAAACTGACATCGTTGTTCTTTAGTACTTTGGAGAGGTCTCTGACAGCAGATTTTCCCAATGCAACTTGTCTCCTGATTTCCTGGCTGCTAGTACCAAGAGTGTTGATTGTAGAGCCAAGCAAACTGAAGTTGTTAACAATCTCAATCTTTTCACCATCCATCATGATGCTGCCAATTGGCCCAGTGGTGAGAATCTTTGTTCTCTTGATGTTGAGCTTCAATTTATATTGAAGGCTGCAGTCCTTGACCTTCTGCAGCAAGTGCTTCAGGTCCTCCTCAGTTTTAGCAAGCAAAGTTGTGTCACCATAACACAGACTGTTAGTTAGACAAAATAAGACAAATATTTCCCAGACTCTACTTACCTTTTCTCTTACTCTAGCACATCTCTTACAGTGTGTTGGCCAGTCTATCTTATATGTACTACTCTGTAAAGTTGTGGCTAGTCTTAGTGCATTTTCATGTCAAATATAAGCAACTTTCCAATTATCTACTGTTTAGAATTATTCATACCACTACTTCTTCTGTGTGAACATTCTAGACATGCTCATGAAAATGACTATATTATAAACATCTATTAGACAAATTGACTTTATTTTTTTACTTGTAAATGCTTATTCAGTATCAGTCTTTATTTAGCACTGTTGTATGTGTTACAAGAGATAGAGAAGCACTGAATAAGATGTGTGATTATTGGTTACTATTAAATATGTCGGAAAGTGGTACAAAATAATGCAAATGAAATAAAACAATCACAATCAAATTTGAAAAAATAGGCAATGTGTGCTGCAACAATTAAGTGCTTGCTTGCTAACTGAAGTGTTGATGGTTCAAACTCACCCGAAAGTTCTGTAGGAGAAAGAACTACACTGTAGAGATTAAACCATAAGGAATATCTCTGCCATGACCTATCAGGTTCCCATGAGTGACTAACAACAGTGACAACATTTATGGGTATAGAAGGGAGGATGGTATATTAGCACAAGCAGAAACTGTAATATTATGAGAGGAGCTAGTTGGAATGTGTAATTTAAATCATTAAAGAACTTGTCTTATCTGGGATAAAGATAAATTAATTATGTGGAAACTAGTTGGTCTACACGTGGGCTGTGGTAATAATCTAAATTAAAACGTTTGCTATGCATTTGTTTTAAAAAATAGGGACACAATTGATTTAGTATCTCTGCCTTTTATTCCATGTTGTATGAAAATTTGTCCCAGGGTCACTCTCCTTGACCAAAGTCCTGCCATGCAGCCTTCTAGGGAACCATTGTGGTCCTGCCACCTGTAAATGGCACAGCCCTGGCCTCCCATCTCCTGCTGTCTTTCCACTGCTAATGTCATGGAATGCCTCGGGCAGCATAAATAACTTTATTACTAAGCTGTAAAGTAGAGCAAGTTATTAATATTGTATGAATTGCGTCCTATTCAATTTTTTTTCTCTCTAATGGGGAGAGATCTCACTATGTTCTGGAAAATATAGCTTTAAAACTGCTGAGTAGCACGTATGGAATGAACTGAATTAGCAAGCCCTATGGCTGCTGGAAATTGTGATTGGAAGCTTGTTTTAATAAGTTCAAGTTTACCTCTGAAATGCTCATTTTCTTTAGGAATTCAATTGATTACAGCAGCCTAACTCTCAGCACTATCTGCAAGAAATTAGATTTTACTGTGAAGTATAAGGAGGCCTGGAATTGATGACATGACACTGAGCTTTATCAAGAGGCTGTGGACTGCTTTGTTGTGGGAGGTAATTGACAATGAAAGCTTTTGGAAATTGAGATTTACAGAAGTCAATGAAACTTTATTTGATCCAAGGTATTTGAATAAACCATTAGCTGGTATCTTCTAATAATACCACGTTATGAAACCCAAATTTTGGTGAAATAATAATCCTTTCTACAACAAGCAGACATTTAGTTAGAAGGAATAAAAGAAAATACTCTTCAGATCAGTGGAATTACTTTTTGAGGAACAGAAGAAGAAAATGGTTTACAGATATTATAGACTTCATTTTATATGAGTATATTCCCTGTAGGTCATTCATAAGCACAGCTTAGGATTTTTTTTTTGTTTTCCTATTTGATGTTTAAGGATTGAAAATCTATGCAATCCTTTGTTGTTCATTGATATGAAGCCATTCTGAAAGACTCAGGATACCGAGTTCTTAGCCTAGCGTTCCTATTCATTAGAACGCTAATGATAAAAATAAAATTCTATTACCAATGATAAGATACTTTATTCATAATATTTATATATCCTCCCCATTCACATGAGGGTTCCAGGTTGTATGCTTACTAGGCAATAAACTAATACCAGTCCCTCTGGTTCAAGAAACAATTCTGAAATACAAGTAAGGATAATGTGACAGGATTTCTCATATATATGATTTGATTTTTGGAAAAAAAAATAAACAATACCAAACAAATGAGTAATTTTTCAGTTACTAAAGCAGAAAGTACCAGAGGAATGTCTATCTATGCTTCACTGACTATGCAAAGGCATTTGACTGTATGGATCACAACAAACTGTGGCTGACTCTGAGAAGAATGGGAATCCAAGAACATTTGATTGTGCTTATGCGAAACCTATACTTGGACCAGGAGGAAGTCATAAGAATAAATCAAGGAGACACTGTATGGTTTTAAATCAGGAAGGGAGTATGCCAGAGACGTATTGTGTCTCCATACCTTTTCAATCTATATGCAGAACATATCATCCAAGAGGCTAGGCTGTATGAGGAGGAATGTGTCATGAGGATTGGAGGAAGATCCATCAACAACCTGTGTTATGCAGATGCCACAGCTTTGTTTGCTGAAACTGAGGAGAACCTGAGTGCTTGCTGCAGAAGATCAAGGACTGCAGCCTTCAATATGGATTGAATCTCAACATCAAGAAAACAAAGATTCTCACCACTGGGCCAATTGGCAGCATCATGATAGATGGTGAAGCGACTGAGATTGTTAACAGCTTTAGTTTGCTTGGCTCCATAATCAACACTCTTGGTACCAGCAGCCAAGAAATCAAGAGACAAATTTCATTTGGAGAATTGGCCATCAGGGATCTTTCCGGAGTACTGAAAAGCAACGATGTGAGTCTGGAGACTAAGGTGTGCCTGATTCAGACACTAGTCTATGCATCAGAGAGCTGGAAAATGACTAGGACTGATAGAAAGAGAATTGACGCTTTTGAGCTGTGGTCCTGGAGAAGAGTGTTTAATATACCATGGACTGCTAGAATAACAAACAGGTTCATCCTGGAGAAGGTGAAGCCATGGTCCTCCTTGGAGGCAACGATTCTAAGGCTTTGTCTGACATACTCTGAGCGTGCTGCAAGAAGGGACCAGTCCTTGGAGAGGGACATGAGTCTCGGAAGGGCAGAAGGACAGAGAAAGAGAAGGAGACCATCGATGAGATGGATTAATACAGTGATAGGCATAATAAGGGTAGATGTGTCAGAGACAATAAAGTTGGCACAGGATAAAGCAGGTTTCAGTACTGTTGTACATAGGGTCCTATGAGTCACAAGTAACTTGACAGCACATAACAACCACAACAAAACATTTTATTAGTAGTAAAAAATACTTGTGACAAATTTTATTTTCTTTTTTTTTAATTTAGATTGTTTATTTTTCATTTCAATGAACATCTACAGAGATTTTGGGATTCCATTCATTCATTGTTGCACCGTTCTCACAGCACAAACCCCTCCCCCCTCCCCCCCCTTTGCTCCTCTCCTTGAAAAGCAAAAGAAAAACTCCCTCATTGGTACACAATCCCCCCACACACCTCCCCAAACCCCACCCCCTAGCCCCAAATATAATCCACTCTGCAACCCTCATTGCATACTCCTACAATAAAAATAATGCCCTAAAATATAATACTTTTAGACTCATAGCCTAGGTAACTGGACACCTGACTGGAATCTGCTATATTGCTTGTCTGGCTGATCAGAAACTAATGTTTTTATTTTCTATGCCTTACCTTCTTTAATAAAATATACAAGCAAACTATTTCTGAAGATCATAAAAAAACCCAAACAACTAGAACAGTACCTTGACAGGTAACCACCAAAAGTTCAAGCTGGCTTTAGAAGAGGCCACGGCACCATGGATATCATTGCTGATGTCAGACAGATCGTGGCTAAAAGTGGAAAATATCAGAAGACTGTCTAATTGTAACTAAGCAAAGGCTTTTGACTTTATGGATCATAACAAACTATGACTAGCATTGAGAAGAATGGGAATCCCAGAGAACTTATTTATGCTCATACATGTATATCTAGAACAAGAAGCTATTGTTCAAACAGAACAAGAGAACACTGTAAGGGTATGAGTTAGGGCTATGTATGAACAGTTCTCAGGCCTTTAGTCTTAGGGTCTCTATGAGTTGTCTATTACTCGACGGCACCTAACAACAATAACGACGACATAAAGAGAGCTACGTTGGTCTAGTGGACAGAAAGTTATGCTACCAAGCCGAATGTGGATGATTTTAATCTGCGGCCTCCAGGCCGGGTCCAAATTGTTTTCCTGTCAAACATTCTTCTAGGTGCATTGTTGTACAGAGGTAACTTGTGGTTGCTGTGATGCTGAACACTGGGACACTGATGTACCAAACGTGGTAATGGTTACCCACAATGGACAGTGTTTTCTGGAGCTTCCTGACTAAAACAAGCCTGGAAGCAGGAGTAGCATCCACTTCCAAAATGGTTTGCCTCCGGAAACTCTATGTATGAACAGTGCTCAGGCCTTTCATTCATAGGGTCACTATGAGTCATCAACGACTCGACATCACCTAACAACAATAACATGAGTTAGCGGTGTATCCTTTCTCTATATCTATTCAGTCTGTATGCTGAGTAAATCATTCGTGAAACTCGACTCCATGAAGAGGAATGCAGCATCAGGATTGGAGGAAGACTCATCAACAATCTGCATTACACAGATGACATAACCCAGCTTGCTGAAAGTAAGGAGCACTTGAAGTGTTTGCTTCAGAAGATCAAAGAATAAAGCCTTCAATATAGGTTACATCTCAACATCAAGAAAACAAAGGTCCTCACCACTGGACCAGTAAACAACATCATGACAGATAAAGAACAGGTTGAAATTGCCAATTATTTCATCATACTTGGATCAACACTGTTGGTATCAGCCGTCAGGAGACCAGAAGGTGTATTGCATGGGGCAAGTCTGCTGTCAGGAGCCTATCCAAAATACTGATGAGCAATGATGTTAGTTTGAAGACTAAGGTGCATCTGATTCATGCCATGGTCTTTACAATCACTTGCTGGAATCAATTGCTTTACAGTCTGAAAACTGGAATAAGAATGTTAGAAGAATTAACGTCTTTGAGTTATGGTGTTATTAGAGAAGAGTACTGACTATCCAATGAACTGCCAAAATAACAAACAGATATGTCTCAGAAAAAGTGCAGGCAGAATGGTCCTTAGAGGCAAAGATAGCAAAGTTTTATCTCATATACTTTGGACATGTTGCTAGGAGAGACTCTTCCTTGGAAAGGGATATCATGATTGGAAAGGTGGAGGGTCAAGAAAAGAGAGGAACATTCCCAATGAGATGGCTTGACACAGTGACTGCAGCAGTAGATTCAAGTGTGTCAGAGATGAAAAGGATGGCACAGGCAGGACAAGGTTCAGGTCAGTTGTTGGTCATTACGGGTTGTACTTGATTCAATGGCACCAAACAACAACAACAACATGTCTCCATTCTAGATGTCTATAAGTAGGCTGGATACGGTCTCCCTGTCATGTAAAGGTAAGAATTGAAGCATTGAAATTATGGTTTGAGGAAGATTATACCATGGACTGCCAGAAGAACTAACAAATGTCTAAGAGGCATACACACCTAGAATGTTCCTTAGAGTCAAAGAGGACAAAACTTTGTTTTCCTTTGGGTACATCCTAACTGGAGAAAGACATCATCCTTGGTAAAGTGAAAGGTCAATGAAATGAGAAGATCCTTTATAGGAAGAATTGACACAGTGGCTTCAAAACATCTCAAACATAGTTAATAATGTACAGATGATGTAGGTGAGGTGATATTTCTTCTGTTACACACAGGTTCATTATGAATGGAAACAAATCCGATGGCACCTAACAACAACAAATGTAAGAAACTGCTACATGTCTTGGAGTTCTTCCAACTCCAAATCTAGAATTTGATAATGGCACGAGAATATGTTTGGGGAGTACACCGCTATCTCATTGGCATTCCTTTAGAGAGTTAAGGATGCCCCTTTGGAAACAATGCAACTTTCTTTAATGTCTATGTTGGATATGTAAGCCATTAAGTTTAATAAATATAACTCTATTGTAAATATCAATGCAGTTACAATTCCTTCCAGACTTCAGACACTTCTCTTTAAATTCCACACAAGTGTGGACTTGAGTGCAGTTTGTTCATTGCTCTATGCGCAGGGCCTGGAACAGAGAAGATGTCTAGTAATATGTTGATGAGTGAATTGGCAACTTCCTTGGTAATGACCTAACATAGAAATTACACTTATTGAGATAGTTAACAGTTTTAGTTTACTTGACTGCACAATCAACACTCTTGGTAACAGCAGCCAGGAAATCAAGAGACGAATCGCATTGGGAAAGTCAGCTGTGAGGGACCTCTCAAGAGTACTGAAGAGCAACGACATCAGGCTGGAGACTAAGGTGCGCCTGACCCAGGCTATAGTCTTCGCAATTACGTGCTATGCATCTGAGAGTTGGACAGTGAATAGAGATGATAGAGAATTGATGCCTTTGAGCTGTGGTGCTGGAGAAGAGTGTTGAATATACCATGAACTGCAAGGAGAACAAACAGGTTTGTTCTGGAAAAGGTGAAGCCAGAATGCTCTTCGGAGTCAAGGATTCTGAAGCTTCTTCTGACATACTTTGGGCATGTTGCAAGGAGGGACTGGGCTTTGGAGAGGGACACCATGTTTGGCAGAGTGGAGGGGCGGCGAAGGAGAGGAAGACCTTCGAAGAGATGGATTGATTCTGTGACTGGAGTGGTGGGAATAAGTGCGTTTGAGATGGCTAGGTTGGCACGGGACAGAACAGCGTTTAGAGGTCTTGTACATAGGGTTGCTATGAGTCACAAGCGACTCGATGGCACATCACAACAACATTTATCACCTATTTCAACTTTACAACAATAATAAAAAAAATCTTCTGTCTGACTTTTTAGTACAGTTACCATACATTGCAGTAATAAATGTTGAGGATTGATCCTGACGGAGTCCCCTGATGACAAGTGGTCCCTGTGTGCATGCAGAAAGGAAGCTCAACATAACATTTCACTACCTGAGAGGGGAGAAAATCATAGCCTCCTCCAACTGTTAGAGTATGAGTGAGGGCTGGAGTGGAGCTGGTACAGTTATTACACTCTCCAGTGGGTCCTGGGTGCTTATAGGGAGCTAAGACCAGGGTAGTTCTGAAGATATCCACCCTCATGGCCAGGGAGAAAGTGAGATGGTAAAGTCTAGGTAAAATTCCTAGCCACAAGAAGTGGTAGGGCTAAGCAATCCTGTGGTCAAAAGGGTTCCTGAAATAGGGCACTGCTGCTTCCAGAGCTTGAGGTCATCCACCCCACCTATCAGTACCTGTGAAGTCCCCAACTCTTCTTCAGTTCTCCTTCCTGGGCAGGCATAGGTGTGTGTGTGGCGGGGGGGGGGGAGCAGGCTACCTGGATAGGAGTAAAGTCAGTAAGTTAGAAGCTAGTGGCTGCTGAAGTTTAAGCTCAAGTGTAGAGGCAGGGCCTGGTCAAATGAACTTGGTTCATCATGGGTCCTTGAGTCCTAGAGGGTTTAGGGCTACCCATCAAGAGCCAAAGGATGTTCTATTCATTGCTACCACTGAGAAGGAGAGAAAAAAAGATACAAAAGATGCTCAAGTGATGGGTCTTTGAGGGCACCTAATGAACAAGATGCACCTCATTCTTCTTGTGGCAAAGACTTTTTGTGTCATTGAGGGGATACGCTGGGGCAACCTATATTGAAAACGTGATGAAAGCGTAAGAAGGGAGGTGTCCCTGGGGATAGAGAGGGCAGTGTTTGGACCACCGCAGCCCTGGACAACTGGGTGAACCTCTTCCTTTGAGTAGCAATGGGAGCCAGCATTCTAGAGGTAACCTGGATTATGGGGAGCCAACTGACCTCAGCACGTGCCAGGTGGGATATTATCCCAGTGCAAGTGAGGTGATGAGGTGACAGTGTCATATTCCAGTTTATATAATGCCAACTCTTTCATAAGTACCTGGTCTTTGAAATCTACCCATGCTGACAAATGAAGAGTGAGGCTAGAAGTGGATTTTATGTTTGTGTTACATGTAATTAACTGCCTCTGAAAACCCACTGGAGGGTCAGCTCTGGGTCAGTTCTGAGTGGACAGTACACAACAATAACAACATTCCTCAAATTCTTCTTATTGACACATGAAAGAAAGCCACTTGGGAATGAATCAAAGTGAAAAGGAAAAGATTCTGTTTGTGTGATAAGCTCTAGCATGGAAGCTGTGTTTCTCTTTTTAGGAGCAATACTCAGGGGTCCAAATCAACACACTTTCTGTCACTATCTCTTATTTCAGGTTTGTTCCAGCGACCTCCACAATGTGACCCATCGCCATAGGCAATGTCTTGGTTTGTATTTCAGTTTTCCATCGGAGAGGGCTTGTCTCCTCTCCTTCATTTCAGTCGGGCTCCAGTAGCCTAGTGGTAAGAAGTGTTGCAATCCCAAAAGCACAGGGTCGGGCAAAATTCAATGGAAGAGTTGTTTGTTTTTGGTTTTTTTTCAGGATTTGATAATTCATTTTTAAAAATGAGTTAAAGATGGTAAAATTCAAAGGAATATCTTTTAAAGATTTTAAATTAATTTGCTATCTTTTGATGTAAAGCCAAAACCACTTACTCCTTCCCCAGCAATGTTTAAAGACCTCTCTTGCTTTTCTAGCAAAAACAAGATCTATTAGACATCATTTCAGCTATGATTTACTTAACATGGAACAAAACTTAAAGATAATTAAAATCAATTTATGTACAGAAACCTTCCAGATGCTTAAGATTTCCATCTCACTTGCATGTATTGATGCTTCCTATAACTAATTTGACAGCTTTTATGTGTGTATCTGATTTTCCAGAGGTTCTGGTTGTGCCATCTGTAATATCTTGCACTGTTAATTAAATGGCTGTCCATGTCCAGCAGTTTGGATCCAACAATGGTGCCAAAGGAACAAAAAAAGGTGGCAAATCTCCTTCCATTAAGATTTATAGTCTCAGAAAAGTTTGAATCAATTCAATGACAATGAATTTAATTAGGTTTTTTTAAAAAAAATAAATAAAGAATTCTGTTTCAGCATAAGTGTCACCCAAACAAGAACTTTTATTCCTGCACATTCATTTCTTTAGTCTGTGTGCCTCCAGAAACTCTATGAACTTTGATAAATGTCAATAGTTGTAGATGGGCTTGAGGCCTTTTGTTTATAGGGTCGCTATAAGTCATGCTTGACTCAAAGACAATCAACAACACTGCAACACAGTATTTACTAAAATAATATGTATAACTACTAGTTAAGTTGGCACTAACAGTTTTGGGTATAAATGCAACTAGCTTTTGATTAGCCTACAACACAAATTACTGTTCCTTTAGAGTTCACAGGATTTTCAGAGGCCTGCTATTTAAAAAGTATATGACCAATCCTGCTTCCTAGTCTGTCTTGATCTGGGAGCTCTACTAAAACCTGTCCAACATGAGCGACCCTTGTGGATCTGACACAAGAGTGGTATAGCTTTCAGTACCATAGCAACTCACAAGTTATGTCAGTCCAACAACTGACTGACAAATGCTGTGCTAATTGTTGTTGTTTTGCTAATTAAAAAAAGGAATTCCCCAAATTAAAAAAACAACAACCCAAACAAACCAAAAGAACAAACCAAAAAGACAACTTAGTATTGTAAACTGCGGCTAACTCTGAGAAGAATGGGAATCCCAGAACACTTGCTCATGCTTATGCAAAACCTATACTTAGACCAGGAGGCAGTCATCAGAACAGGGTAAGTAAACACTGCATGGTTCAAAATTGAGAAGGGTGTACACCAAGGATGTATCCTATCTTCATACCTTTTCAATCTATATGCAGAACAGGTTATCCAGGGGGCTGGGCTCTATGAGGAAAAATGTGGCATGAGGATTGGAGGGAGACTCATTAACAATCTGCATTATGCTGATGATACAATCTCACAACCTTGCTTGCTGAAACTGAGAAGGACCTGCTACTCTGTAGCAGTCTACACTGACTTCTGTAGCACTTGCTACAGAAGATCAAGGACTGCAACCTTCAATGTGGATTGAATTTCAATATCAAGAAAACAAAGATTCTTACCCTTGGGCCAATTGGCAGCATCAAGATTGATGGTGAAGAGACTGAGATTGTAAACAGCTTTAGTTTGCTTGTCTCCACAATCAACAGTCTTGGAACCAGCAGCCAGGAAATTAAAAGATGTATTGCATTGGAAAGTCTGCTGTCAGAGATCTCTCTAAAATACTGAAGAGCAATGATGTCAGCCTGGAGACTAAGGTACATCTGGTACAGGTCATGGCCTATACAATCACTTGCTTTGCATCAGAGAGCTGGACAATGTCTAGGGATGGTAGAAGGAGAGAATTGATGCCCGTGAGCTGTGCTGTTGGATAAGAGTATTGAATATATCATGGATTGCTAAGAGAATTAACAAGTTCACTCTAGAGAGGTTTAAATCAGGCTGCTCCATAGAAACAAGGATTCTGAAGCTTCATTTGACATACTTTGGACATGTTCCTTGGAGAGGAACGCCATGCTTGGGAGGGTAGAGGGACAGTACGGGAGAGGAATACGCTCAATGAAATGGACCGATTCAGTGACTAGGGTAATGGGGCTAGATGTATCAGAGCCAATAAGATTGGCACAGGAGAGAGCAAGGTTTAGGGCTGTTGTTCACAGGGTAGCTATGAGTCATAGGTGATTTGACAGCACATAGCAACAAGCCTGTAATAGCAAAAAGGCATACAAATATCATGTTACCAGATACATTTCAAGGCAGCATAGATGTGGCAGTATGTGCTCTTGAGAGGGTGTTGAAGGGCTCCTGCTGGGACATGCTGGCATAACATCCCAGATATTGGTATTAAGGTGATGTGGAAGTCTCTACTGATTCCTTGCTGCTAGTGCTTTATACAAATTGCAAGGGCACTAATTGTTGATCAAAAAGGCCTACCTTCTGAGTTCCACTGTTTTAAATAAGAGGCCCTAGCCACCAAACAACTTTAGATTATCCATTTCTTAAATAGCAAGCCTCTGAAAACCCTATGAACAGTAGAGGAACATGAATACTTATAGTATTGGAAGTAAAGCCAAGATTGGGAGTCAATCAAAACAAGGAAAAAGAGTTGCAAATTCTTTAATAATTGAAACATAAAATGTATAAAGCATGAATGTTGGAAAACTGTTGTTGTTGTTGTTGTTGTTGTTATGTGCCGTCAAGTCGTTTCCGACTCATAGCGACCCTATGCACAACAGCCCTAAACCCTGCTCTATCCTGCGCCAACTGCACCACCTCTGACACACCCATCCCGATTACCCCAGTCACCGAATCAATCCATCTCATAGAGGGTCTTCCCCTCCTGCGTTGTCCCTCAACCCTCCCAAGCATGATGTCCCTCTCCAAGGACCCGTCCCTCCTGGCAACATGTCCAAAGTATGTCAGACGAAGCCCCAGAATCCTTGCCTCCAAGGAGTAGCTTGGTTTAATCCTCTCCAAGACAAATCTGTTTGTTTTCCTGGCAGTCCAGGGTACATTCAGTACCCTTCTCCAGCACCACAGCTCAAAAGCATCCACTCTCCTTCTGTCCTCCCTAGTCATTGTCCAACTCTCTGATGCATAACAAGCGATTGCAAATACCATGGCCTGTATCAGGTGCACCTTAGTCTCCAGAGAGACACTGTTACTCCTGAATACCTTTGAGAGGTCCCTAACAGCAGACTTTCCCATCACGATACGCTTTTTGATTTCCTGACTGCTGGTACCCAGAGTGTTGACTGTGGAGCCGAGCAAACTGAAGCTGTGAACACTCTCAATCTCTTCGTCATCCATCCTGACGTTGCCAATTGGTCCAGTGGCGAGAATCTTTGTCTTCTTGACATTGAGCCTCAGTCCATACTGAAGACTGCAGTCCTTGACCCTTTGCAGCAAGTGCATGAGGTCCTCCTCAGTTTCAGCAAGCAGGGTTGTGTCATCTGCATAACGGAGATTGTTAATAGACCTTCCACAATCCTGATGCCACAATTCTCCTCATAGAGCCCAGCCTCTCGGATAATCTGCTCTGCATACATGTTGAAAAGGTATGGAGACAGGATGCATCCCTGGCATACACCCTTCCCAATTTTGAACCATGCAGTGTTACCCTGCTCTGTTCTGACTACTGCCTCTTGGTCCAAGTATAGGTTTCGTATTAGGACAATTAAATGTTCTGGGATTCCCATTCTTCTCAGAGTCAGCCACAATTTGTTATGATCCACACAGTCAGTTGTAAAAAATAAAATGGAATACATGAATATCAACATTTTAGGTATTAGTGAGTTGAAATTGACTAGCTTTGGCCACTTTGAATCAGAAAATCACGTGATATACTATGCTGGGAGGGATAAAGATGCATTTATGGTTAAAAAGTAAATTTCAAGTTATATTCTGAAGTACAATAGCGTGAGTGATAGGGTATAATCCATATACATACAGGGAATACATTTTAATGCAACTATTATTCAAATATACACTCCTAAACCTAAAGCCAAAGAAGAGGAAATTTTAACCAAATCTTGAAGTCCAAATTGATCAACCAACCAATCAAGATGTGTTAATGATAATTTATGACTGGAATGCAAAAGTTGGAAACAGTGACGAAGACATGATAGAAAGTATGAATTTGGTGTTGAAAATGAGGCTGCAAATAGAATGATCAAAATTTATATCTTCAATGATTTATTCATTAAAAATAATTTTTCTTATTAAAAAAACCAAGAAAACCACAAACCAAACACCACAAATGGCAACATTATACATGGATCTCATCTGATGGATTACATAGGAATCAGATTGACTACATATGTGGAATAAACCATTGGAGAAACTCAACATCAGCAGAAAAAGGTAGGCCAGGGACAGACTGTGAAACAGACCATCAATTATTCATGTGCAAGTTCAAAGTGAGGCCGAAGAGAATTAAAACAAGTCCACGAGAACCAAAATATAATCTTGAGTCTATTTTACATGAAATTAAAAATCATCTTAAGAATAGGTTTGAAGCACCAATGATCAAAGCCCAGATGATTTGTGAATGGCATCAAGGATATCATCCATGTAGAGAGCAAAAAGTCATTACAAAGACAAAGAAAAAATAAAATACGAAAACGGGTGTCAGAAGAGACTCTGAAATTGGCACTAGAGTGTTGAGAAGCCAAAACAAAGGAGAAAGTTGCTGAAATAAAAGAGCTGAGCTGAAGATTTCCAAAAACAGCTTGAGAAGGCAAAGCAAAGTATTATAATGGAATCTGCAGAAAGCTGAAATTGGAGAATAAAAAGGGGACGACTTGCTCTGCATTTATCAAGCTAAGAGAACAGAAAATCAAATTTAAACCTTAAATTGCAATACTGAAGGATGCTGTGGCCAATATGTTGAATGATCCAAGAAAAATCAATAGAAGATGGAGGGAATACACGAAGTCACTGTATCCCCCCCAAAAAAAATTGATTGACACTGAACAATATCAGGAAATATATTAATAAGAACCAGTGGTAATAAAAGAAGTTCAAGTTTCACTGAAGGCATTGGCAATAAAATAAGACCCCAAGAATTGATGGGGAACTGTTTGACATGTTTCAACTAACAGATGTATCCCTGGATGCACACACCAGTCTATACCAGGACATTTGGAGTAAAACGGCTTGGCTGACTGGTTGGTAGAAATCCATATTTGTTACTATTCCCAAGAAAGGTGACCCAATAGAATATGGAAACTATCTAATGATATCATTAATATAAATGTTAAATACTGTTGAAGATAGTTAAAAAATAGCGAGAGCAGTACATACAAAGGGAAACTGCTGGAAGTTCAAGCAGGATTTAGAAGAAGCCAAGTCACCAGGGTTATCGCTGCTGATGTCCCTCTGCAAGGAGCAGCATGTCCCAGCAATGTGTCCCAAGTATGTGAGGCAAAGCCTCATCATTCTTGCCTTCAAAGAGCACTCCAACTGCACCCACTCCAAGACATATCTACTCGTTCTCTTGTCTGTCCATGGGATGTTCAGTGCTCTTCTCCAGCAGCACAGCTCAAAGGCGTCAATTATTTTTCTGTCATCCTTACTTATTGTCCAAGTCTCAGAAGCATAGGTAGTAACTGGAAAGACTATGGGCTGAATCAGATGCACCTTAGTTCTCTAAATGATGTCACTACTCCTCAATAATTTGGAAAGGTCCTTAGCTGCAGATTTTCCCAGTGCTATGCTTCTCCTTATTTCCTGACTGTTCATACCAAAGGTGTTAATTGTGGATCCAAGCAAGACGAAGCTGTTGACAGTTTCAATCTCCTCTCCATCCATCATGACACTGCCTATTGGTCCAGTGGTAAGCATCAGTGCTTTCTTGATACTGAGATGCAATCCATACTGAAGGCTAAATTCCTTGATCTTCTGCAACAAGTGCTTCAAGTACTCCTAATTTTCAGCAAGTAAGGTTGTGTCATCTGTATAACACAAGTTATTAGAGAATTTCCCTCCAATCCTGATGCCATATTCCTCTTCATAGAATCCAATTTCTTATGTAATTTGCTCAGCATATGGACTGAACAGGTATGGAGATAGACTACAGCCCTGACTCACTCCCTTCCCAAATCCAAACCATGTAGTGCTCCCCTGCTCCATTCTCACAACAGCCTCCTGGTTCAGGTATAGGTTCCTCATGAGGAAAATCAAGTGCTCCAGAATTCCCACTCTTCTCAATGTCAGCCACAACTTGTCATGATCCATACAGTCAGACACCTTTGCATAGTAGATAAAGCACAAATAGATATTCTTCTGATACTCCTTACTTTCAGCCAGGATCCATCTGACATCAGCAATGATTTCTCTGGTGCCACGGCCTCTTCTAAATTCTGCTTGAACTTCTGGAAATTCCCTACCTATGCACTGTTCCAGCCATTTTTTAATACTTGAGCAGTATTTTTCTTGCAGGTGATATTAATGATGCTCTTGTTGTTTAATGCCGTCAAGTCGTAGACAACTCATAGTGACCCTATGAACAAACAGCCTGAGTACTGTTCATACATAGAGTTTCCAGAGGCAAGCCATTTTGCAAGTGGATGCCGCTCCTGCTTCCAGGCTTGATTTAGTTGGGAAGCTCCAGCCACACTGTCCACCATGGGTGCCCATTACCACGACTGGCACATCACTGTCACAGGCTTCAGCATCACAGCAACCACGAGTTACCTCTGTACAGCAACGCACAGACCAGTGCTATCCCACCTTATTGTTTGATAATTTCCACATTCAGCTGGATCACCCTTCCTAGGAGTAAGAACAAATACAGACTTCATCCAATCCATTGGCCAGACAGCCGTCCTCCAAATTTCCTGGGATAAACTGCTGAGTGCATCCAAGGCTGTATCTGTTAATTGAAAGAAGTCATTGGTATCCCATTGATTCCTGGGGTCTTATTTCAGTGGCTTTAAATGCAGCTTCCAATTCCTCTTTCATAACCAGTGGCTTCTGTTCATATGATACTTCTTGGAATTGTTCAGTGTCAATCAATTCTTTCTGGTAAAGTGGCTCTGTATTCCTTCCATCTTCTTTTGATGCTTTCTGGGTCATTCAATATATTGCCCATAGCATATTTCAACATTGTGACACAAGGTTTAAATTTATTTTTTAGTTCGTTCAGTTTGAGAAATGCAGAGCGAGTTCTTCCCTTTTTAGTCTCCAATTCCAGCTCTCTGCACATTCCATTAGAATACTTTGCTTTGTCCTCCTGAGCTGCCCTTTGAAATCATCTGTTCAGTTCTCACTTTGACTTGTTTCTTTGTTTTGGCTTCTCAATGCTCCAGTGCAATCTTTAGTCTCTTCTGACATCCATTTCCATTTTCTTTCTCTTCTATTTTTGTAATGGCCTTTTGCTTTCTTCATCTGCTCTTCTATCATTGGTGTTCATTGTGTTTTATACAATCTTTCATTTATATTATGTTTCATACAATCATTCATATACATTGTGTTATATACAATCTTTAATTTACATTATGTTTCATACAATCATTCATATATATTCTACTTTACATTTTTAAAAATACTGGATTATTTACAAAGTTTGAATACAATGTTTTTCCACCACAGCATTCTAGCTGTAGTTCTTCCAAAACAGATATGTTTGGGGTTTTTTGTGGTTTGGGTTTGGATTTTTGTTTGTTTGTTTTTTGGAAGTCCATGGTGTGTTCTATACACTTTGTTAATACAACAATCAAAACTCTTTGGTATGGAAACTCTATCTTATAAGTTCACTGTAGAGGTACCACTGACTCTGTGGCAATGAGATGTATGATATGTGGAGATAAAGCAAATGCCGATTTTAATTTTATACATATAATTAGGTCAGGTAGCTCTGCAGGAAGCTTCACTGCTAACTCAGAGATGGGACTTGGCTGGTGGTTCCTGTTCACCAGGGCTTCTCAGGAGAAAGATGGGAAATCTCCTCCCACGTGATTTACAGCCTTAGTAGCCCACCGGAGAGTCAGTTATGTGTTAGCTCTGATCCCACAGCCTTACATGAGTTTGAGAAATTTAAAGGATTCATAACTGTCAAAGGATTCTTTTCCATACATATCTTGCCTATCCCTCTACACCTGGAGTTACGTTAAGCTGACTGCAATCTGAAAGCAATTGAGTATGGATATTATATATGATTTGTTTTAAAGAGGCACCTCAGTTGAGCAATAAACTGAAACAAGAGACAAATCATAGACAAAACCTTGTAGCCATGCTCAGAGGCTTGTAATCATTTGGAATAAAAGGTAACAGTGATCACAGCATTTCCTCTTTCTGAGCTAAAGCTTTGTAGTCACAAGCCAATAATTGTGTTTTCCCAGATTTTTACACAGCTTTCATGTAAGACTCTGATCCTCCCCTAAAAATATTGAAACCAGATAATTTAAGACTGAAAAATAAGCTTTAGTGGGTATAAGACGCAGAATGCTCTAGCCTTACAAATGGATTTGGAACTGAGCCTGAATATGACAAATATTCAATGTTGCATGGATTCTCATCTAGGCAAAGCTTTCTAGATTCCCACAGGTTCTGCTGTTCTTCTGGAAGCATCTACAGTCATCACTCACTCTGACATAATCTGCAAGGGATTTGGCCCACAATATTGCTCTCCCCCCAATGCCATGTTGTTATTCCAGAAAGTATGGCTCATGGTGATAAATGTCATAAACATTCACAGAGAGTGTGAACATCAAAGACTGTGGTGTCATGAAGACGAAACAGAGGAGGCAGAGTGATAGTAGCTGTCAGAGAATGTGGTGATCAAATCTCTTTTCTCTCACTTGTTAATAACACCACACCTTTCAAAGAAGGAAAAAAGTGTATACCTTTGGAAACTTTACCAGGAAGAACAGCCTTTAATTGAAGGAAGTATACCTGACAGCAAGTCATGGATGAATTTTTAAGAGGAATGGGTATGGTTATAATGAGCACCTATAAACTTGGGAGGAGGGTGGAATCATGAGGTAGTTGACAGTTTTTCCAACATTAAAACTTTCTTTTTAGCCCTGAGTCATACAGGTTGATTCTTTCAGCTTGACCAGGTGCTGACAGGGCTAACATGTTGACTCGTAGTGTGATTGATTGAAAGGATTAAGAAGCCTTAAAAACATCCCTGACATTTCTAGGAGTCTTGCAAATGCAAAATTATTTGAAAGCTTGATTTTTCTTTGACTAATTTTATTTCTGCATGGAAATTTTTAAAAACCTTATTTAAATTCTTAGGGGATAGAATTTTACAAGTCAATAATTGATAAGCAACATGACAGATCAGGAAAGAATAGAGCCAGTGCAATATAGTAGATGAGATAGAAGTAATGAAATGTGAAGGTCAAACGCAAAGATCTTTGCATTAATGATTAGACAGAGACTTCTGAAGAGGTCTCCCTGATGGGAAAAAGCCTTTGTCTTTGATGCACAGGGTATGTGTCCTAACTTCATTTAAGGTTTGTGAGTTTTGAACTTACAGGTTCCAGCTCTCTGTCCAAGTCCTAAAAGTAAGCATGTATCTGCTTTGTTATTAGACTCATGAATGACTCTAACATGGAGTGCATGGAATTATAAAGAAACATTTGATGTAGATGTTCTCCTTTCATTATTATTTTCTCCAACTTATACTTTGAGATAATTAGACTTTACATTGCACTGCATGCTAATGCTATAATCTATCAATACCGGTTTTATTTATATTAACACATTTTTAGGTGAAGATAATAGTTGTTTTTCATGTCATGTTCCTTGACTGCAACCTCATTAAGAAATTTATTCTATATATCAACCCGTACATGTAAATGTAAATAGAAATTCTAATATAAATATACAATACTTCTCTAAACACCCACCTTTTCTTGAAATACTATGTATCTCTCTATATGTTCACATATGAAACAAAATGTTATAAAACAAAACTTACTCTTAACACTAGTATCTCAGCCAAAGGAGAGAAAGAGCCCCAATGAAATGGATTGACAGGGCAATTTCAGCAATGAGAGCTGGTGTATCAGAGATGATGAGGATGCCACAGGATAGGGTAGGGTGGATGTTGGCTGTTCATAAGGTCTCTATGAGTCATATTTGACTCAATGACACCTAACAACAACAAAAACACCCTTAATCATACACCATGTTGCTTAATCAGTGCTATGAAGTCAGGAATCTTATAGGTGTTATTTCATTCCTTAAATAAACAGGCAATCTGAATGTCTTCTTCGGTGAAGTGTCTGTTCATATCCTGTGCCCATTTTTCTATTGGATTATTTACCTTTATCTTATTGTGGTGTTCAAGTATTTTATAAATTCCGGATATAAGTCCCTTATCTGACATGTCATTACCAAATATTTTTTCCCAGTCTGTGGCTTCCCTTTTTACTCTATTGGAGAAGTTTTTGGATGTGCATAGGGATTTGATTCTTAGAAGGTCCCATTCATCTATTTTATCTTCTGCTGGTTGTAGATTTTCCAGGATAATTGGAAGACTTTTTATGTTGTGGATTAGGACCACTAAAGTTCTTCCAAGCTTTTCTTGAATGAAGTTTATAGTCGTTGGTTTTAGTCCTAAGTCCATGATCCACCTTGAGTTGGTTTTTGTATATGGAGTGAGGTGTGGATCTTGTTTTAGTCTTCTGCATACAGCTTTCCAATTTTGCCAGCACCATTTGTTAAAAAGGCTGTCATTTCCCCAATTGACTGATTTCATCTCCTTGTCAAAAATCAGTTGACCATAGGTAGATGGGCTGATTTCTGGATTCTCAATTCTATTCCATTGATCTATTTGTCTGTCATTGTACCAGTACCATGCTGTCTTAACCACCACAGCAGTGTAGTAGGATTTGAAATCAGGGAGAGAGATGTTCAAAGTCCCTAGCTCTAAGAGAGATGCAAATCAAAACAACTATGAGATATCATCTCACCCCAGTAAGAATAGCAAAATATAACAGAACAGCAAGCAACAAATGCTGGCGAGGATGTGGAGAAACTGGAACTCTTATTCACTGTTGGTGGGCATGTAAGATGGTGAAACCATTGTGGAAGGCAGTGTGGCGCTTTCTCAAAAAATTGCAAATAGAGATACCATTTGACCCAGCAATCCCATTACTGGGAATAGAGAGACCATGTCTGCCATCCAAGCAGATATATGCACACCCATGTTTATTGCAGCTTTTTTTACAATAGCGAAGAGTTGGAAGCAGCCTAGGGGCCCACCAACAAACGAATGGATAGAGAAGCTGTGGTATATCCACACAATGGAATACTACGCAGCATTGAAAAACAAGGAACTCATGCAATATTATTCAAAGTGGGTAACCCTGGAGGACATTATGCTGAGTGAAATATCTCAGTCACAAAGGGACAAATACTGCATGGTGCCACTGTTGTAGAATGGGTCTGACATCAGGGTGGGGGTATAACAGAAAAAACTGGATAAATTATATATATTGTATTGAAACAGATGAGGGAAAGAACAGATTAGAAGTGATATATGATTGAGTATTATGGTTAGCACAGGAATCCAGAATTAAGGTTGCATAGAGAAGTGTACTCGGGGTGGAATTGTATACTAATGAAGGAATTTTTTTTCTTTTTTTTCTTTTCTCTCTTCGGAGGGGGAAGCGAGCTGGTGCGGAGGGGTGGGAAGGGAGAAAATTGCGGCAATGAATGAATGGAAATCCAAAACCTCTGTAAAAAAAATGAAAAATAAAAAATTATTTAAAAATAAGTAAATAAATAAAAAGAAAAAAATAAACAGGCAAACAAACCCCTCAAAAAACATCCTAGCAAAAAGAACTAACCAGCCCAAACCAAACTAACCAATCCTATAAGAAGCCAAAATAGAAAACTGCATCATCTTCCAGAAAATTACGTTCACTGCTACATATTTTGTGTAGCATTATAATGGCTTGTTTGATCTTTTCTTCTGGTACTCATGTTACATTTCAGAGTCTGTAATTTCCTGTGACACTTCTTTTCTTCCTTATTAGATAGGAAAAGCATTTCTCTTCTTTCATCCTCAGAGATTTTTTTTTTGGTTTGTCCTTTATAATTGCTCAAAGAGATTGAACAGTAGCTCTGTAATGACAGCAGTAAAGCAATTTATGATCCTTCAAAAAGATGCAGCACAAATAGAAATTATGCTTCTGTGTTAGCAGAGAAACATATGACACGTAGTGCAGTTTACCTTTATCCTCCTGTCCATTATTCTGACTCTTCTAGAAGGATGTGTATGCAAGCATAGCTTTAATATGTGAAATAGACATTGGTCAAATCTGAAGTACATATTTTCATACTTAAAAAAAATAAAGTCAGGATGGTAATGGCATGGGATGTTGCTAAGAGCATGTATTGCTCTTGGTTGAGGTTATAGGCTTCTCTGAGTCAGTAAGAGAGTCTAAATGCAAAGATTTCTTAGTAAAGAACTGAAATCCAAGAGTGTGCTTGCCATCTTACACTTGCTAACTTCCCCATGAGATCTCTGCAGGGAACAGCAATGCTTTAAACTTTCCCAAATGTGTTTGTGTCTGTGTTTCTGAACATAATTTTTTCTAAAAAAATTTATATTGGTTTGCTCACAAAGTGTGTATATATTGTGTTTCACACTAATCTTCATTCATATTATGTTTTATATAATCATTCCCATTCATTATGTTTTATGAAATTATTCACCGTTGGACCTTGCTCATCATTACCTGTTTTTTGAGGTCCCTACTAGATCTTTCCCATTTCCTTCACCCCCTCCCTCCACCCATGAAATTGTGCAACCCTGGGATTTCACCCCTATCCATTCTCACTCCTCTGTTCCCACCCCTTCCATGACCACCCCTTACATGCCCATACATGTTTTACTGGTTATCTTTCTATTTTTACAATAACGGTTTTGTTGTAATTCAGGAGGTAAGTGACTACTTATTTCATGAAAGGAAGGTTCCAGGAGAGAAGGAAAAATAAGAACAGAATTCAGCTCGTAGTTAGGAAAGAATTTAGCAAGAAGTAGCACATTTCTTTGTCAGCAGTTAGTATCTGGTTGTCATCATCATCATAGAGAAGCTTCTAGCTTTGACTTTAAAAAGTCTGTTGGTGGTGCCTTGAGTCAGCTCACACTAATAAGGGCCTTATACATAATGGAAAGGAAAGCTGTCTGTTTCTATGGCGTCTTCATTGCTGTTACTATGTTTGGGCTCATTGTTGCTACCACTGTTGGTAGTCCATCTCATTGAGGTTCTTCCTCTTTTTCAGCATAATGTTCTCCAAGGTCATCCATGTTGTGTAATATTTTATGAGTTCATTGTTTCTCCCTTCTATTTAAAAATCCATTAGGGTAGGCAGCATGGAACTGGAGACCAGTTTGAAAGTCATCTACTGGAGCTGGTTCTACAGAAGCTGTTGGCTGGAATGGGTGAGCTGTAGGATGGAATGTTGATTCACTAAGGGATGTGGAGCATTTGCGATAAGGCCTTCTATTTAAAAATCCATTAGAGTAGGCAGCATGGTGCTGGAGACCAGTTTGAAAGTCATCTACTGGAGCTGTTTTACATTTTGTTTGACAAACGTTCTTCTAGGTGGTATAGCACTGGTCTGTGCATTGCTGTACAGAGGTAACTTGTAGTTGCTATGCTGATAAACACTGTGACAGTGATGTGTCAAATGTGACAATGGTTACCCATGGTGGACAGTGTTTGGTGGAGCTTCCTGATTAAAACAAGCTTGGAAGCAGGAGTGGCATCCACTTCTGAAATGGCTTGCCTCTGGAAACTCTATGAACAGTGCTCAGATCTTTCATTCATAGAGTTGCTATGAGTCGTCTACGACTCGACAGCACCTAACAACAACAACAACAACATTGTTTCTCAGTGCTGCATGGTATTCCACTGTATGAATATACTATAGTTTTTCTGTCCATTCATTTGTTAATGAGCACTTGAATTGCTTCCATCTGTTTGCTATTGTAAATAACACAGCAATAATCATGACTGCTCATATGTCTGTTTGGATGATGGTTCTAGTTTCTTTAGTGTATATTCCCAGTAGTGGCATTGTTGGGTCAAAAGGAATATATGATTAGGCCTTATACATATGACAACATCTCTGAATAAGATGTGCATTTCAAAAAGGTCTAAGGGGAGGGGAAGAAGGAGGCAACTGTCCAACAATGAATGAATACTTTTTTAAAAAGTTAACTGAGGAAGGGGGAAGAGAGGGAGATGAGGTAAAATGTGCAATTTCAAATGAAAATATAACTTTTCCGTACACTTTCATTAAAATCACAATTGAAATAAATTTTTTATTAAAAACACATAATAGATGGGAATGATTGTATAAAACACAATATGGATGAAGAATAGTGTCAAACAAAATTTATACAAACTTTGTAAGCAAATCAATATAAAATAAAATTAGAAAATAACACAAGAAAAAAATCTGCTTTTTTTTTTTTTAGGATTCCACAAAGCATTTTAATCTGTCAGTGACTTTTAAGCACCATTAGATCAGCCAGATTCACATGATCCAAGTGACAGTTGTTTGCACAGCAGTCTTAACTTGTTGTAAGCCCTGTAAAAATTCTGCTTTTGATGACTGAAAAGAACAATCCATTAACTTGTTGCCATATACTTGTCCCAACAAAATCTCTTCCAGTTTTTCAAGAATAAACTCAAGCTACTTCTTTTGTAGTCGTTACGTGCTCTTGACTTGATCACGCCTCATAGCCACCCTACTAATAACAGCCCTGCCTTACTGCCCTAGACACACCTGCCCTAATTGCCATGGTCACTGTGTCAATCCATCTTACCCAGGGTCTTCCTCTCTTGTGCTGACCCTCCACCCTTCTGAGCATGTTGTCCTTCTCTAAGGACTGTTCCCTCCTGGCCACATGCCTAGAACACTGAAAATATTGAGAGGAAAAAAATATAAAAAGGTCAGCTCAAAATAAACTAAAAAAAAAAAAACAATTTAAGGGAGGAGATTAAGGTCTGGGTTGTATATTTTCCTCTAAGCCTTTTGTTGCTCATGAAGCTCTACTCTCCCTTTTCATAAGAAAGTGCTGCTGCCCTCAAAGGTCTCACTTGATCCCAAGAGCGCATTCTGAGGCTTTTCTCTTCGTTTTCTCCTCTTTTTCTCTGCAGAAGCTCTCTTTAGTGCATTTAAATTTCACATACAAAAAAAAGAGAAACAAAGAGCAAAAAAAGAGAAACCAGCCCAGGGATGAATCTGGAGTGCTTGGGAGAAACTGGTAGTAGCACAGATGTCTGGGAGTGTCCAGACAAATTATCCCAGCTCATGATAAATCCTGTGCTAGATTCTGGGTTGACATTATTAATTTCTGAGGACAGTTTCCTGCAGGGGACAAGCCATGAGGGTTTGACTTCTTACTGACAAATATTAGCTGGCTCCCCAGGGTGGGGCAGGAATGTCTCCCTCAGGAAGCCATTACCTCCAGGTTGAGCCATCAACAAACCATTCCCTACCTTTGGTCTAATTAAAGAATATACATTTTGGGGTGGTATAAAATAGAGATGCTGACTTGCCAGCATTTATGCTGCTGACACAAATGTTCTGAGCAGAGTTGATGGAGGCGATGCTGACATAAACCTTCTCCTTGAGAACAGCTGTTGGAGGTGCTTTTCCCACCATCTTCCAGTGGATTAACTTTAAGTAATATCTGCACTGAGAATTGAAGTGTCTTTCGCAGAGATTTAATACTTTTCTATAAAAAAGTAACCCATTGATTTCCCAATTACTTATTTCTTTCAGCCAATAAACAACTTACATTAGAGTATGACTTTTTCTAAGTTGAGTGTAGTTGGAGGATGCAGTACTGATTACCTTTATAGGAGAGTCTCGTTAGCAGAGCTCTGAAAGTGACTGAAGTTCATTTATTTTAGTGAGAAGTAGAGGCATGATGGCTATTACATAACAATGAGCCACACTAATGTGGCTTGTGAATGACAATGTTAACCAACAAGTTAGCTGCCACTGCTGATAATTTTGTAGATGCATGTGATAGATAAAAGCTATAGGCCTACTTCAGGAAGAATAGTGCTCACACACCCCCATTGCTCAAACTCAAACTTATTATTGGATCAGAACTGACACATCCCTCACTCACCCTTCAGTAGGTTATCAGAGGCTGTTCATTGCACAAAGGGAATAGCCCATCTTTCCCAAGTGGATTCAAACTACTCATTTTTGGTCTGGCAACACAACTCTGTAACCACTGGGCCATTTGTACTTTGTTACACTTTACATAATATACACACCGAGAGCTTGTATTTGTCAGTTACTATCAAGTTGGCTCTAACTCACGGTTAGTCCCATTCTGGGACATGTTCACAATCCTTGAAGGTTTGAGTCCATTGTTGTCACTTTTGTGTTAAACCATCTCTTTGAGGATTGTCCTCATTTTCTGCTGAGCCTCATCCTATTCTAACAAATATGATACCTCTTTCCAGGGATTGATGTTTCTTAATGATATGTCCAAAGTAAGAAACTCTTAAAGTTGTCTGTGAGTCTCAGGTTAAAAGCCCCAGACTGGTTCCACATGATCAGGGATTGCATTGTCCCTAAATTTGAGGGCTAATTATCTCCAAGAAGGCTTTCAGAGGATGACATCTGTCATGGACCGAATTATGTCCACCTAGAAAATATGCTGACATACTTTGTGCACATTGCCGGGAGGGGCCAGTTCTTAGAGAAGGGCATCATGCTTGGAAGGGTGGAGGGACAGTGCAGGAGGGGAAGACCCCAGATGAGATGGATAGATACAGTAACTGTGGTAATGGGGGGGAGGTATGTTGGATACAGTGAGACTGGCTCAGGAGAGGACAGGGTTCAGAGCTATTGTTATAGGGTTGCTATGAGTCCCAGGTGAATGAATGGCACGTAACAGCAACCAAATATATACTGCAAATACTAACCTCTATCCCCATGGCTAGGAAGTTACTCCTTACATAGTAAGGAGTTGCACTGTCAACCAGAAAGCAAGTGGTTTGAATCCGCCAAGTTTCTCTGTGGGACAAAGGTGAGCTATCTCCTCTCCTGTTATTTAAAGTCTCTGAAAACTCACTGGAGGCTCAACTCTGAGTTGGCTTCAGTACTATGAAGTACAACAACAACAAAAATACTAGTGGTTATAATCCTTGTACATTTCATTGTAATACTTTGCCTTGTCTTCTTCCCAAGCTTGCTTTTGAAATCTTCTATTCATCTCCTTAACTTCTTGATTTTTTTTCCTTTTGCTTTGGCTTCTCAGCACTCTACTGCAATAGTCAGAGTCTCTGCTGACATCCATTTTGGTCTCTTCTTCTTTTTCTTTATAATGACTTTTTGCATTCTTCATGAATGATACTCTTGATATGATTTCATAGCTCGTCTGGTCTTTATTCATTAGTGTTCAAGTGCTCAAATTTGTTCCTGAGTTAGTTTTTAAATTCAAGAGGGATAGACTCGTAATCATATTTGATTCCTGTAGATATGATTTGACCTTCTTTAGCTATAATTTGAACTAGCATATGAGTAGTTGATCGTCTGTCCCATAATCAGCACCTGACCTAGTTTTCACTCCTGATATTGAAATTCTCCAATGATTCCTTTCACAGATCTAATCGATCTGATTCCTGTGCATACAGGTGAAATCCTGCACATGTATAGCCTACATTTATGTTTCTTGTAAAGGGTATTTGCCATAAATAAATCATTGTGCAGAATTCTATCATTCCACATCTGCAGCCTCATTTGTCTACAAGTCCATATTTTCTGACTACTCATCCTTCTTCTTGGTTCCCAACTTTCACATTCCAGTCACCCATTATTATTAATGCATCTTGGTTATATGTTCAATCAATTTCTGACTGCAATAGTTGGAAGAAATCATCTGTTTCCTCCTCCTTAGGTCTGGTTTTTGGTGCATAAATTTGAATGATAGTGGTATTAACAGGTCATCTTTATATACATATGGATATTATCCTGTCACTCACAATATTGTATTTCAAGATGGATCTAGAAACAGCCTTTAAACTATGAAAGCGACCCCCTTTTTTCTCACCTTTTCATCTTTGGTGTAGTAGATCATATGATTGTCTGAGTCAAAATGTCCCATGCCAATCCATCTCATTTTGCCAATACCTTATATGTTGATATTCATGTGTTCCATTTCTTTCTTAACAATGTCCAGTTTTCCTACATTCGTGATTCTTGCATTCCATATTCCAATTATTAATTTCTGCTTACAAGTGTTCCTACTCTTTTGTGTTTCCAAATTTGAGAGCTCAGCCTCAGTTGCCATATCTGTTAGTCTACTCTAAGTGTGCTGATTAAATATGCCATGGACTGCTAGGAGAACAAACAGATTCATCCTAAAGAGGGTAAGACCAGGCTGCTCTTTGGAGGCAAGAATTCTGACATATTTTGGACATATTGCAAGGATAGACCAGTCCTTGGAGAGGGACATCATGCTTGGGAGTGTAAAGGGATAGTGCAAGAAAGGAAGACCCTCAATGAGATAGGTTGATTCAATGACTGGGGTAATGGGGGTAAGTGTGTCAGGGACAACACGATAGTGCAGGGTTTAGGGATATTGTACTTTGGGTTTTATGAATTGCAGGTGATTGGATGACACTTAACAACAAGAAGTGTGCTCCACTGTGCATAGGGTTTTTGAAGGCCAGATATATTTCACAAATAGGTGGCCAAGTCTTCTTCCTAGTCTGTCTTAATTTAGATGCTTAGTTTTAGAGCAATATCTGACAAACATTTTACCAAAAAAGAAGCAGATGAAAAACACTTCCCTTACAGAAATAACCATTACAATCACTACCCCCTACACCCCCACCCCACCCAGACACATGACCTTTTCCCTTCCGCTTCCATGTTATATCATCATTCCTTGCACTCCCACCTACCTGGTCCAGGACCTCCCTTCCCCAGGTACCCCTTAGTATGATGGCTTAGGCCACAAGTCACATCTGTGATGTCTTGTACCATACACTGCTGCTAATCTTTCATGCTGATGCCTGCCTCACATTTAGGAACATTTAAATCCAAACCCCATGCACCAGCTTCAGGGAAAGATTTTTGCCAAGGCAGTACTGAGGAAAGGTCCTTGCAACTGAGCTCTGGCTGCACGATTATCATTTTGGGCCTTAGTGTCTCTGTTTTTCCTTTTGCAAAATGCTGCTGTCATACTTTTTTATTCCCATACTGATGCCATATCCTTCTTTGTATGGTCCAGATTCTTGAATGATTTGTTCAGAATAAAGATTGAATAGTTATGGAGAAAGAATACAACAATGATACATACCTTTCTTCATTTTAAACCAAGTGGTGTTCCCTTTGCTCTAGTCTCACAGCAGTTTCATGATCTAGGTGTAAGTTTCATATGAGCATAATTAAGTGTTCTGGGTTTCCCATTCTTCTCAATATTAGCCATAGGTTGTTATGAACCACACAATCAAATGTCTTTGCATGATCAATAAAACACAGATAGATATTCTTCTGGTGTTCTCTTCCTTCACCCAGGATCCATCTGATATCAGCAATGATATCCCTGGCACCATGGCTTCTTCTAGTCAGTTTGATCTCCTGCAGTTTCCTGTCACTGTACTGTTTTAGCCAATTTTTGGATGATCTTCAGCAATATTTTTCTTGTGAAGGTTTGATATTAATGATATTGTTCAATAATTTCCACATTCTGATGGATAATCTTTCTTGAAGATGGGAACAAATATGAATCTCTTCCAGTTAGTCAGCCAAGTAGCTGTCCTTCAAATTTCCTGACATAGACTACTCCAGGGTTACACCTGCTTGTTGAGACATGTGAGTTGGTCTTCTGATTTCTGAGGCCTTATTACTGTTTTATCAATGCCTTCACTGCAGCTTGAACTCCCTTTGTTACCATTCACTCTCTTCATATGGTACTTCGAGAAATTTTTCAGTGACAACCAATTCTTTTTTGGTATAAGTGACTCTGTGTATTCCTTCTTTTTTTGATGCTTCCTGGATCGTTCAAGATTTCCCCCATAGCATCTCTCAGTATTGAAACTCAAGACTCAAATTTGTTTTTCAGCTCTTTCAATTTGAGAAATGTCAAATGAGTTTTTCCCTTTTCATTCCCCAACTCCAGTTCTTTGCACATTCAATTATAATACTTTGCCTCGTCTTCTTGACGAAATCTGTTGTTATGTGCTATTGAGTTGGAACCAACTCATAGTTGACATTTCAGAGGGTTTTCAGAAGCAGGAAATGACACAGAAGACTGTCTTTCTACTAAGGAGCAGCTGGTGGATATGAGACTCATGCCTTGAAATAGCAAAACAGCCTCTTCCCACCAGGTAATTTGTTTACTGCTGATGTATAGTCCAGAGTCTCTGAGCTGTGCTATTCTAATCAGGGACTTATTGGTAAATTAAATGAAGATTCTTACCTTCATGAAACTTACCTTCTCTCTCTGAAAGGCACTAGTCGAAAGGTCCTGACTCTCTAGTGGATCAGCAGCTCCTTGGGGGGAAGGGGGAAGATGGCAAACTGCCTCCTGTGTGATTTATGGTCTCATAAACCCAATGAAGCTGGTTCCAACTCAGTGACAGTGAAAATGATCTATCCATATCTCAAAACTGCTATTGCCAAAAAGATTCTAACTCATGACCACTCATATGTCATAGAATAGAACTGTGCTCTACAGTTTTCTTGGATAAACTCTTTATGGAAACTGATTGCCAAGCATTTGTTCTGCAGCCCTACTGGGTGGGCTCACTATGGGCTTTTTTGTCAGAAGCTGGCAACCAATTATTTGTACTCTCCAGGGACTTGCTGACATATATTACACAGAAATGCAATCCTTCTTAAAATTGGTTTTCAGCAGGAATTGCCTGATCTGCTATTTCCATCATCAGGATTCTCTGCCAGCAGTTCTCAGAGTCCCTTTAATATTCTTTCACTGTGACTTTGTGCTTCTTCCCTAGGCAGGGGACTCTTCTGCTGCAGAAATTCATCAAGTGTAATTCTAGGAAGTCACTGACAGAGTGAGCTGATCCTGAATGTATTACTTTATTAACATCTTTGATCTCTGAAAAGTCTGCTTTTTAACAAACTTTCCAGAAATGGCTCAGAAAATATATTTGAAAATTTAATTGGTGAAACTAGAATTAAAACACACAGGTCTTTAATTCTAAATTCAATAGAATAAACCTGCTGAGCCAGGCATGCATGACACTGGATAAAGGGAGCCAAGAGCCTGGCTGATTGTGACGGGAGCCCCACACATCCCCTCGGTAATAAATAGAGGAGGAGAGACAATAAAAAGTACTCAACTGTGAGGAAAGCAGCCATTTCAATTCTTCTTTTGCTACATTAAACAATGGAGCCTGCAATCTAGAGTGACAGGAGGAGAAAGCCAAGTAAAAAATAATGACTTTGAGTATGTAGTGCCCACAATTAAACCCTGACCCCATTTCAGGGCTCAGCCCTACAGCAGTTGAGCATATCCAACCCAACTGGTTTTAATGGTAGCTTTTTTTTCTCTTTCTTTCTTTATTTTTTCAAAGGGATACTTTAAGGTCTTCTGGTCTCATCTTTTTGGGAAGGAGGGGAAACTCAGACCAAACAAAAAATCAGTTTGATTTATATTTAGAATGAAATGATACATTTTCAAAGAGAGGATAAATGAATCATCCAACTACTCCTTCATCCAACTCCAGGGCCTAGACATTGATTCTATTTTTAACTTCTTAAATGAAAGAGAGTAAAACTTAGTAGCTGTGAGCAGTTGGGGTTTTAATGAAACTTGATTACTTTAATGGTCAATTGAAAGAGAGTGTAGCCCACAAGGAGACATAATCTATAGAACGTATAGCCTCCCTCAAGTCTGTTAACAACAAACCTTTTAACACTCCCTGCCTTTGCTGCCACCACACTAGTGGCACTCTTCTCTCTGAGGAAGCAGTGACAATGACTTCATCAGTCTTTCTCTGCCACATCCTCAGCATTCTACATCTTTGGCCTTCTATCAAATTACCCTCTTACCATGGCTTCTGTGATTGAATTTTCTTCCTCTGCTTCATCTGATCTGTCATTAGATTCCTTCATTGTGTCCTCTTCTTTTCTTCATTTCTTTAATGGAAACAAAGCTCCAAATCCAGTAAGTGGTTGTCTTCTCTTCAGTACTATTGACTTTACAGTTTCCACTACTATGTTTGTTTGGTTTGGGGATGATTATAATTTTAATTTTCTATTGATTTGCTTACAAAAAAGTTCATATGCATTGTGTTTCATGCTATCTTTCACTCACATTATGTTTCATACAATAATTCTCATTCATTATGTTTTATAAAATTAATCATGATTAGACTATGACCACCATCACCCTGTCTTTTCAGGTCTTGTCAGATATTTCCCGAATGGATTGACAAATTATGGTACATTCACTCAGTGAAATACTATGCATCACTCAGAAGCAATCATTTCAAAAAATATTACATAACTTGGAAGAGACTGGGGAGCATTATGCTGAGTGAGCTAACTCAGTCTCATAAAGACAATTACTGCAAAGGACCATTATCATAAAAAAATAGAAGGAGGAATAAAGATGGATAGGGGTGAAATCACAGGGTTGCACAATTTTTTGAGGAGACAAGGGGTAAAAGAAACGGGAAAGATCCAGTGGGGACCATTACTATGTCTTAAGCCCAGAAATATTTACATGCTTTAATTTGAATGTTCAACAATATGCAAAATAACTACAAGTAAATGTGTGTCAAACCAAGAAAATGAAAAGAAAAACTCATTTTCTTTCCCTCTTCCTTTTTCTATGTTTTTAATATCCTCTGTTTATGTTCCCTCAGCTTCTTGGACCTGGATAATTGGTTGGAATTATTTTCATGTTCTTCTCTCTCATTCCCACATTTAATCCCCCATCTAAACTAATTGATTCTATTCTTTCTAATATCTCTGCAATTAGATTTCCATTCCCAATTCCATTTTCCACATTTTGGCTCATGAATGCCTGTCTGATTTTCAGATTATCTTCTTGAAGGACTGATACTTCTTTTCTTTCTCTGGTTTATTCTTTAAGAAATATTTATTTAGTTCCTATTATATGCCAATATTGTGCTAGGATCTTGGGATATAAGATGAATTAGACCAAACTCTATTTTCAAGGCATTCATAATTTAGTGAGAAAGAGGGATGTGAATATTCACTACTGGTAGCATAGACTGTAGGGAAGTTTCACTGCTAACATGGAGGATTTACAGCCTTGGAAAATCAGTAGAGGGTCAGTTGAGAGTCAGTTCTAGTCAGAACTGCAATTAAGTTTCAAGTATACTATGATGTTGGTCTTCTCAATTGCTTACTATACATCAGAGAGCTAGACAATGACTAAGGATGACAGAAGAATAGACACTTTTCAGTTATGGTGCTGGAGAAGGGTATTGAACATACTACCATGGACTGTCAAGGGAACAAACAGGTCTGTCTTGGAGACGGTGAATCATGTTGCTCCTTGAAGGCAAGGATTTTGACTGTATTACATACTTGGGGCTTGTTGCTTAAAGGAAGTAGTCCTAGGAGAAGGACATCATGTTTACAAGGGTAGAGAGTCTACATAGGAAAAGAAGATCCAGATGAGATGGATTGGCACAATGACGTGACAATAGGGTCAAGTGTGTCAGAGCTGGTAAGGAGGGCTTAGGATAGGGCGATGTTCAGAGCTCTTGTTCATAGATTCCCTGTGTGTCATAGTCAACTTGACTGCCCATAACAACAGCAACAACAATAATGATGTTGTTGAGTGGCATTGAGTCAGACTATCCTGATTTACAGCGGGAGAGTAAAACTGCTCCATAGGGTTTTCTTAATGGGAGGTGCTCCAGTGGGGTTTCATTTCACATACTTCAGGCATGTTGCTAAGAGAGCCTTATTCTTTGGAAAGGGAAATCGTGCTTGGAAAAGTGAAAGGTCAGCAAAGGGAAGGAGACCCTCAACCTGATTGATTGACACAGTAACTGCTGCAACAGTCTCGAGTGTGTCAGAGATTTTGAGGATGACATAGGCTAGTACAGAGCTTCATAGGGTCACTATGGGTCATACTTGACTCAACGTCCCCTAACAACTAGTGGTGTTGCAGGTTAAGATTTGAGTTGTTAACCAAAAGTTGGTAGTTGACCCTCTTTCTCACAAGATAAAAATGGGGCAGTCTTTCTGCTCCTATAAAGATTTACAGCCTCAGAAACATTTGGGGATTTCTTCTTAGACCTATAGGTTTGCTGTGAGTTGTAATTGACTCAATGAAATTGAGTTTGGTTTGGTTAATTTTTATGGGGTAGATCACCATCTCTTTCTAACATGAAGTTACTGTGGAAGTTCAAGCCACCAATTTTTGTACTTAACCATTGTACGACCAAGCAGAAACACTATGATATTGTTGTGGTAATGTGCTGTCATGTTGGAATCAACTCATAGGTGGCCTTCCAACAGGTTTTCAGAGACTGCAAATCACATGCGAGGAGAATACTAACTTTCTCCTCTAGAGAATGGTGAACTTGAACACTGTGTCTTTGGGTAGGCAGAGCTCCTAATACTATGATAAATATTATAAATATGATCCAGAGAGAAACATGATTAATTCTGTTTGCAGGAGGTGGGCAGGAGGATTTAAGATGAACTTAACAGAAAAGATGGCTTTTGAGCTGAGATTTGAGGATAGTTAGGATTGCACAGAGAGAGAGTCATGGAAAAAGAAACTTCAGGTCAAGAGCACAGTATCACAAATACACAGAGGTTTTCAGCTGCGTGGTGTATTTGGTAGTCTGGTGTCCACTGAGCACAAACTGAAGTGAACTGTAGTAAGGCAGCTTTGTTCTAGTTCTACAAATAGATTGGAACTACCAGCTTCATACCCCACATCTAATTGATTATCAAGTTCTGATTAAAATCAATAAACTAATGCTTGCTTCTGATTACTTTTCACACATTCCATTACCACCACACAATTTATGTTTCCTTCTTGGAGATCCTGAGCTGTGGTGCTGGAGAAAAGTATTGAATGTACCCTGGACTGCCAAGAAAACAGATTCATCCTGGAGAGGGTTAAACCAGGCTACTCCTTGGAGGCAAGGATTTTGAGGCTCCGTCTGATATACTTTGGACATGTTGTAAGAAGGGAGAGGTCCCTGTAGAGGGACATCATTCTTGAAAGGGTGGAGGGACAGCGCAGGAGGGGAAGACCCTTTATGAGGTGGATTGATTCAGTGACTGGGGTTATCGGGATGGGTGTGTCAGAGGCAGTGAGATTGGCACAGGATAGAGCAGGGTTAAGGGCAAGCGACTTGATGGCACATAACAACAACAGGAATGAGAACATCTCTACATTTAAACCTTGATGATTTCCTCCTTTGTTACAGGAAACAATTAGAATTAGCAGCATATTGCAAAATTCCTTATCTTTGCATTAAAGTTTTAACTAAATTCCTATGAGAAATCTCCCTCTCCAGCTATTTTGCTTACTTGCTGGTTTTTGACTTCTAGACAGTAGAAGGACAGTTGTGTATTAATTCAGTATGTAAAATTAACAATGTGTGCTTTCTTTATTTATGTCTCAAGCAAAGGCTGAAATAAAAGCGACCCGTGTAACTCTCACCAAACCTGGATATGGTTGGAGAGCAAAGCCCTCTATCTATGTGTGTTAGTGTGGAGTCTTCCATACTTTCTTGTTGCTCTCCAGGCCTTCTTAGGCTTTTGAAGTCCCCCATGTAGGCAAAGGGGTGCAAAAGCAGAGCTGTTAATATACAACTGTAGCTTTGAATAGAAAAGAAATGGAATTGTAGAATAATCCTTTGGTTCTAAACACTCTTCGGTGTTTAAAAACTTGTCTCATCATCTATAATATCTAATAAAAATAGGTTTGTCTCTGAGAAGAGAACATCTCTAATCTGGAAAGATTATTTAAAGAGGCTCTTCCCAGATTCTATGTTTCACCTAGATTATTGCACTGCCATAGTAACTGAACATCTCTTTGCTTCTGGTCTGTCTTCTTCTGGATTGTGGTACATTCTACTCTCTGATTTATGTTTCTGAAATACATATCCTTGTTTAAACACTTCAGCACACTTATTTCTTTCTTTTTATTCACAATGATAGAGTTTATTAGGGACATAGATTGGAGAGTGGGGGAGGCAAATTATCTTATAATGTAAGTCTAGGTTTAGTCCAGAAGTCCCAAGCCAGATTAACAAGGAACAATTCCTCAATTAGTGAAAGTCCAGGTTTAGTTCCACAGTACAAAGGCAAAAAGCCCCTGGTTTCCTCAATCATCCAGCAAATTTTAGCTCACAGCAGTTATAAGTCAGCTTTTCCTTCAATCATATAACAAACAAAACTTTTAACTGTGGCCTTTGTCTCCTTCCTCTGATTACACCTTGCCACAGTCTCTTCACAACAGTGCCATAGTCTCTTCACAATCTCTCCTCCACCACCATCACCACAGTTTTTCAGTGTGGAAAGCACTCTCTTATATTGGCCCCACAGCTGTTGATGATTTGTAAGACCATGTTTCTGTAGTTAAGAAAGCTGAAGACCATCCTCCACACACTGAAATAGAGACTAATGCAATTGCTAGAGAAGCCAATTTTCAAGGGTTCTGATACCCCAATGACTTATTAACATTTTTTTAAAAAATTTGCTATTATTAATTTCAGTGAAAATTTATAGAGACTTTGGATTTCTATTCATTCATTGTTGCACTTTTCTCCCGGCTCACGCCTCCCCCCCAGTACACTCTTCTTGAAAAGTAAAAGAAAAATTCTTTCATTGTTTTATAATCCCTCCCCCCAGGTCCACTCCACTATGCCGCCTTTATTCTGGAGTCCTGTCATGACAACAGCAAACTTATTTCTAAGGCAGTAAAGCCCAAAATTGCTTGCCATGGTAAATGTACATGTCCAGTCTCGTCCATTTACCTTGACTCAATAATAACAACACACTTTTTTTTTCCAGAGAATAACCTCCAAATCCCCTGGGTCACTCAGCAACCTATGGATTGGTATCTGTAGGTCCTTGAACTTCTTGAAATAAATGCTGAGATTGAGTAAGTTGTTCAGTAAAGCATCCTCCATGTCTTTCATAAGATTTTCAAGTAGGCCCTTAAGCTCCAACACAGGATGACTCTAAGTCTATGAGAGTGAGGCCACTAGACAACCAAATTTGAAAGAATAATATGGAAAAGAAGAATGAATAGTAATGTTTCAAGACTCTGCCACTGAAGTCAGAGCCTCATTTATGATCTATAAGAACTGATGACCAGGAAAAACAGTCACTCACTTGAGGTCACATATGTTCTGAAAATTCACAATGAAGTTTGTTTTGTTGTTTTGTTTTGTTTTGCTGTGGTCTTGATTTCTTTCATTTTGACTTGTAATTAATGCAAGGTAACACGCTCAGCCACACTTATTCACTCAACAAGTGCTTTTCAACATCGCTTCAGTTCCAGGTACATTCTAGACACATTTAACAACCTTCATTCAACAACTATTTTTGAGCATTTCCTTGGTTCCAGTACCTTCCAAGCAAAGGAGACACAGTGGAAAACAGCACAATATACAAGTTCCCATCCTCCTCTAGCTTTCATCTGTGGGGAGGAAGGGGGTGGCAAATAAACAACATGACACACTCATAGCATTAAGGAAGGATGGCTATTATTTTAGAGGCATTCCAGTCTGTGTCTCCCTCACTACCACATGAACCCAGGGTAAAGTGAACAAACGGTTTGTAATGAATCTGGAAGTCAGTAAATATTAGCAAAGCAAATAAAGAAAATTCATTTCCCTGCTGTTTACCTGATGCTACATAAGACTTTTATTTTTAATACAGCTCACAAGAAGGCAGAAATCATTTGTCACTTTTGGAGACCACACATTTTGCTGAAATGCACAGTTGAGACTTAACAGTGCATTTTCTCTTCTTTTGTTTGCTACTTCATATTTTCCAACTAGAATAAAGTGAGAGGTAATTAAGAAGGGCTGAACATTGAAATGATGATGGTGATTATGAAGATGATGATGTTGTTGTTAGTGACGTTCACTATGACTCATAGCAAACATCTGAACTACAAATAGAAACCTATCCTGAGCCATCCTGCTATACTCAAGCCCATTGTTAGAGTCACTGTGTCAATCCATCTTGTTGAGGATCTTCCTGTCTTTCACTGACTTTCTATTTGTCCAGGCATGCTGTCTTTTCTGAGGACTGCAGCCTTCAATATGGATTGAAGCTCAACATTGAGAAAACAAAGATTATCACCACTGGACCACTTGGCAGCATCATTCTGGATAGTGAAGCGATTAAGATTGTTAACATTTTTAGTGTGCTTGGCTCCACAGTCAACACTCTTGGTACCAGCAGCCAGGAAATCAAGAGACAAAATGCATTGGGAAAGTCAGCTGCCAGGGACCTCTCCAGAGTACTGAAGAGCAATGACATCAGGCTGGCGACTAAGGTGTGCCTGATCCAGACCATTGCATTCTATGCATTGGAGAGCTGGACAGTGACTAGGGATGATAGAAAGAGAATAGATGTCTTTGAGCTGTAGTGCTGGTTTAAACAGGTTTGTCCTGGAGAGGGTGAAACCAGGCTGTTCCTTGGAGGCAAGGATTCTGAAGCTTCATCTGACATACTTTGGACATGTTGCAAGGAGGGACCAGTCCTTGGAGAAGGACGTCATGTTTGGGAGGATGGAGGGACAGCGCAAGAGAGGAAGACCCTCAATGAGGTGGATTGATTCAATGATTGGGGTAATGGGAGTAGGTGTGTCAGAGACAGTGAGGTTGGCACAGGATAGAGCAGGATTTAGGGCAAGAGTACATAGGGTCCCTTTGAGTCACAAGTGACTTACTGGTACATAACAACAACAAGAGTTTCTCCTGACAATATGCCCAAAGTAGATGAGATGAAGTTTCCTCATCCTTACCTTTTAAATATACTCTGACTGTACTTCCTCCAAGACAAATTTGTTTATTCTTCTGTCAACTCCCAGTGTATTCAATAGTCTTCTTCAACACCATAATTCAGAGGCATCCATTTTTCTTACTCAGTGTCTAACTTTCAGAAGCGTATGAAGTAATTGTACCATCGCCTGAGTCAGTTACACCTTAGTCTTTAAGCTGCTATCATTGCTGTTCACCACTTACAAGGGTTCTTAAATTAGATCTTCCCAATGGAACATGTCTTTTGTTTCTTGACTACTGTTACCACAGACCATGAAGGTTGATTATAGAACCAAATAAAATTAAATACTTGACAACTTCCATCTTTTCTCCACCATTATAATATTGTCTTTTGGTCCAACTGTAAGGTTTTTCTTTTTTAATGTTGTGGTATAATCTGTATTGAAGGTTGTACTTTTTCATCTTCTGCCATATGTGCTTGAAGTCTTGTTCACTTACTGTAAGCAACTTTACATTACCTCCATAATGCGAGTTGCTAAAGAGTCTTCCTCTGATCCTGACATCGCAATGCTTCTCATATAGGGCAACTTCTAATTTCTTCAATATACAGGTTGGCTTATAATGGAGAAAAGATACAATGCTGATGCGCACTTTTCCTGATTTTAAACCATGAAGTGTTTCCTTGCTCTGTTAGAATAACTGCTTCTTCATCAATGTACAGATTTGCAAGAGCACAGTTAAAAATTCTGGAATCCCAATCTTCTCAATATTATCAGTGTTGCTTTTGTTGTTATGTGCAGTCAAGTCAGATCCTTCTCACAGCTGACCCTTTAGTAGGTTTTTAGAGGCTGTAAATCACGTGAGAGGAGATTGTCCATTTTTCTTCAGAAGAGTACTGGATTATTTGAATAATGTTCTTTTGGGTTGGCAGCACAATGCCTATCACCAGAGCAATGTTATCTATAATTTATTATAATCCACACAAGTGAATACCTTAGCATAGTAACCAAAACACAAACATATTTCCGGTATTCTCTGCTTTCAGCTAATATCCATCTGACATTAGCAATAATATTTCTTATACCAGGGTCCATTTGAGGACTATGGTGCACCTGATTTAGTCCATGATCTTTCCAATCACTTGCTATGCTTCTGAGAGCTAGAAAATGAATAGGGATACCAAAAGAAGAATTGATACCTTTGAGTTTTGGTGTTGGGTAAGAGTACGAAACATCTCATGGACTGACAAAAGAATAAATAAATATGTCTTGGAGAGAATGAAGCCAGGGTGCTCTTTGGAGGCAAGAATGATGAGGCTTCGTCTCACATACTTCAGGCATGTTGCTGGGGAGGGTTAATCTTTGAAGAGGTGCTTGAGATGCTTGGAAGGGTGGAGGGTGACGAAGGAGAGGAAGATCCTCAACCAGGTGGATTGACACAGTGACTGGCCGCAATGGGGTCTACTGTGTCTGGAAGTGTGAAAATGGCACAGAATAGGATGGGTTCAGATCTCTTGTTCATAGGGTCACAAAGTGTCATACTTGATTAGACGCACATAACAACAACAGCAAGGTCCTCTTCTGTATACAGCTTGAATTTCTGGGAGTTTCCTGTCAGTTTACTGTTGTAACCATTTTTTAAAATAAAATAATCTTCAGCCATATTTGACTTTTATGTGATGTTAATACTATTGTTTGATAATTTCTTCACTCTGCTGGATCGCTTTTTATAAAAAAAAATGGAAACAAATATAAATCTCTTTCCGTCAGATGGTCATGTAGCTACTTTCTAAATGTCTTGGCACAAAATAGTGAGCACAACTTAGAGTATATCTGTTGACTGAAACAGCTCAGGTAACACTCCTTCAGTTCCTGGGGCCTAGGTTTATGTCGATGCCTTCTGTGTTGTTAGGACTTCTTCCTTCAGTATCAGTGGTTCTTGACCACATGCTACTTCCTGACATGTTTTATTGCTCATCAGTTCCTTTTGGTACTGTGACTGCAAATTTCTTCCATTTTTTTTTATACTTCCTGCATCATTTAATATGTTTGCCAATAAAATCCTTTAGTAATGCAACAAAGAGACTTTTGTGAAAAGTATGATTAAGTTATTTGTGCAAGGTCACAGGCTAACTATTACTGAGTTTCAAATCAGGGTGTAAGAAATCAGCAGTTATGCATTATGCTCTCCCCATCTTGTAGGTGCCATTAAGTAGATTGCTGCTCATGGTCACCCCGTGTGAGTCAGATTAGAACTGTACTCCATGGTTTTAAATGGCACCGTTTTCAGCAATAGATCATCAAATAATTAATTTTCTGAGGTATCACTAGGTGGAATTGAACCCCCAACCTTTTGTTTATCAAGCAAGCATGCCGTTTACAGTACCCAGGGATGCCATGCACAGTACTAATTCTCATATTCTTAGGTACACACGCTATTTCTCAAAAATTCTTAATAATGAATTAATGAATGAGTGTACTTGATCTTTATCAAGTATAATCACTCAGTGTATCAGGAAATTTTAAATAAGCATGTGATTAAAAATACCATTGAAATGATGGATCAAAAATGGCATGGTTTTCAAATAGTGTCCCACCGGTTACATAAATTCTCTTTTACCGAAGTATCTCTTATGGGTCTGTGAAAAGCAGCACTTGCCCTGTAATTATTTTTTTTTTCTACTTTTCACCAGATAGTTAAATCTTTCTGCAGTCTCTCTTACTGGTTATAAGACATCAGGAACGGTTTTATTTTGATAGAGAACAAAAGTGCCCTCTGCTGTTAATTTTCTGTCAGTACAATCAAATATTCATTCACAAGATAGAGCAGGGGTTTAGGGCTCTTGCATATAGATAGGGTCACTATGAGTTGGCACACAACAACAGCAACAACAACAACAACAATATGTGTTTTCATAGAATGTATTTTATACCATCATTCATTTTTGTACAATTATTAATATACATTGTTTAATTCGTGTACATTTTATTTTATATGGTAACTTCTGTACATTGTGTTTTATATAATTAATTGCTATTTATCTGCTTTTTAAAAAATTTTATTTTATTAGTATTATTTTTTTTGTGTGTACCGTCAAATTAGACCTGACTGGTACAGGAGGAGATTGCCTCTCCTTTTCCAGCAGAGCGTCTGGTGGATTTGAACCACGTTACCTCTGGGATTGCAGTGCAGCTTCTTGCCACTAGGCCACCAGAGCTCCCTATCTGCTATTTTTGTCTACCACTCTTAAGTCCCAATTCTACCATACTGATTTATTCACCCTATCCCCCACAAATCTCTCCCTTCCCAGCAATTTCCTCTTCGTTCTTTCTCCCATTTCCTTATTTCCCTTTTATAGTTTTAAATAACTTGCTCCTATTTCCTAATTGCAATAGCCCATATTGTTTTTATCTCAACTCTTCCCGGGTTGACTCTCCCTTGTCTTGGTACTTGCGGTGTTGTTTACCCATTCCATTTCTATTTTTCTTTTCTTCCTCTCAACTCTCCTTATTCTTCAGTTATCCTCCAATTGTTACAGTAGTGGTCTTATACAGTATTTGTCCTTTTGTAACTGAGTTATTTCACTCAACTTAATGTTCCTCAGACTCTCCCACATTGTGTTGTACTTTACCAATACTCCATTGTTTTGCAGTATGGCCTAGGATTCCATTGTGTGAATGTACCACAGTTTTTCTATTCACTCATTTTTTAATGAGCATTTGATTTGTTTCCATTTTTGTGCTAACGTGAATAATAATGCTATGAACATAGGTGTACATATATCTGTGTCTGAGATCTCATTTCCTTAGTGTATATTCTCAGCAGTAAAATGGCTAGAACTTATGGAAATTCTATGTCCAACTTCTTGAGGAAATTCCAAACAGAATTCAAATCTCCCACCTTACCAAAAAAGAAAAACAAGTCAAGTAGACCAGAGACCTAGGGAGAATACCCCAAACCATAAAGATTACAAGAGAAAAATGGGAACAAACTTAGAAGTCCTAGCCTATGGCATGAAAGGTTTGAAAATATAGTAAAACAAGCTAAACCAGGAGAAGATACAACTAACAAATGGGATTTTCTAAAAATAAAATCCCTGCGTGCCTCAAAAATGCTTTCAACAGGGTGAAAAGAAAGCCTACAGAATGAGGTGGGGGGAGGAACATTTGATAATGACATTTCAGACAAGGTCTCATAACAAAAGTTTATCAAATACTACAAGGCCTCCGACAGAGAGAGAGAGAGAGAGAGAGAGAGAGCGAGAGAGAGAGAGAGGATAACCCAATCACAAAATGGGCAAAAGACTCTTCACAAAGGAGGACACTTGAATGGCCAAAATCACATGAAAAAAATACTCAAAATAACTGACAACTAGTGAGATACAAATAAAAATGACAATAAGATATTATTTAACCCCAGTATCAGTTGCAAAGTATAGCAGGACAGCCAGCAATAAACGTTGGATAGCATGTGGTGAGATAGGAACTCTCATGAATTGTGGGCAAAACTGCAAACTGGTACAGCGACTATGGAAGGCAGATTGATATTTCTTCATATACCTGTTTTAATTTAAAAAATTTTACTTTTCTATAGAAAAGTTACGCATTTATTTCTGATAAAATGAAATAGAAATTATAAATTCTATTTACAAAAATCATCATGCATCAATAATTTTGAAGTATTTCCCTGTTGTATAATTTTTTTCCCTGTTGTATAATTTGATCAATAAATCTACTATTTACTACAATCATATTTTTGTCACAGATTATCTTAAAAATGTAAATTCAACTTTACATTTTACAACTTTTAACACTCCTTCTGTTGTTGTTATTATGTACCATCGCGTCTGAACGGACCCATAGCTGTCCCTCTTGGGGGAGTTTTCAGAGGCAGTAAACCACTCTGGAAGAGACTGTCGGTCCTTCTGCAGAGCAGCTATGTAGCCTCAAACTACGTGCCTTTTGGGATTGCAACGCAACATCTTGCCACTAGACCACAAGAGCTCCCTCTTCAACATTTAATATTCATTTCACATAGCTTAATTTTGTCAGTTTGTTGTACTGTGGTGGGTAGGTGTTGCTGTGATGTTGGAAGCTTCGCCACTGTTACCTCAAAAACCAGCAGGTTCACCCAGAGCTTCCAGGCAAAGACAGACCTAGAAGGAGGACTGACCATCCCTTTCTGAAAAAATAAGCCTTCGAAAACCTTACAGACAGAAGAACATTGTTGGATATGGTGCTGGTAGACCAGCCCCACATGTGGGAAGGTCTGCAAAATGAAATGGGAAGAGTACCTCCTTCAAGTAGAGTCTACCTTAGTGACAGGTAAAAAAAAGCTTCACCTTTATTTGCTGATGTAGCAAGACTTAAAATGAGGAGAAAGAGCTGCCATCATCCATTACTACCGTAGCGGACTTGAATATGGCAGAGATTGTGATAATGGTGCACGATGCAGCAAGGTTCAAATGTGTGAATCCTAGTTAACTCAACAGCAACTAAACAACCACAACCCAACTAGTTTTCAAAAGATGAATATAATAAATGTTTTAAAGATTAAATATCCAGAAGTAGAAAATTATTAAAAGGCACTAATCATGGTTTTTTAAGGAATTAAGTTAGTATTGTTACTGTTGGCTGTCGTTGAGTCAGCAGCTTTCTGACAGCAGATCTGAACCCCGTCCTATCCTGTGCCTGCCATCCTCACACTCTCTGATGTACTTGAACCCAGTGTGGCAGTAACCACGTCAATTCCTCTCACTGACAGTCTTCCTCTCACTGACCTTTGCAAACATGATGTCCCTTTTCAAGGAATAGCCTTTCCTAATAACACATCCAAAGTCTAAGATGAAACTTCATCACCCTTACTTCCAAGGAACACCTTAGCTGCACTTTGCCCAAGACATATATTTTTTTAAAGAAAATTTTTCTTTTATACTGGTTTACTTACAAAGTTTGCATACATTGCTTTTCACACTGGAACTTTCTCCGTTCTTTCACCCTCCCCTCCTTCCACCCATCAAATTGTGCAACACTATGATTAACCCTCTCCATCCTCACCCCTGTGCTCCCCCCTTGGATCCTCAAACTCATTCTACAATAATGGTCTTATACAGTATTTGTCTTTATGTGTTAGTTCATTTAGCATAATACTCCCTCCCAAGTTAGGTAGTAATTTACCAAATCGTTGCTCCTGCATGCTGCGTAGTATTCTATTGTGTGAATGCACCATAAGTTAAGACATATCTATTGTACTTTCAGCAGTCACTGGAATATTCAGTACCTATTAAGATGTCACAGGATTAACATTCTAAATAAGTTTTTAATGGAACAATCTTAGAAGCTTATATTTTTGCTTCTTACTAATTCAAATTTTAAGTGATAGCCATATATTTTAATTCTGTTAGTGAAAGGATTCCAATTTACCTCAAATTACTTTCAATCACTATTAAAAACAGTATTATGAAAGAAAAAAATAAACATAATCTCCATGTCTTAATATTTTAGTCATTTATAGGCTTACAGAAACTAATAACAACCACACACTTCCAGGGCTAAGATCTGTAGAGAACATTCTCTTAGAAGTTTATAAATCCAATAAGTTCAGAAACGGTTCTCTCTTTCATCTCTTTATTTGTAAGACTCTGCCATTTGTAAGACTTTGCAAGGCTTTAAAAACTTCTAGCTGTTGGTAGCTATTCAGTTCTTGCACAAAGACACAGATTTTGGCTGCGGGCCTTTTGGCATCTGCTAATATTTTCATAGACCTTGACTGAACTTTCAGCCTGCTCAGGGAGCTTCAGAGGCTGACAATAGAAACAAACTCTATTTGTCTTTCCCACCTTTCATTTTTAATGTTTTCTATAAGCCACTTGACAATATTGGATAGTTTAGGATGGAGAAGAAAAAAAGAAGAACATTTGTGTCCCCATCATTTTTTTTAAAAACGTGTGGTGTAAATAAAGCACTTGCATTTCAATATTGTTTACATATGCAGTTCAGCTACTGTGCAGCCATCAGCATTTCTGTTTCTAAAACTTTCCGTTTCCCCATCTAGAAGCTCAGTTTCACCTTGGGTGGGATGTGAGAAACGGCCATCTGGTTGTCACAACTTCATGTATTGAACATTTTCCTCCAATAATTTGAGATACCAGTTTTAACAAATGTTGTTTTAGTTATGTGTCTGTTGTTGTTGTTGTGTGTCGTCGAGTCGCTTGTGACTCATAGCGACCCTATGCACAACAGCCCTAAACTCTGCTCTGTCATGTGCCAATCGCACTGTCTCTGACACTCCCATACCGATTATCCCAGTCACCGAATCAATCCACCTCATAGAGAGCCTTCCCCCCCTGCGCTGTCCCTCCACCCTACCAAGCATGATGTCCTTCTCCAAGGACCGGTCTCTTCTTACAACATGTCCAAGTATGTTAGACAGAGCCTCAGAATCCTTACCTCCAAAAAGCCACCTGGTTTAACCCTTTCCAGGATGAATCTGTTTGTTTTCCTAGCAGTCCATGGTACTCTCAATACTCTTCTCCAGCACCATAGCTCAAAGGCATCAATTCTCCTATCCTCCTTGGTCATTGTCCAACTCTCTGATGCATAACAAGTGATTGTGAAGACTATGGCCTGTATCAGACGCACCTTAGTCTCCAGAGAGACACCATTGCTCTTCAGTACTTTGGAGAGGTCCCTAACAGCAGACTTTCCCATGGCAATATGCCTTTTAATTTCCTGGCTACTGGTGCCAAGAGTGTTGACTGTTATGTGTCTATGACATTTAAAAAAATATTATGTTAGTTTCCATACATCCAGTTCCTAAACAATATGACTCTGGAAACTCTAATATCTTTGATAAATGATGATAGCTATAGAAAGGCTTCAGGCCTTTTGTTCATAGGGTCGCTATGACTTGTGCTCGACGGCAATCAGCAACAAAAACAAAATACACAATTTGCATGCACTGTGTTTCATTCATGTTCACTGTGATTCACACATTCCTTCATTCAGATTGTGCTTCATACAGTCATTCCTGTACACTGGGTTCTATAAAATTAATCACCCCATCTTTTCAGGTCCCCACTGAATCTTTTCTAATTCCTTCAGCCCCTCCTTCTGCCCACCAAACTCTGCAGCTCCATGATTTTCCACTCTCTGCCTTCCTTCCCCTCCCTCCCTTTCCCCCAGAGACCTGAGAGCATTATGCTGAGTGGATTAACTCTATCTCATAAGGAAGAACAAATACTGCATAAGATCATTATTGTAAATACAGAAGGATAACCAGTAAGAGGTATAGAAACTGTCATATTTTTATATATAGTTAGATCTATTTCCAGGAGAGGGAGGGTCTATTCTATTCTGCTGTTCTTCAGACTTATTCTTGTGCCAGTCTATACTGTTTTAAGGAAAAGCTTTGTTGTTTTTGTCAGGTGCTGACCAGTTGAGTATGATTCATAGCGACTCTATGAACAAAGGATCAGAACACTGTTTTATCCTGTGCCATTCTTACACTTCCTGACACACTAGAGCCCTCTGTGGCAGTCACCATATCAATCCACCTGGTTGAGAGTATTCCTGTCCTTCGCTGACCCTCCACTCTTCCAGCATCATGTCCATTTCCAAGGAAAAGATCCTCCTAGCAACATGCCCAAGGTATGTGAGGTGAATCCTCATCATTCTTGCCTCCAAAGAGCACTCTGGCTGAACCCTCTCCAAGACATCTGTTTGTTCTTTTGGCTTTCCGTGGGATGTTCAGTGTTCTCCAACATTACAGCTCAAAAGCATCAATTCTTTTTCTGTCATCTTTATTCATTGTCCAGCTCTCAGATTCATAGCAAGTCATTCGAAAGACTATGGCCTGAATTAGATGCATCTTAGTCCTCAAACTGACATCATTACTCCTCAAGAATTTGGAGAGGTCTCTAACTGCAGATTTCCCCAGTGCTATGTGTCTCCTTATTTCGTAATTGCTGCTACCAACGGTTTTGACTGGGGACTCAAGCAAGATGAAGCTGTTGACAGTTTCAATCTCCTCATCATCCATCATGATGTTGCCTATTGGTCCAGTGGTAAGAATCTTTGTTTTCTTGACATCGAGATGCAATCCATACTGAAGGCTAGGTTCCTTGATCTTCTGCAACAAGTGCTTCAAGTCCTTTTCACTTTCAGCAAGCAAAGTTGTGTCATCTGCATAATCCAGATTATTGGTAAGTCTTGTAGCACATTATTAATATGTGGTAGAAGGAACTCATTTTCTCTTACCCTCCATTTCTAATTCCTCATCATTCTCAGCAACTTCCTAGCCAATCTTATGTTATTTAAAAAAATTTAAAAACAACCTAAATTTTAACAATTACAAATATTGTTTTTACTATATTATTATCAATCACACTAAACCTAAAGATGGTGTTTATAGCTACTTAACTACTGAGTCTAAAAAAGAATTTATTTAACCTTCTGATAAATGTAGACGAAATTAAATGTGATCCTAATAAAAATTGTTATTTTATTCCAATACCTTCCTGTAGTCATTTTTCTACTCCCAGGAAAATGAACAGCAGCAAAAGCAAGAAATGTATCCTACCATATTTTTTAGATTAATGAAACCCTAAGAAAATTTATTTGTATCCCAAAAATAACCAGTAGTGTACTGTTTCTGTTTTGTGTGTTTACATGCTTTTAAAGAAATAAAAAAATTAAACCAGCCCTGAGTTCCTCATCATGCATGATGAGCAAGTAAGCTCTAATGGCGTAGTGTGTAAGGAGCTATACTACTAACCCAAAGTTGAGATCTTCTGGAGAAATATGGCCAGTCTCCTCCAATGTGATTTACAAAGTTGAAAACCCAATAGAGGCTTTGCTGTGAGAAGGTTTCAACTCTATGATATTGAATTTTGGTGATTGGTTGTTTTTCTCCTAAATTAATATAAGCAAAGCTAAGATCAAATTTTGGAAGCAGAAGTGGCATCCACTTCTGTAAGTAGCTTGCCTCTGGAAACCCTGTGAACACGGAGAAAGAATGAAAGTCACGCAAGTGTCGAGGACTTTTGTTCATAGGGTCGCAATGAGTTGCCTACAACTCGATGACGCTTAACAACAACAGCAACAAGATCAAATTAAATGCTCCAAATCTGTGGTTCTTTACCTCTGCTGTCCCTCAGTAGGTATTAACCATGAAGCACTTGTAGAATTTATCATGATAATGTATTTTTTCTTGTTTCTTTTGGTTTTAGAATTGGAAATATACATTCTAAATGTGTACTCTCCATGGAGTTCCATCAAACGCAGAGTCATTCTTCCCATTGACTCTGGGAAAAGTTTTGTAATTAAACCTCAAACCGAACCATGGAGCTTTTGTTAGTCGATAGAATTGTATACTTCATTGACGTAATTCAAAGCTTATATAAAATACAGCTGAAAAGTTATAACACAGTCATTTAAGTTCTCAATTTTATGTGATTATGGCAAGGCAATGGACCATTTCATGTAGGCTTAAATTTTCAACCAGAAGAGACTCTCCTCAAGGCTAGAGAATTTTCATTTGAAAACATATGGATTCTTTGTACTAATCCCTTACACCATTTTCTTGTTGTTGCTGTGTACTATTGAGACAGAACTGACCCACAGCTGACCCTCCAGTGGTCTTCAGAGGCAGTTAATCACACAGGAGGAGACAGCACATCCTTTTGCAGAGCAATTGGTGGACTTGACCCTGTGTCTTCAGGGTTGCAGTGCAGCTTCTTGCCACTAGGACACCTGAGACAATGGTGGCTATTTTAGTAACTTTCGAATATCTTCTATGAATTATGATTTGACATGTTTCCCTATTAAAGGCTAAGTCTTAATGCTTTGTTATTGTTATGTCCTGTGCAGTCTGAACCAACTCATAAACTGCTCTTCCAGTGAGTTTCAGAGACTGTAAATCGAACAGGAAGGGATTGTTCATCTTTTTCCTGCAGAGCAGCTGGTGAATTTGAACGGTATGCCTTTGGGATGGCAGCACAACTCCTTACGCCTTAGCCTACCAGCGCTCCCTATGTTTTGTCAGTGAGTCCTATAGTGGGGGCCAAAAACTAAAGT